>NW_028127464.1:0-308508 GCF_965231255.1 Vanellus vanellus
TGTGGACTCCATCCTCAAAAGCACCTGTTTTCGTTTTCAGGAATGTTTGGAGCAAAAAATACAAACGTCCAGCTTTTGCTGCCACAGCAAAGGTGCCAGCAAGGAAAAGTGATGCTGGTCCTCACTGCCTCCTGGAACCCCTTCAAATGCCCCAGACAATTTGGCCCTCTCTGATTTCCTGCGGACTCCATCCTCAAAAGGACCTGTTTTTACTTTTGGCGCCCTCCGGAGCAAAAAAGACAAACGTCCAGCTTTTGCTGCCACAGCAAAGGTGGCAGCGGGGAAAAGTGATGCTGGTCCTCACTGCCTCCTGGAACCCCTTCAAATGCCCCAGACAATTTGGCCCTCTCTGCTTTCCTGTGGACTCCATCCTCAAAAGCACCTGTTTTCGTTTTCAGCAATGTTTGGAGCAAAAAATACAAAAGTCCAGGTTTTGCTGCCACAGCAAAGGTGCCAGCGGGGAAAAGTGATGCTGGTCCTCACTGCCTCCTGGAACCCCTTCAAATGCCCCAGACAATTTGGCCCTCTCTGCTTTCCTGCGGACTCCATCCTCAAAAGCACTTGTTTTCGCTTTAGGCATCCTCCGGAGCAAAAAAGACAAACGTCCAGCTTTTGCTGCCACAGCAAAAGTGCCAGCGGGGAAAAGTGATGCTGGTCCTCACTGCCTCCTGGAACCCCTTCAAATGCCCCAGACAATTTGGCCCTCTCTGCTTTCCTGCGGACTCCATCCTCAAAAGCACCTGTTTTCGCTTTCGGCGGTGTTTGGAGCAAAAAAGACAAACGTCCAGCTTTTGCTGCCACAGCAAAGGTGGAAGTGCGGAACAGTGATGCTGGTCCTCACTGCCTCCTGGAACCCCTTCAAATGCCCCAGACAATTTGGCCCTCTCTGCTTTCCTGCGGACTCCATCCTCAAAAGCACCTGTTTTCACTTTCGGCGCCCTCCGGAGCAAAAAAGACAAACGTCCAGCTTTTGCTGCCACAGCAAAGGTGGCAGCGGGGAAAAGTGATGCTGGTCCTCACTGCCTCCTGGAACCCCTTCAAATGCCCCAGACAATTTGGCCCTCTCTGCTTTCCTGCGGACTCCAGCCTCAAAAGCACCTGTTTTCACTTTCGGCGCTGTTTGGAGCAAAAAAGACAAACGTCCAGCTTTTGCTGCCACAGCAAAGGTGCCAGCGGGGAAAAGTGATGCTGGTCCTCACTGGCTCCTGGAACCCCTCCAAATTCCCCAGACAATTTGGCCCTCTCTGCTTTCCTGCGGACTCCATCCTCAAAAGCACCTGTTTTCGCTTTCGGTGCTCTCTGGAGCAAAAAAGACAAACACCCAGCTTTTTTTGCCACAGCAAAGGTGGCAGCGGGGAAAAGTGATGCTGGTCCTCACTGCCTCCTGGAACCCCTTCAAATGCCCCACACAATTTGGCCCTCTCTGCTTTCCTGCGGACTCCATCCTCAAAAGCACCTGTTTTTGCTTTCGGTGCTCTCTGGCGCAAAAAAGACAAACATCCAGCTTTTGTTGCCACAGCAAAGGTGCCAGCGGGGAAAAGTGATGCTGGTCCTCACTGCCTCCTGGAACCCCTTCAAATGCCCCAGACAATTTGGCCCTCTCTGCTTTCCTGTGGACTCCATTTTCAAAAGCACCTGTTTTCGTTTTCAGCAATGTTTGGAACAAAAAAGACAAACGTCAAGCTTTTGCTGCCACAGCAAAGGTGGCAGCGGGGAAAAGTGATGCTGGTCCTCACTGCCTCCTGGAACCCCTTCAAATGCCCCAGACAATTTGGCCCTCTCTGCTTTCCTGCGGACTCCAGCCTCAAAAGCACCTGTTTTCGTTTTTGGCGGTGTTTGGAGCAAAAAAGACAAACGTCCAGCTTTTGCTGCAACAGCAAAGGTGGCAGCGGGGAAAAGTGATGCTGGTCCTCACTGCCTCCTGGAACCCCTTCAAATGCCCCAGACAATTTGGTCCTCTTTGCTTTCCTGTGGACTCCATCCTCAAAAGCACCTGTTTTAGCTTTCGGCAGTGTTTGGAGCAAAAAAGACAAACGTCCAGGTTTTGCTGCCACAGCAAAGGTGCCAGCGGGGAAAAGTGATGCTGGTCCTCACTGCCCCCTGGAACCCCTTCAAATGCCCCACACAATTTGGCCCTCTCTGCTTTCCTGCGGACTCCATCCTCAAAAGCACTTGTTTTCGCTTTAGGCATCCTCCGGAGCAAAAAAGACAAACGTCCAGCTTTTGCTGCCACAGCAAAAGTACCAGCGGGGAAAAGTGATGCTGGTCCTCACTGCCTCCTGGACCCCCTTCAAATGCCCCAGACAATTTGGCCCTCTCTGCTTTCCTGCGGACTCCATCCTCAAAAGCACCTGTTTTCGCTTTCGGCGGTGTTTGGAGCAAAAAAGACAAACGTCCAGCTTTTGCTGCCACAGCAAAGGTGGCAGTGCGGAAAAGTGATGCTGGTCCTCACTGCCTCCTGGAACCCCTTCAAATGCCCCAGACAATTTGGCCCTCTCTGCTTTATTGCGGACTCCATCCTCAAAAGCACCTGTTTTCACTTTCGGCGCCCTCCGGACCAAAAAAGACAAACGTCCAGCTTTTGCTGCCACAGCAAAGGTGCCAGCGGGGAAAAGTGATGCTGGTCCTCACTGCCTCCTGGAACCCCTTCAAATGCCCCAGACAATTTGGTCCTCTCTGCTTTCCTGCGGACTCCATCCTCAAAAGCACCTGTTTTCGCTTTCGGTGCTGTTTGGAGCAAAAAAGACAAACGTCCAGCTTTTGCTGCCACAGCAAAGGTGCCAGCGGGGAAAAGTGATGCTGGTCCTCACTGCCTCCTGGAACCCCTTCAAATGCCCCAGACAATTTGGCCCTCTCTGCTTTCCTGCGGACTCCATCCTCAAAAGCACCTGTTTTCGTTTTCGGCGGTGTTTGGAGCAAAAAAGACAAACGTCCAGCTTTTGCTGCCACAGCAAAGGTGCCAGCGGGGAAAAGTGATGCTGGTCCTCACTGCCTCCTGGAACCCCTTCAAATGCCCCACACAATTTGGTCCTCTCTGATTTCCTGTGGACTCCATCCTCAAAAGCACCTGTTTTCGTTTTCGGCTGTGTTTGGAGCAAAAAAGACAAACGTCCAGCTTTTGCTGCCACAGCAAAGGTGCCAGCGGGGAAAAGTGATGCTGGTCCTCACTGCCTCCTGCAACCCCTTCAAATGCCCCAGACAATTTGGCCCTCTCTGCTTTCCTGCGGACTCCAGCCTCAAAAGCACCTGTTTTCACTTTCGGCGCCCTCCGGAGCAAAAAAGACAAACGTCCAGCTTTTGCTGCCACAGCAAAGGTGCCAGCGGGGAAAAGTGATGCTGGTCCTCACTGCCTCCTGGAACCCCTTCAAATGCCCCAGACAATTTGGCCCTCTCTGCTTTCCTGCGGACTCCATCCTCAAAAGCACCTGTTTTCGCTTTAGGCATCCTCCGGAGCAAAAAAGACAAACGTCCAGCTTTTGCTGCCACAGCAAAAGTGCCAGCGGGGAAAAGTGATGCTGGTCCTCACTGCCTCCTGGAACCCCTTCAAATGCCCCAGACAATTTGGCCCTCTCTGCTTTCCTGCGGATTCCATCCTCAAAAGCACCTGTTTTCGCTTTCGGCGGTGTTTGGAGCAAAAAAGACAAACGTCCAGCTTTTGCTGCCACAGCAAAGGTGGAAGTGCGGAAAAGTGATGCTGGTCCTCACTGCCTCCTGGAACCCCTTCAAATGCCCCAGACAATTTGGCCACCTCTGCTTTCCTGCGGACTCCATCCTCAAAAGCACCTGTTTTCGCTTTCGGCGCCCTCCGGAGCAAAAAAGACAAACGTCCAGCTTTTGCTGCCACAGCAAAGGTGCCAGCGGGGAAAAGTGATGCTGGTCCTCACTGCCTCCTGGAACCCCTTCAAATGCCCCAGACAATTTGGCCCTCTCTGCTTTCCTGCGGACTCCATCCTCAAAAGCACCTGTTTTCACTTTCGGTGCTGTTTGGAGCAAAAAAGACAAACGTCCAGCTTTTGCTGCCACAGCAAAAGTGGCAGCGGGGAAAAGTGATGCTGGTCCTCACTGCCTCCTGGAACCCCTTCAAATGCCCCAGACAATTTGGCCCTCTCTGCTTTCCTGCGGACTCCATCCTCAAAAGCACCTGTTTTCGCTTTAGGCATCCTCCGGAGCAAAAAAGACAAACGTCCAGCTTTTGCTGCCACAGCAAAGGTGGCAGCGGGGAAAAGTGATGCTGGTCCTCACTGCCTCCTGGAACCCCTTCAAATGCCCCAGACAATTTGGTCCTCTCTGCTTTCCTGTGGACTCCATCCTCAAAAGCACCTGTTTTCTTTTTCGGCGGTGTTTGGAGCAAAAAAGACAAACGTCCAGCTTTTGCTGCCACAGCAAAGGTGCCAGCGGGGAAAAATGATGCTGGTCCTCACTTCCTCCTGGAACCCCTTCAAATGCCCCAGACAATTTGGTCCTCTCTGCTTTCCTGTGGACTCCATCCTCAAAAGCACCTGTTTTCGTTTTCGGCGGTGTTTGGAGCAAAAAAGACAAACGTCCAGCTTTTGCTGTCACAGCAAAGGTGCCAGCGGGGAAAAATGATGCTGGTCCTCACTGCCTCCTGGAACCCCTTCAAATGCCCCACACAATTTGGCCCTCTCTGCTTTCCTGCGGACTCCAGCCTCAAAAGCACCTGTTTTCGCTTTAGGCATCCTCCGGAGCAATAAAGACAAACGTCCAGGTTTTGCTGCCACAGCAAAAGTGCCAGCAGGGAAAAGTGATGCTGGTCCTCACTGCCTCCTGAACCCCTTCAAATGCCCCAGACAATTTGGCCCTCTCTGATTTCCTGCGGACTCCATCCTCAAAAGGACCTGTTTTGACTTTCGGCGCCCTCCAGAGCAAAAAAGACAAACGTCCAGCTTTTGCTGCCACAGCAAAGGTGCCAGCGGGGAAAAGTGATGCTGGTCCTCACTGCCTCCTGGAACCCCTTCAAATGCCCCAGACAATTTGGCCCTCTCTGCTTTCCTGCGGACTCCATCCTCAAAAGCACCTGTTTTAGTTTTCGGCGGTGTTTGGAGCAAAAAAGACAAATGTCCAGCTTTTGCTGCCACAGCAAAGGTGGCAGTAGGGAAAAGTGATGCTGGTCCTCACTGCCTCCTGGAACCCCTTCAAATGCCCCAGACAATTTGGCCCTCTCTGCTTTCCTGCGGGCTCCATCCTCAAAAGCACCTTTTTTTCGCTTTCGGCGCTGTTTGGAGCAAAAGAGACAAACGTCCAGCTTTTGCTGCCACAGCAAAGGTGGCAGCGGGGAAAAGTGATGCTGGTCCTCACTGCCTCCTGGAACCCCTTCAAATGCCCCAGACAATTTGGCCCTCTCTGCTTTCCTGTGGACTCCATCCTCAAAAGCACCTGTTTTCGATTTCGGCGGTGTTTGGAGCAAAAAAGACAAACGTCCAGCTTTTGCTGCCACAGCAAAGGTGGCAGCGGGGAAAAGTGATGCTGGTCCTCACTGCCTCCTGGAACCCCTTCAAATGCCCCAGACAATTTGGCCCTCTCTGCTTTCCTGCGGACTCCATCCTCAAAAGCACCTGTTTTCACTTTCGGCGCCCTCCGGAGCAAAAAAGACAAACGTCCAGGTTTTGCTGCCACAGCAAAGGTGGCAGCGGGGAAAAGTGATGCTGGTCCTCACTGCCTCCTGGAACCCCTTCAAATGCCCGAGATAATTTGGCCCTCTCTGCTTTCCTGCGGACTCCATCCTCAAAAGCACCTGTTTTCGCTTTCGGTGGTGTTTGGAGCAAAAAAGACAAACGTCCAGCTTTTGCTGCCACAGCAATGGTGGCAGCGGGGAAAAGTGATGCTGGTCCTCACTGCCTCCTGGAACCCCTTCAAATGCCCCACACAATTTGGCCCTCTCTGCTTTCCTGCGGACTCCATCCTCAAAAGCACCTGTTTTCGCTTTCGGCGGTGTTTGGAGCAAAAAAGACAAACGTCCAGCTTTTGCTGCCACAGCAAAGGTGGCAGCGGGGAAAAGTGATGCTGGTCCTCACTGCCTCCTGGAACCCCTTCAAATGCCCCAGACAATTTGGCCCTCTCTGCTTTCCTGCGGACTCCATCCTCAAAAGCACCTGTTTTCGCTTTCGGTGCTCTCTGGAGCAAAAAAGACAAACACCCAGCTTTTTTTGCCACAGCAAAGGTGGCAGCGGGGAAAAGTGATGCTGGTCCTCACTGCCTCCTGGAACCCCTTCAAATGCCCCAGACAATTTGGCCCTCTCTGCTTTCCTGCGGACTCCAGCCTCAAAAGCACCTGTTTTCGCTTTCGGCGGTGTTTGGAGCAAAAAAGACAAACGTCCAGCTTTTGCTGCCACATCAAAGGTGGCAGCGGGGAAAAGTGATGCTGGTCCTCACTGCCTCCTGGAACCCCTTCAAATGCCCCAGACAATTTGGCCCTCTCTGCTTTCCTGCGGACTCCATCCTCAAAAGCACCTGTTTTCGCTTTCGGCGGTGTTTGGAGCAAAAAAGACAAACGTCCAGCTTTTGCTGCCACAGCAAAGGTGGAAGTGCGGAAAAGTGATGCTGGTCCTCACTGCCTCCTGGAACCCCTTCAAATGCCCCAGACAATTTGGCCCTCTCTGCTTTCCTGCGGACTCCATCCTCAAAAGCACCTGTTTTCACTTTCGGCGCCCTCCGGAGCAAAAAAGACAAACGTCCAGCTTTTGCTGCCACAGCAAAGGTGCCAGCGGGGAAAAGTGATGCTGGTCCTCACTGCCTCCTGGAACCCCTTCAAATGCCCCAGACAATTTGGCCCTCTCTGCTTTCCTGCGGACTCCAGCCTCAAAAGCACCTGTTTTCACTTTCGGCGCTGTTTGGAGCAAAAAAGACAAACGTCCAGGTTTTGCTGCCACAGCAAAGGTGCCAGCGGGGAAAAGTGATGCTGGTCCTCACTGCCTCCTGGAACCCCTTCAAATGCCCCAGACAATTTGGTCCTCTCTGCTTTCCTGCGGACTCCAGCCTCAAAAGCACCTGTTTTCGCTTTCGGCGGTGTTTGGAGCAAAAAAGACAAACGTCCAGCTTTTGCTGCCACAGCAAAGGTGGCAGCGGGGAAAAGTGATGCTGGTCCTCACTGCCTCCTGCAACCCCTTCAAATGCCCCAGACAATTTGGCCCTCTCTGCTTTCCTGCGGACTCCATCCTCAAAAGCACCTGTTTTCACTTTCGGCGCCCTCCGGAGCAAAAAAGACAAACGTCCAGCTTTTGCTGCCACAGCAAAGGTGCCAGCGGGGAAAAGTGATGCTGGTCCTCACTGCCTCCTGGAACCCCTTCAAATGCCCCAGACAATTTGGCCCTCTCTGCTTTCCTGCGGACTCCATCCTCAAAAGCACCTGTTTTCGCTTTAGGCATCCTCTGGAGCAAAAAAGACAAACGTCCAGCTTTTGCTGCCACAGCAAAGGTGCCAGCGGGGAAAAGTGATGCTGGTCCTCACTGCCTCCTGGAACCCCTTCAAATGCCCCAGACAATTTGGCCCTCTCTGCTTTCCTGCCGACTCCATCCTCAAAAGCACCTGTTTTTGCTTTCGGCGGTGTTTGGAGCAAAAAAGACAAACGTCCAGCTTTTGCTGCCACAGCAAAGGTGGAAGTGGGGAAAAGTGATGCTGGTCCTCACTGCCTCCTGGAACCCCTTCAAATGCCCCAGACAATTTGGCCCTCTCTGCTTTCCTGCGGACTCCATCCTCAAAAGCACCTGTTTTCACTTTCGGCGCCCTCCGGAGCAAAAAAGACAAACGTCCAGCTTTTGCTGCCACAGCAAAGGTGCCAGCGGGGAAAAGTGATGCTGGTCCTCACTGCCTCCTGCAACCCCTTCAAATGCCCCAGACAATTTGGTCCTCTCTGCTTTCCTGCGGACTCCAGCCTCAAAAGCACCTGTTTTCACTTTGGGCGCCCTCCGGAGCAAAAAAGACAAACGTCCAGCTTTTGCTGCCACAGCAAAGGTGGCAGCGGGGAAAAGTGATGCTGGTCCTCACTGCCTCCTGGAACCCCTTCAAATGCCCCAGACAATTTGGCCCTCTCTGCTTTCCTGCGGACTCCATCCTCAAAAGCACCTGTTTTCGCTTTCGGCGGTGTTTGGAGCAAAAAAGACAAACGTCCAGCTTTTGCTGCCACAGCAAAGGTGCCAGCGGGGAAAAGTGATGCTGGTCCTCACTGCCTCCTGGAACCCCTCCAAATTCCCCAGACAATTTGGCCCTCGCTGCTTTCCTGCGGACTCCAGCCTCAAAAGCACCTGTTTTCGCTTTCGGCGGTGTTTGGAGCAAAAAAGACAAACGTCCAGCTTTTGCTGTCACAGCAAAGGTGCCAGCGGGGAAAAATGATGCTGGTCCTCACTGCCTCCTGGAACCCCTTCAAATGCCCCACACAATTTGGCCCTCTCTGCTTTCCTGCGGACTCCAGCCTCAAAAGCACCTGTTTTCGCTTTAGGCATCCTCCGGAGCAATAAAGACAAACGTCCAGGTTTTGCTGCCACAGCAAAAGTGCCAGCAGGGAAAAGTGATGCTGGTCCTCACTGCCTCCTGAACCCCTTCAAATGCCCCAGACAATTTGGCCCTCTCTGATTTCCTGCGGACTCCATCCTCAAAAGGACCTGTTTTGACTTTCGGCGCCCTCCAGAGCAAAAAAGACAAACGTCCAGCTTTTGCTGCCACAGCAAAGGTGGCAGCGGGGAAAAGTGATGCTGGTCCTCACTGCCTCCTGGAACCCCTTAAAATGCCCCAGACAATTTGGCCCTCTCTGCTTTCCTGCGGACTCCATCCTCAAAAGCACCTGTTTTAGTTTTCGGCGGTGTTTGGAGCAAAAAAGACAAACGTCCAGCTTTTGCTGCCACAGCAAAGGTGGCAGTAGGGAAAAGTGATGCTGGTCCTCACTGCCTCCTGGAACCCCTTCAAATGCCCCAGACAATTTGGCCCTCTCTGCTTTCCTGCGGGCTCCATCCTCAAAAGCACCTTTTTTTCGCTTTCGGCGCTGTTTGGAGCAAAAGAGACAAACGTCCAGCTTTTGCTGCCACAGCAAAGGTGGCAGCGGGGAAAAGTGATGCTGGTCCTCACTGCCTCCTGGAACCCCTTCAAATGCCCCAGACAATTTGGCCCTCTCTGCTTTCCTGTGGACTCCATCCTCAAAAGCACCTGTTTTCGATTTCGGCGGTGTTTGGAGCAAAAAAGACAAACGTCCAGCTTTTGCTGCCACAGCAAAGGTGGCAGCGGGGAAAAGTGATGCTGGTCCTCACTGCCTCCTGGAACCCCTTCAAATGCCCCAGACAATTTGGCCCTCTCTGCTTTCCTGCGGACTCCATCCTCAAAAGCACCTGTTTTCACTTTCGGCGCCCTCCGGAGCAAAAAACACAAACGTCCAGGTTTTGCTGCCACAGCAAAGGTGGCAGCGGGGAAAAGTGATGCTGGTCCTCACTGCCTCCTGGAACCCCTTCAAATGCCCGAGATAATTTGGCCCTCTCTGCTTTCCTGCGGACTCCATCCTCAAAAGCACCTGTTTTCGCTTTCGGTGGTGTTTGGAGCAAAAAAGACAAACGTCCAGCTTTTGCTGCCACAGCAATGGTGGCAGCGGGGAAAAGTGATGCTGGTCCTCACTGCCTCCTGGAACCCCTTCAAATGCCCCAGACAATTTGGCCCTCTCTGCTTTCCTGCGGACTCCATCCTCAAAAGCACCTGTTTTCGCTTTCGGCGGTGTTTGGAGCAAAAAAGACAAACGTCCAGCTTTTGCTGCCACAGCAAAGGTGGCAGCGGGGAAAAGTGATGCTGGTCCTCACTGCCTCCTGGAACCCCTTCAAATGCCCCAGACAATTTGGCCCTCTCTGCTTTCCTGCGGACTCCATCCTCAAAAGCACCTGTTTTCGCTTTCGGTGCTCTCTGGAGCAAAAAAGACAAACACCCAGCTTTTTTTGCCACAGCAAAGGTGGCAGCGGGGAAAAGTGATGCTGGTCCTCACTGCCTCCTGGAACCCCTTCAAATGCCCCAGACAATTTGGCCCTCTCTGCTTTCCTGCGGACTCCATCCTCAAAAGCACCTGTTTTCACTTTCGGCGCCCTCCGGAGCAAAAAAGACAAACGTCCAGCTTTTGCTGCCACAGCAAAGGTGCCAGCGGGGAAAAGTGATGCTGGTCCTCACTGCCTCCTGGAACCCCTTCAAATGCCCCAGACAATTTGGCCCTCTCTGCTTTCCTGCGGACTCCATCCTCAAAAGCACCTGTTTTCACTTTCGGCGCTGTTTGGAGCAAAAAAGACAAACGTCCAGCTTTTGCTGCCACAGCAAAGGTGCCAGCGGGGAAAAGTGATGCTGGTCCTCACTGCCTCCTGGAACCCCTTCAAATGCCCCAGACAATTTGGTCCTCTCTGCTTTCCTGCGGACTCCAGCCTCAAAAGCACCTGTTTTCGCTTTCGGCGGTGTTTGGAGCAAAAAAGACAAACGTCCAGCTTTTGCTGCCACAGCAAAGGTGGCAGCGGGGAAAAGTGATGCTGGTCCTCACTGCCTCCTGCAACCCCTTCAAATGCCCCAGACAATTTGGCCCTCTCTGCTTTCCTGCGGACTCCATCCTCAAAAGCACCTGTTTTCACTTTCGGCGCCCTCCGGAGCAAAAAAGACAAACGTCCAGCTTTTGCTGCCACAGCAAAGGTGCCAGCGGGGAAAAGTGATGCTGGTCCTCACTGCCTCCTGGAACCCCTTCAAATGCCCCAGACAATTTGGCCCTCTCTGCTTTCCTGCGGACTCCATCCTCAAAAGCACCTGTTTTCGCTTTAGGCATCCTCTGGAGCAAAAAAGACAAACGTCCAGCTTTTGCTGCCACAGCAAAGGTGCCAGCGGGGAAAAGTGATGCTGGTCCTCACTGCCTCCTGGAACCCCTTCAAATGCCCCAGACAATTTGGCCCTCTCTGCTTTCCTGCCGACTCCATCCTCAAAAGCACCTGTTTTTGCTTTCGGCGGTGTTTGGAGCAAAAAAGACAAACGTCCAGCTTTTGCTGCCACAGCAAAAGTGCCAGCAGGGAAAAGTGATGCTGGTCCTCACTGCCTCCTGAACCCCTTCAAATGCCCCAGACAATTTGGCCCTCTCTGATTTCCTGCGGACTCCATCCTCAAAAGGACCTGTTTTGACTTTCGGCGCCCTCCAGAGCAAAAAAGACAAACGTCCAGCTTTTGCTGCCACAGCAAAGGTGGCAGCGGGGAAAAGTGATGCTGGTCCTCACTGCCTCCTGGAACCCCTTAAAATGCCCCAGACAATTTGGCCCTCTCTGCTTTCCTGCGGACTCCATCCTCAAAAGCACCTGTTTTAGTTTTCGGCAGTGTTTGGAGCAAAAAAGACAAACGTCCAGCTTTTGCTGCCACAGCAAAGGTGGCAGTAGGGAAAAGTGATGCTGGTCCTCACTGCCTCCTGGAACCCCTTCAAATGCCCCAGACAATTTGGCCCTCTCTGCTTTCCTGCGGGCTCCATCCTCAAAAGCACCTTTTTTTCGCTTTCGGCGCTGTTTGGAGCAAAAGAGACAAACGTCCAGCTTTTGCTGCCACAGCAAAGGTGGCAGCGGGGAAAAGTGATGCTGGTCCTCACTGCCTCCTGGAACCCCTTCAAATGCCCCAGACAATTTGGCCCTCTCTGCTTTCCTGTGGACTCCATCCTCAAAAGCACCTGTTTTCGATTTCGGCGGTGTTTGGAGCAAAAAAGACAAACGTCCAGCTTTTGCTGCCACAGCAAAGGTGGCAGCGGGGAAAAGTGATGCTGGTCCTCACTGCCTCCTGGAACCCCTTCAAATGCCCCAGACAATTTGGCCCTCTCTGCTTTCCTGCGGACTCCATCCTCAAAAGCACCTGTTTTCACTTTCGGCGCCCTCCGGAGCAAAAAAGACAAACGTCCAGGTTTTGCTGCCACAGCAAAGGTGGCAGCGGGGAAAAGTGATGCTGGTCCTCACTGCCTCCTGGAACCCCTTCAAATGCCCGAGATAATTTGGCCCTCTCTGCTTTCCTGCGGACTCCATCCTCAAAAGCACCTGTTTTCGCTTTCGGTGGTGTTTGGAGCAAAAAAGACAAACGTCCAGCTTTTGCTGCCACAGCAAAGGTGCCAGCGGGGAAAAGTGATGCTGGTCCTCACTGCCTCCTGGAACCCCTTCAAATGCCCCAGACAATTTGGCCCTCTCTGCTTTCCTGCGGACTCCATCCTCAAAAGCACCTGTTTTCGCTTTCGGCGGTGTTTGGAGCAAAAAAGACAAACGTCCAGCTTTTGCTGCCACAGCAAAGGTGGCAGCGGGGAAAAGTGATGCTGGTCCTCACTGCCTCCTGGAACCCCTTCAAATGCCCCAGACAATTTGGCCCTCTCTGCTTTCCTGCGGACTCCATCCTCAAAAGCACCTGTTTTCGCTTTCGGTGCTCTCTGGAGCAAAAAAGACAAACACCCAGCTTTTTTTGCCACAACAAAGGTGGCAGCGGGGAAAAGTGATGCTGGTCCTCACTGCCTCCTGGAACCCCTTCAAATGCCCCAGACAATTTGGCCCTCTCTGCTTTCCTGCGGACTCCAGCCTCAAAAGCACCTGTTTTCGCTTTCGGCGGTGTTTGGAGCAAAAAAGACAAACGTCCAGCTTTTGCTGCCACATCAAAGGTGGCAGCGGGGAAAAGTGATGCTGGTCCTCACTGCCTCCTGGAACCCCTTCAAATGCCCCAGACAATTTGGCCCTCTCTGCTTTCCTGCGGACTCCATCCTCAAAAGCACCTGTTTTCGCTTTCGGCGGTGTTTGGAGCAAAAAAGACAAACGTCCAGCTTTTGCTGCCACAGCAAAGGTGGAAGTGCGGAAAAGTGATGCTGGTCCTCACTGCCTCCTGGAACCCCTTCAAATGCCCCAGACAATTTGGCCCTCTCTGCTTTCCTGCGGACTCCATCCTCAAAAGCACCTGTTTTCACTTTCGGCGCCCTCCGGAGCAAAAAAGACAAACGTCCAGCTTTTGCTGCCACAGCAAAGGTGCCAGCGGGGAAAAGTGATGCTGGTCCTCACTGCCTCCTGGAACCCCTTCAAATGCCCCAGACAATTTGGCCCTCTCTGCTTTCCTGCGGACTCTAGCCTCAAAAGCACCTGTTTTCACTTTCGGCGCTGTTTGGAGCAAAAAAGACAAACGTCCAGGTTTTGCTGCCACAGCAAAGGTGCCAGCGGGGAAAAGTGATGCTGGTCCTCACTGCCTCCTGGAACCCCTTCAAATGCCCCAGACAATTTGGTCCTCTCTGCTTTCCTGCGGACTCCAGCCTCAAAAGCACCTGTTTTCGCTTTCGGCGGTGTTTGGAGCAAAAAAGACAAACGTCCAGCTTTTGCTGCCACAGCAAAGGTGGCAGCGGGGAAAAGTGATGCTGGTCCTCACTGCCTCCTGCAACCCCTTCAAATGCCCCAGACAATTTGGCCCTCTCTGCTTTCCTGCGGACTCCATCCTCAAAAGCACCTGTTTTCACTTTAAGCGCCCTCCGGAGCAAAAAAGACAAACGTCCAGCTTTTGCTGCCACAGCAAAGGTGCCAGCGGGGAAAAGTGATGCTGGTCCTCACTGCCTCCTGGAACCCCTTCAAATGCCCCAGACAATTTGGCCCTCTCTGCTTTCCTGCGGACTCCATCCTCAAAAGCACCTGTTTTCGCTTTAGGCATCCTCTGGAGCAAAAAAGACAAACGTCCAGCTTTTGCTGCCACAGCAAAGGTGCCAGCGGGGAAAAGTGATGCTGGTCCTCACTGCCTCCTGGAACCCCTTCAAATGCCCCAGACAATTTGGCCCTCTCTGCTTTCCTGCCGACTCCATCCTCAAAAGCACCTGTTTTTGCTTTCGGCGGTGTTTGGAGCAAAAAAGACAAACGTCCAGCTTTTGCTGCCACAGCAAAGGTGGAAGTGGGGAAAAGTGATGCTGGTCCTCACTGCCTCCTGGAACCCCTTCAAATGCCCCAGACAATTTGGCCCTCTCTGCTTTCCTGCGGACTCCATCCTCAAAAGCACCTGTTTTCACTTTCGGCGCCCTCCGGAGCAAAAAAGACAAACGTCCAGCTTTTGCTGCCACAGCAAAGGTGCCAGCGGGGAAAAGTGATGCTGGTCCTCACTGCCTCCTGGAACCCCTTCAAATGCCCCAGACAATTTGGCCCTCTCTGCTTTCCTGCGGACTCCATCCTCAAAAGCACCTGTTTTCACTTTCGGCGCCCTCCGGAGCAAAAAAGACAAACGTCCAGCTTTTGCTGCCACATCAAAGGTGGCAGCGGGGAAAAGTGATGCTGGTCCTCACTGCCTCCTGCAACCCCTTCAAATGCCCCAGACAATTTGGTCCTCTCTGCTTTCCTGCGGACTCCAGCCTCAAAAGCACCTGTTTTCACTTTGGGCGCCCTCCGGAGCAAAAAAGACAAACGTCCAGCTTTTGCTGCCACAGCAAAGGTGGCAGCGGGGAAAAGTGATGCTGGTCCTCACTGCCTCCTGGAACCCCTTCAAATGCCCCAGACAATTTGGCCCTCTCTGCTTTCCTGCGGACTCCATCCTCAAAAGCACCTGTTTTCGCTTTCGGCGGTGTTTGGAGCAAAAAAGACAAACGTCCAGCTTTTGCTGCCACAGCAAAGGTGCCAGCGGGGAAAAGTGATGCTGGTCCTCACTGCCTCCTGGAACCCCTCCAAATTCCCCAGACAATTTGGCCCTCGCTGCTTTCCTGCGGATTCCATCCTCAAAAGCACCTGTTTTCGCTTTCGGCGCTGTTTGGAGCAAAAAAGACAAACGTCCAGCTTTTGCTGCCACAGCAAAGGTGGCAGTGGGGAAAAGTGATGCTGGTCCTCACTGCCTCCTGGAACCCCTTCAAATGCCCCAGACAATTTGGCCCTCTCTGCTTTCCTGCGGACTCCATCCTCAAAAGCACCTTTTTTCATTTACGGCCCCCTCCGGAGCAAAAAAGACAAACGTCCAGCTTTTGCTGCCACAGCAAAGGTGCCAGCGGGGAAAAGTGATGCTGGTCCTCACTGCCTCCTGGAACCCCTTCAAATGCCCCAGACAATTTGGCCCTCTCTGCTTTCCTGCGGACTCCATCCTCAAAAGCACCTGTTTTCGCTTTCGGCGGTGTTTGGAGCAAAAAAGACAAACGTCCAGCTTTTGCTGCCACATCAAAGGTGGCAGCGGGGAAAAGTGATGCTGGTCCTCACTGCCTCCTGGAACCCCTTCAAATGCCCCAGACAATTTGGTCCTCTCTGCTTTCCTGCGGACTCCATCCTCAAAAGCACCTGTTTTCGCTTTCGGCGTTGTTTGGAGCAAAAAAGACAAACGTCCAGCTTTTGCTGCCACAGCAAAGGTGCCAGCGGGGAAAAGTGATGCTGGTCCTCACTGCCTCCTGGAACCCCTCCAAATTCCCCAGACAATTTGGCCCTCTCTGCTTTCCTGCGGACTCCATCCTCAAAAGCACCTTTTTTTCGCTTTCGGCGCTGTTTGGAGCAAAAGAGACAAACGTCCAGCTTTTGCTGCCACAGCAAAGGTGGCAGCGGGGAAAAGTGATGCTGGTCCTCACTGCCTCCTGGAACCCCTTCAAATGCCCCACACAATTTGGCCCTCTCTGCTTTCCTGCGGACTCCATCCTCAAAAGCACCTGTTTTCGCTTTAGGCATCCTCCGGAGCAAAAAAGACAAACGTCCAGGTTTTGCTGCCACAGCAAAAGTGCCAGCGGGGAAAAGTGATGCTGGTCCTCACTGCCTCCTGGAACCCCTTCAAATGCCCCAGACAATTTGGCCCTCTCTGCTTTCCTGTGGACTCCATCCTCAAAAGCACCTGTTTTCGCTTTCGGCGGTGTTTGGAGCAAAAAAGACAAACGTCCAGCTTTTGCTGCCACAGCAAAGGTGGAAGTGCGGAAAAGTGATGCTGGTCCTCACTGCCTCCTGCAACCCCTTCAAATGCCCCAGACAATTTGGCCCTCTCTGCTTTCCTGCGGACTCCATCCTCAAAAGCACCTGTTTTCACTTTCGGCGCCCTCCGGAGCAAAAAAGACAAACGTCCAGCTTTTGCTGCCACAGCAAAGGTGGCAGCGGGGAAAAGTGATGCTGGTCCTCACTGCCTCCTGGAACCCCTTCAAATGCCCCAGACAATTTGGCCCTCTCTGCTTTCCTGCGGACTCCATCCTCAAAAGCACCTGTTTTTGCTTTCGGCGGTGTTTGGAGCAAAAAAGACAAACGTCCAGCTTTTGCTGCCACAGCAAAGGTGCCAGCGGGGAAAAGTGATGCTGGTCCTCACTGCCTCCTGGAACCCCTCCAAATTCCCCAGACAATTTGGCCCTCTCTGCTTTCCTGCGGACTCCATCCTCAAAAGCACCTGTTTTCGCTTTCGGCGGTGTTTGGAGCAAAAAAGACAAACGTCCAGCTTTTGCTGCCACAGCAAAGGTGGCAGCGGGGAAAAGTGATGCTGGTCCTCACTGCCTCCTGGAACCCCTTCAAATGCCCCAGACAATTTGGCCCTCTCTGCTTTCCTGCGGACTCCATCCTCAAAAGCACCTTTTTTCATTTACGGCGCCCTCCGGAGCAAAAAAGACAAACGTCCAGCTTTTGCTGCCACAGCAAAGGTGCCAGCGGGGAAAAGTGATGCTGGTCCTCACTGCCTCCTGGAACCCCTTCAAATGCCCCAGACAATTTGGCCCTCTCTGCTTTCCTGCGGACTCCATCCTCAAAAGCACCTGTTTTCGCTTTCGGTGGTGTTTTGAGCAAAAAAGACAAACGTCCAGCTTTTGCTGCCACATCAAAGGTGGCAGTGGGGAAAAGTGATGCTGGTCCTCACTGCCTCCTGGAACCCCTTCAAATGCCCCAGACAATTTGGCCCTCTCTGCTTTCCTGCGGACTCCATCCTCAAAAGCACTTGTTTTCGCTTTAGGCATCCTCCGGAGCAAAAAAGACAAACGTCAAGGTTTTGCTGCCACAGCAAAAGTGCCAGCGGGGAAAAGTGATGCTGGTCCTCACTGCCTCCTGGAACCCCTTCAAATGCCTCAGATAATTTGGCCCTCTCTGCTTTCCTGCGGACTCCAGCCTCAAAAGCACCTGTTTTCGCTTTCGGTGCTCTCCGGAGCAAAAAAGACAAACGTCCAGCTTTTGCTGCCACAGCAAAGGTGCCAGCGGGGAAAAGTGATGCTGGTCCTCACTGCCTCCTGGAACCCCTTCAAATGCCCCAGACAATTTGGCCCTCTCTGCTTTCCTGCGGACTCCATCCTCAAAAGCACCTTTTTTCATTTACGGCGCCCTCCGGAGCAAAAACGAAAAACGTCCAGCTTTTGCTGCCGCAGCAAAGGTGCCAGCGGGAAAAAGTGATGCTGGTCCTCACTGCCCCCTGGAACCCCTTCAAATGCCCCAGACAATTTGGTCCTCTCTGCTTTCCTGCGGACTCCATCCTCAAAAGCACTTGTTTTCGCTTTAGGCATCCTCCAGAGCAAAAAAGATAAACGTCCAGCTTTTGCTGCCACAGCAAAAGTGCCAGCGGGGAAAAGTGATGCTGGTCCTCACTGCCTCCTGGAACCCCTTCAAATGCCCCAGACAATTTGGCCCTCTCTGCTTTCCTGCCGACTCCATCCTCAAAAGCACCTGTTTTCGCTTTCGGCAGTGTTTGGAGCAAAAAAGACAAACGCCCAGCTTTTGCTGCCACAGCAAAGGTGGCAGTGCGGAAAAGTGATGCTGGTCCTCACTGCCTCCTGGAACCCCTTCAAATGCCCCAGACAATTTGGCCCTCTCTGCTTTCCTGCGGACTCCATCCTCAAAAGCACCTGTTTTGGCTTTCGGCGGTGTTTGGAGCAAAAAAGACAAACGTCCAGCTTTTGCTGCCACAGCAAAGGTGGCAGCGGGGAAAAGTGATGCTGGTCCTCACTGCCTCCTGGAACCCCTTCAAATGCCCCAGACAATTTGGCCCTCTCTGCTTTCCTGCGGACTCCAGCCTCAAAAGCACCTGTTTTCGCTTTCGGCGCTGTTTGGAGCAAAAAAGACAAACGTCCAGCTTTTGCTGCCACAGCAAAGGTGCCAGCGGGGAAAAGTGATGCTGGTCCTCACTGCCTCCTGGAACCCCTTCAAATGCCCCAGACAATTTGGCCCTCTCTGCTTTCCTGCGGACTCCATCCTCAAAAGCACCTGTTTTCGCTTTCGGCGTTGTTTGGAGCAAAAATGAAAAACGTCCAGCTTTTGCTGCCACAGTAAAGGTGCCAGCGGGAAAAAGTGATGCTGGTCCTCACTGCCCCCTGGAACCCCTTCAAATGCCCCAGACAATTTGGTCCTCTCTGCTTTCCTGCGGACTCCAGCCTCAAAAGCACTTGTTTTCGCTTTAGGCATCCTCCGGAGCAAAAAAGACAAACGTCCAGGTTTTGCTGCCACAGCAAAGGTGGCAGCGGGGAAAAGTGATGCTGGTCCTCACTGCCTCCTGGAACCCCTTCAAATGCCCCAGACAATTTGGCCCTCTCTGCTTTCCTGCGGACTCCATCCTCAAAAGCACCTGTTTTCGCTTTCGGCAGTGTTTGGAGCAAAAAAGAAAAACGTCCAGCTTTTGCTGCCACAGCAAAGGTGGAAGTGCGGAAAAGTGATGCTGGTCCTCACTGCCTCCTGGAACCCCTTCAAATGCCCCAGACAATTTGGCCCTCTCTGCTTTCCTGCGGACTCCATCCTCAAAAGCACCTGTTTTCGCTTTCGGCGGTGTTTGGAGCAAAAAAGACAAACGTCCAGCTTTTGCTGCCACAGCAAAGGTGGCAGCGGGGAAAAGTGATGCTGGTCCTCACTGCCTCCTGGAACCCCTTCAAATGCCCCAGACAATTTGGCCCTCTCTGCTTTCCTGCGGACTCCATCCTCAAAAGCACCTGTTTTCGCTTTCGGCGTTGTTTGGAGCAAAAAAGACAAACGTCCAGCTTTTGCTGCCACAGCAAAGGTGCCAGCGGGGAAAAGTGATGCTGGTCCTCACTGCCTCCTGGAACCCCTTCAAATGCCCCAGACAATTTGGCCCTCTCTGCTTTCCTGCGGACTCCAGCCTCAAAAGCACCTGTTTTCGCTTTCGGCGGTGTTTGGAGCAAAAAAGACAAACGTCCAGCTTTTGCTGCCACAGCAAAGGTGCCAGCGGGGAAAAGTGATGCTGGTCCTCACTGCCTCCTGGAACCCCTCCAAATTCCCCAGACAATTTGGCCCTCTCTGCTTTCCTGCGGACTCCATCCTCAAAAGCACCTGTTTTCGCTTTCGGTGCTCTCCGGAGCAAAAAAGACAAACATCCAGCTTTTGTTCCCACAGCAAAGGTGCCAGCGGGAAAAGTGATGCTGGTCCTCACTGCCTCCTGGAACCCCTTCAAATGCCCCAGACAATTTGGCCCTCTCTGCTTTCCTGCGGACTCCATCCTCAAAAGCACCTTTTTTCATTTACGGCGCCCTCCGGAGCAAAAACGAAAAACGTCCAGCTTTTGCTGCCGCAGCAAAGGTGCCAGCGGGAAAAAGTGATGCTGGTCCTCACTGCCCCCTGGAACCCCTTCAAATGCCCCAGACAATTTGGTCCTCTCTGCTTTCCTGCGGACTCCATCCTCAAAAGCACTTGTTTTCGCTTTAGGCATCCTCCAGAGCAAAAAAGACAAACGTCCAGGTTTTGCTGCCACAGCAAAAGTGCCAGCGGGGAAAAGTGATGCTGGTCCTCACTGCCTCCTGGAACCCCTTCAAATGCCCCAGACAATTTGGCCCTCTCTGCTTTCCTGCCGACTCCATCCTCAAAAGCACCTGTTTTCGCTTTCGGCAGTGTTTGGAGCAAAAAAGACAAACGCCCAGCTTTTGCTGCCACAGCAAAGGTGGCAGTGCGGAAAAGTGATGCTGGTCCTCACTGCCTCCTGGAACCCCTTCAAATGCCCCAGACAATTTGGCCCTCTCTGCTTTCCTGCGGACTCCATCCTCAAAAGCACCTGTTTTGGCTTTCGGCGGTGTTTGGAGCAAAAAAGACAAACGTCCAGCTTTTGCTGCCACAGCAAAGGTGGCAGCGGGGAAAAGTGATGCTGGTCCTCACTGCCTCCTGGAACCCCTTCAAATGCCCCAGACAATTTGGCCCTCTCTGCTTTCCTGCGGACTCCATCCTCAAAAGCACCTGTTTTCGCTTTCGGCGCTGTTTGGAGCAAAAAAGACAAACGTCCAGCTTTTGCTGCCACAGCAAAGGTGCCAGCGGGGAAAAGTGATGCTGGTCCTCACTGCCTCCTGGAACCCCTTCAAATGCCCCAGACAATTTGGCCCTCTCTGCTTTCCTGCGGACTCCATCCTCAAAAGCACCTGTTTTCGCTTTCGGTGCTCTCCGGAGCAAAAAAGACAAACATCCAGCTTTTGTTGCCACAGCAAAGGTGGCAGCGGGGAAAAGTGATGCTGGTCCTCACTGCCTCCTGGAACCCCTTCAAATGCCCCAGACAATTTGGCCCTCTCTGCTTTCCTGCGGACTCCATCCTCAAAAGCACCTGTTTTCATTTACGGCGCCCTCCGGAGCAAAAAAGACAAACATCCAGCTTTTGCTGCCACAGCAAAGGTGCCAGCGGGGAAAAGTGATGCTGGTCCTCACTGCCTCCTGGAACCCCTTCAAATGCCCCAGACAATTTGGCCCTCTCTGCTTTCCTGCGGACTCCATCCTCAAAAGCACCTGTTTTCGCTTTCGGTGGTGTTTGGAGCAAAAACGAAAAACGTCCAGCTTTTGCTGCCACAGCAAAGGTGCCAGCGGGGAAAAGTGATGCTGGTCCTCACTGCCCCCTGGAACCCCTTCAAATGCCCCAGACAATTTGGTCCTCTCTGCTTTCCTGCGGTCTCCATCCTCAAAAGCACTTGTTTTCGCTTTAGGCATCCTCCGGAGCAAAAAAGACAAACGTCCAGCTTTTGCTGCCACAGCAAAGGTGGAAGTGCGGAAAAGTGATGCTGGTCCTCACTGCCTCCTGGAACCCCTTCAAATGCCCCAGACAATTTGGCCCTCTCTGCTTTCCTGCGGACTCCATCCTCAAAAGCACCTGTTTTCGCTTTCGGCGCTGTTTGGAGCAAAAAAGACAAACGTCCAGCTTTTGCTGCCACAGCAAAGGTGCCAGCGGGGAAAAGTGATGCTGGTCCTCACTGCCTCCTGGAACCCCTTCAAATGCCCCACACAATTTGGCCCTCTCTGCTTTCCTGCGGACTCCATCCTCAAAAGCACCTGTTTTCGCTTTCGGCGCTGTTTGGAGCAAAAAAGACAAACGTCCAGGTTTTGCTGCCCCAGCAAAGGTGGCAGTGGGGAAAAGTGATGCTGGTCCTCACTGCCTCCTGGAACCCCTTCAAATGCCCCAGACAATTTGGCCCTCTCTGCTTTCCTGCGGACTCCAGCCTCAAAAGCACCTGTTTTCGCTTTCGGCGGTGTTTGGAGCAAAAAAGACAAACGTCCAGCTTTTGCTGCCACAGCAAAGGTGCCAGCGGGGAAAAGTGATGCTGGTCCTCACTGCCTCCTGGAACCCCTCCAAATTCCCCAGACAATTTGGCCCGCTCTGCTTTCCTGCGGACTCCATCCTCAAAAGCACCTGTTTTCGCTTTCGGTGCTCTCCGGAGTAAAAAAGACAAACATCCTGCTTTTGTTGCCACAGCAAAGGTGCCAGCGGGGAAAAGTGATGCTGGTCCTCACTGCCTCCTGGAACCCCTTCAAATGCCCCAGACAATTTGGCCCTCTCTGCTTTCCTGCGGACTCCATCCTCAAAAGCACCTTTTTTCATTTACGGCGCCCTCCGGAGCAAAAAAGACAAACGTCCAGCTTTTGCTGCCACAGCAAAGGTGCCAGCGGGGAAAAGTGATGCTGGTCCTCACTGCCTCCTGGAACCCCTTCAAATACCCCAGACAATTTGGCCCTCTCTGCTTTCCTGCGGACTCCATCCTCAAAAGCACCTGTTTTCGCTTTCGGCGTTGTTTGGAGCAAAAACGAAAAACGTCCAGCTTTTGCTGCCACAGCAAAGGTGCCAGCGGGAAAAAGTGATGCTGGTCCTCACTGCCCCCTGGAACCCCTTCAAATGCCCCACACAATTTGGTCCTCTCTGCTTTCCTGCGGACTCCATCCTCAAAAGCACTTGTTTTCGCTTTAGGCATCCTCCGGAGCAAAAAAGACAAACGTCCAGGTTTTGCTGCCACAGCAAAAGTGCCAGCGGGGAAAAGTGATGCTGGTCCTCACTGCCTCCTGGAACCCCTTCAAATGCCCCAGACAATTTGGCCCTCTCTGCTTTCCTGCGGACTCCATCCTCAAAAGCACCTGTTTTCGCTTTCGGCAGTGTTTGGAGCAAAAAAGACAAACGTCCAGCTTTTGCTGCCACAGCAAAGGTGGAAGTGCGGAAAAGTGATGCTGGTCCTCACTGCCTCCTGGAACCCCTTCAAATGCCCCAGACAATTTGGCCCTCTCTGCTTTCCTGCGGACTCCATCCTCAAAAGCACCTGTTTTCGCTTTCGGCGGTGTTTGGAGCAAAAAAGACAAACGTCCAGCTTTTGCTGCCACAGCAAAGGTGGCAGCGGGGAAAAGTGATGCTGGTCCTCACTGCCTCCTGCAACCCCTTCAAATGCCCCAGAATATTTGGCCCTCTCTGCTTTCCTGCGGACTCCATCCTCAAAAGCACCTGTTTTCGCTTTCGGCGGTGTTTGGAGCAAAAAAGACAAACGTCCAGCTTTTGCTGCCACAGCAAAGGTGCCAGCGGGGAAAAGTGATGCTGGTCCTCACTGCCTCCTGGAACCCCTTCAAATGCCCCAGACAATTTGGCCCTCTCTGCTTTCCTGCGGACTCCAGCCTCAAAAGCACCTGTTTTCGCTTTCGGCGGTGTTTGGAGCAAAAAAGACAAACGTCCAGCTTTTGCTGCCACAGCAAAGGTGCCAGCGGGGAAAAGTGATGCTGGTCCTCACTGCCTCCTGGAACCCCTCCAAATTCCCCAGACAATTTGGCCCTCTCTGCTTTCCTGCCGACTCCATCCTCAAAAGCACCTGTTTTCGCTTTCGGTGCTCTCCGGAGCAAAAAAGACAAACGTCCAGCTTTTGTTCCCACAGCAAAGGTGCCAGCGGGAAAAGTGATGCTGGTCCTCACTGCCTCCTGGAACCCCTTCAAATGCCCCAGACAATTTGGCCCTCTCTGCTTTCCTGCGGACTCCATCCTCAAAAGCACCTTTTTTCATTTACGGCGCCCTCCGGTGCAAAAAAGACAAACGTCCAGCTTTTGCTGCCACAGCAAAGGTGCCAGCGGGGAAAAGTGATGCTGGTCCTCACTGCCTCCTGGAACCCCTTCAAATGCCCCAGACAATTTGGCCCTCTCTGCTTTCCTGCGGACTCCATCCTCAAAAGCACCTGTTTTCGCTTTCGGTGGTGTTTGGAGCAAAAACGAAAAACGTCCAGCTTTTCCTGCCACAGCAAAGGTGCCAGCGGGAAAAAGTGATGCTGGTCCTCACTGCCCCCTGGAACCCCTTCAAATGCCCCAGACAATTTGGTCCTCTCTGCTTTCCTGCGGACTCCATCCTCAAAAGCACTTGTTTTCGCTTTAGGCATCCTCCGGAGCAAAAAAGACAAACGTCCAGCTTTTGCTGCCACAGCAAAGGTGCCAGCGGGGAAAAGTGATGCTGGTCCTCACTGCCTCCTGGAACCCCTTCAAATGCCCCAGACAATTTGGCCCTCTCTGCTTTCCTGCGGACTCCAGCCTCAAAAGCACCTGTTTTCGCTTTCGGCAGTGTTTGGAGCAAAAAAGACAAACGTCCAGCTTTTGCTGCCACAGCAAAGGTGGAAGTGCGGAAAAGTGATGCTGGTCCTCACTGCCTCCTGGAACCCCTTCAAATGCCCCAGACAATTTGGCCCTCTCTGCTTTCCTGCGGACTCCATCCTTAAAAGCACCTGTTTTCGCTTTCGGCGGTGTTTGGAGCAAAAAAGACAAACGTCCAGCTTTTGCTGCCACAGCAAAGGTGGCAGCGGGGAAAAGTGATGCTGGTCCTCACTGCCTCCTGGAACCCCTTCAAATGCCCCAGACAATTTGGCCCTCTCTGCTTTCCTGCGGACTCCATCCTCAAAAGCACCTGTTTTCGCTTTCGGCGTTGTTTGGAGCAAAAAAGACAAACGTCCAGCTTTTGTTCCCACAGCAAAGGTGCCAGCGGGAAAAGTGATGCTGGTCCTCACTGCCTCCTGGAACCCCTTCAAATGCCCCAGACAATTTGGCCCTCTCTGCTTTCCTGCGGACTCCAGCCTCAAAAGCACCTGTTTTCGCTTTCGGCGGTGTTTGGAGCAAAAAAGACAAACGTCCAGCTTTTGCTGCCACAGCAAAGGTGCCAGCGGGGAAAAGTGATGCTGGTCCTCACTGCCTCCTGGAACCCCTCCAACTTCCCCAGACAATTTGGCCCGCTCTGCTTTCCTGCGGACTCCATCCTCAAAAGCACCTGTTTTCGCTTTCGGTGCTCTCCGGAGCAAAAAAGACAAACATCCAGCTTTTGTTGCCACAGCAAAGCTGCCAGCGGGGAAAAGTGATGCTGGTCCTCACTGCCTCCTGGAACCCCTTCAAATGCCCCAGACAATTTGGCCCTCTCTGCTTTCCTGCGGACTCCATCCTCAAAAGCACCTTTTTTCATTTACGGCGCCCTCCGGTGCAAAAAAGACAAACGTCCAGCTTTTGCTGCCACAGCAAAGGTGCCAGCGGGGAAAAGTGATGCTGGTCCTCACTGCCTCCTGGAACCCCTTCAAATGCCCCAGACAATTTGGCCCTCTCTGCTTTCCTGCGGACTCCATCCTCAAAAGCACCTGTTTTCGCTTTCGGTGGTGTTTGGAGCAAAAACGAAAAACGTCCAGCTTTTCCTGCCACAGCAAAGGTGCCAGCGGGAAAAAGTGATGCTGGTCCTCACTGCCCCCTGGAACCCCTTCAAATGCCCCAGACAATTTGGTCCTCTCTGCTTTCCTGCGGACTCCATCCTCAAAAGCACTTGTTTTCGCTTTAGGCATCCTCCGGAGCAAAAAAGACAAACGTCCAGCTTTTGCTGCCACAGCAAAGGTGCCAGCGGGGAAAAGTGATGCTGGTCCTCACTGCCTCCTGGAACCCCTTCAAATGCCCCAGACAATTTGGCCCTCTCTGCTTTCCTGCGGACTCCAGCCTCAAAAGCACCTGTTTTCGCTTTCGGCAGTGTTTGGAGCAAAAAAGACAAACGTCCAGCTTTTGCTGCCACAGCAAAGGTGGAAGTGCGGAAAAGTGATGCTGGTCCTCACTGCCTCCTGGAACCCCTTCAAATGCCCCAGACAATTTGGCCCTCTCTGCTTTCCTGCGGACTCCATCCTTAAAAGCACCTGTTTTCGCTTTCGGCGGTGTTTGGAGCAAAAAAGACAAACGTCCAGCTTTTGCTGCCACAGCAAAGGTGGCAGCGGGGAAAAGTGATGCTGGTCCTCACTGCCTCCTGGAACCCCTTCAAATGCCCCAGACAATTTGGCCCTCTCTGCTTTCCTGCGGACTCCATCCTCAAAAGCACCTGTTTTCGCTTTCGGCGTTGTTTGGAGCAAAAAAGACAAACGTCCAGCTTTTGCTGCCACAGCAAAGGTGCCAGCGGGGAAAAGTGATGCTGGTCCTCACTGCCTCCTGGAACCCCTTCAAATGCCCCAGACAATTTGGCCCTCTCTGCTTTCCTGCGGACTCCAGCCTCAAAAGCACCTGTTTTCGCTTTCGGCGGTGTTTGGAGCAAAAAAGACAAACGTCCAGCTTTTGCTGCCACAGCAAAGGTGCCAGCGGGGAAAAGTGATGCTGGTCCTCACTGCCTCCTGGAACCCCTCCAAATTCCCCAGACAATTTGGCCCTCTCTGCTTTCCTGCGGACTCCATCCTCAAAAGCACCTGTTTTCGCTTTCGGTGCTCTCCGGAGCAAAAAAGACAAACATCCAGCTTTTGTTCCCACAGCAAAGGTGCCAGCGGGAAAAGTGATGCTGGTCCTCACTGCCTCCTGGAACCCCTTCAAATGCCCCAGACAATTTGGCCCTCTCTGCTTTCCTGCGGACTCCATCCTCAAAAGCACCTTTTTTCATTTACGGCGCCCTCCGGTGCAAAAACGAAAAACGTCCAGCTTTTGCTGCCACAGCAAAGGTGCCAGCGGGAAAAAGTGATGCTGGTCCTCACTGCCCCCTGGAACCCCTTCAAATGCCCCAGACAATTTGGTCCTCTCTGCTTTCCTGCGGACTCCATCCTCAAAAGCACTTGTTTTCGCTTTAGGCATCCTCCGGAGCAAAAAAGACAAACGTCCAGCTTTTGCTGCCACAGCAAAGGTGCCAGCGGGGAAAAGTGATGCTGGTCCTCACTGCCTCCTGGAACCCCTTCAAATGCCCCGGACAATTTGGCCCTCTCTGCTTTCCTGCGGACTCCATCCTCAAAAGCACCTGTTTTCGCTTTCGGCAGTGTTTGGAGCAAAAAAGACAAACGTCCAGCTTTTGCTGCCACAGCAAAGTTTGAAGTGGGGAAAAGTGATGCTGGTCCTCACTGCCTCCTGGAACCCCTTCAAATGCCCCAGACAATTTGGCCCTCTCTGCTTTCCTGCGGACTCCATCCTCAAAAGCACCTGTTTTCACTTTCGGCGCCCTCCGGAGCAAAAAAGACAAACGTCCAGCCTTTGCTGCCACAGCAAAGGTGGCAGCGGGAAAAAGTGATGCTGGTCCTCACTGCCCCCTGGAACCCCTTCAAATGCCCCAGACAATTTGGTCCTCTCTGCTTTCCTGCGGACTCCATCCTCAAAAGCACTTGTTTTCGCTTTAGGCATCCTCCAGAGCAAAAAAGACAAACGTCCAGGTTTTGCTGCCACAGCAAAAGTGGCAGCGGGGAAAAGTGATGCTGGTCCTCACTGCCTCCTGGAACCCCTTCAAATGCCCCAGACAATTTGGCCCTCTCTGCTTTCCTGCCGACTCCATCCTCAAAAGCACCTGTTTTCGCTTTCGGCAGTGTTTGGAGCAAAAAAGACAAACGCCCAGCTTTTGCTGCCACAGCAAAGGTGGCAGTGCGGAAAAGTGATGCTGGTCCTCACTGCCTCCTGGAACCCCTTCAAATGCCCCAGACAATTTGGCCCTCTCTGCTTTCCTGCGGACTCCATCCTCAAAAGCACCTGTTTTGGCTTTCGGCGGTGTTTGGAGCAAAAAAGACAAACGTCCAGCTTTTGCTGCCACAGCAAAGGTGGCAGCGGGGAAAAGTGATGCTGGTCCTCACTGCCTCCTGGAACCCCTTCAAATGCCCCAGACAATTTGGCCCTCTCTGCTTTCCTGCGGACTCCAGCCTCAAAAGCACCTTTTTTCATTTACGGCGCCCTCCGGAGCAAAAAAGACAAACATCCAGCTTTTGCTGCCACAGCAAAGGTGCCAGCGGGGAAAAGTGATGCTGGTCCTCACTGCCTCCTGGAACCCCTTCAAATGCCCCAGACAATTTGGCCCTCTCTGCTTTCCTGCGGACTCCATCCTCAAAAGCACCTGTTTTCGCTTTCGGTGGTGTTTGGAGCAAAAACGAAAAACGTCCAGCTTTTGCTGCCACAGCAAAGGTGCCAGCGGGGAAAAGTGATGCTGGCCCTCACTGCCCCCTGGAACCCCTTCAAATGCCCCAGACAATTTGGTCCTCTCTGCTTTCCTGCGGTCTCCATCCTCAAAAGCACTTGTTTTCGCTTTAGGCATCCTCCGGAGCAAAAAAGACAAACGTCCAGCTTTTGCTGCCACAGCAAAGGTGGAAGTGCGGAAAAGTGATGCTGGTCCTCACTGCCTCCTGGAACCCCTTCAAATGCCCCAGACAATTTGGCCCTCTCTGCTTTCCTGCGGACTCCATCCTCAAAAGCACCTGTTTTCGCTTTCGGCGCTGTTTGGAGCAAAAAAGACAAACGTCCAGCTTTTGCTGCCACAGCAAAGGTGCCAGCGGGGAAAAGTGATGCTGGTCCTCACTGCCTCCTGGAACCCCTTCAAATGCCCCACACAATTTGGCCCTCTCTGCTTTCCTGCGGACTCCATCCTCAAAAGCACCTGTTTTCGCTTTCGGCGCTGTTTGGAGCAAAAAAGACAAACGTCCAGGTTTTGCTGCCCCAGCAAAGGTGGCAGTGGGGAAAAGTGATGCTGGTCCTCACTGCCTCCTGGAACCCCTTCAAATGCCCCAGACAATTTGGCCCTCTCTGCTTTCCTGCGGACTCCAGCCTCAAAAGCACCTGTTTTCGCTTTCGGCGGTGTTTGGAGCAAAAAAGACAAACGTCCAGCTTTTGCTGCCACAGCAAAGGTGCCAGCGGGGAAAAGTGATGCTGGTCCTCACTGCCTCCTGGAACCCCTCCAAATTCCCCAGACAATTTGGCCCGCTCTGCTTTCCTGCGGACTCCATCCTCAAAAGCACCTGTTTTCGCTTTCGGTGCTCTCCGGAGTAAAAAAGACAAACATCCTGCTTTTGTTGCCACAGCAAAGGTGGCAGCGGGGAAAAGTGATGCTGGTCCTCACTGCCTCCTGGAACCCCTTCAAATGCCCCAGACAATTTGGCCCTCTCTGCTTTCCTGCGGACTCCATCCTCAAAAGCACCTTTTTTCATTTACGGCGCCCTCCGGAGCAAAAAAGACAAACGTCCAGCTTTTGCTGCCACAGCAAAGGTGCCAGCGGGGAAAAGTGATGCTGGTCCTCACTGCCTCCTGGAACCCCTTCAAATACCCCAGACAATTTGGCCCTCTCTGCTTTCCTGCGGACTCCATCCTCAAAAGCACCTGTTTTCGCTTTCGGCGTTGTTTGGAGCAAAAACGAAAAACGTCCAGCTTTTGCTGCCACAGCAAAGGTGCCAGCGGGAAAAAGTGATGCTGGTCCTCACTGCCCCCTGGAACCCCTTCAAATGCCCCAGACAATTTGGTCCTCTCTGCTTTCCTGCGGACTCCATCCTCAAAAGCACTTGTTTTCGCTTTAGGCATCCTCCGGAGCAAAAAAGACAAACGTCCAGGTTTTGCTGCCACAGCAAAAGTGCCAGCGGGGAAAAGTGATGCTGGTCCTCACTGCCTCCTGGAACCCCTTCAAATGCCCCAGACAATTTGGCCCTCTCTGCTTTCCTGCGGACTCCATCCTCAAAAGCACCTGTTTTCGCTTTCGGCAGTGTTTGGAGCAAAAAAGACAAACGTCCAGCTTTTGCTGCCACAGCAAAGGTGGAAGTGCGGAAAAGTGATGCTGGTCCTCACTGCCTCCTGGAACCCCTTCAAATGCCCCAGACAATTTGGCCCTCTCTGCTTTCCTGCGGACTCCATCCTCAAAAGCACCTGTTTTCGCTTTCGGCGGTGTTTGGAGCAAAAAAGACAAACGTCCAGCTTTTGCTGCCACAGCAAAGGTGGCAGCGGGGAAAAGTGATGCTGGTCCTCACTGCCTCCTGCAACCCCTTCAAATGCCCCAGACAATTTGGCCCTCTCTGCTTTCCTGCGGACTCCATCCTCAAAAGCACCTGTTTTCGCTTTCGGCGGTGTTTGGAGCAAAAAAGACAAACGTCCAGCTTTTGCTGCCACAGCAAAGGTGCCAGCGGGGAAAAGTGATGCTGGTCCTCACTGCCTCCTGGAACCCCTTCAAATGCCCCAGACAATTTGGCCCTCTCTGCTTTCCTGCGGACTCCAGCCTCAAAAGCACCTGTTTTCGCTTTCGGCGGTGTTTGGAGCAAAAAAGACAAACGTCCAGCTTTTGCTGCCACAGCAAAGGTGCCAGCGGGGAAAAGTGATGCTGGTCCTCACTGCCTCCTGGAACCCCTCCAAATTCCCCAGACAATTTGGCCCTCTCTGCTTTCCTGCCGACTCCATCCTCAAAAGCACCTGTTTTCGCTTTCGGTGCTCTCCGGAGCAAAAAAGACAAACGTCCAGCTTTTGTTCCCACAGCAAAGGTGCCAGCGGGAAAAGTGATGCTGGTCCTCACTGCCTCCTGGAACCCCTTCAAATGCCCCAGACAATTTGGCCCTCTCTGCTTTCCTGCGGACTCCAGCCTCAAAAGCACCTGTTTTCGCTTTCGGCGGTGTTTGGAGCAAAAAAGACAAACGTCCAGCTTTTGCTGCCACAGCAAAGGTGCCAGCGGGGAAAAGTGATGCTGGTCCTCACTGCCTCCTGGAACCCCTCCAACTTCCCCAGACAATTTGGCCCGCTCTGCTTTCCTGCGGACTCCATCCTCAAAAGCACCTGTTTTCGCTTTCGGTGCTCTCCGGAGCAAAAAAGACAAACATCCAGCTTTTGTTGCCACAGCAAAGGTGCCAGCGGGGAAAAGTGATGCTGGTCCTCACTGCCTCCTGGAACCCCTTCAAATGCCCCAGACAATTTGGCCCTCTCTGCTTTCCTGCGGACTCCATCCTCAAAAGCACCTTTTTTCATTTACGGCGCCCTCCGGTGCAAAAAAGACAAACGTCCAGCTTTTGCTGCCACAGCAAAGGTGCCAGCGGGGAAAAGTGATGCTGGTCCTCACTGCCTCCTGGAACCCCTTCAAATGCCCCAGACAATTTGGCCCTCTCTGCTTTCCTGCGGACTCCATCCTCAAAAGCACCTGTTTTCGCTTTCGGTGGTGTTTGGAGCAAAAACGAAAAACGTCCAGCTTTTCCTGCCACAGCAAAGGTGCCAGCGGGAAAAAGTGATGCTGGTCCTCACTGCCCCCTGGAACCCCTTCAAATGCCCCAGACAATTTGGTCCTCTCTGCTTTCCTGCGGACTCCATCCTCAAAAGCACTTGTTTTCGCTTTAGGCATCCTCCGGAGCAAAAAAGACAAACGTCCAGCTTTTGCTGCCACAGCAAAGGTGCCAGCGGGGAAAAGTGATGCTGGTCCTCACTGCCTCCTGGAACCCCTTCAAATGCCCCAGACAATTTGGCCCTCTCTGCTTTCCTGCGGACTCCAGCCTCAAAAGCACCTGTTTTCGCTTTCGGCAGTGTTTGGAGCAAAAAAGACAAACGTCCAGCTTTTGCTGCCACAGCAAAGGTGGAAGTGCGGAAAAGTGATGCTGGTCCTCACTGCCTCCTGGAACCCCTTCAAATGCCCCAGACAATTTGGCCCTCTCTGCTTTCCTGCGGACTCCATCCTTAAAAGCACCTGTTTTCGCTTTCGGCGGTGTTTGGAGCAAAAAAGACAAACGTCCAGCTTTTGCTGCCACAGCAAAGGTGGCAGCGGGGAAAAGTGATGCTGGTCCTCACTGCCTCCTGGAACCCCTTCAAATGCCCCAGACAATTTGGCCCTCTCTGCTTTCCTGCGGACTCCATCCTCAAAAGCACCTGTTTTCGCTTTCGGCGGTGTTTGGAGCAAAAAAGACAAACGTCCAGCTTTTGCTGCCACAGCAAAGGTGCCAGCGGGGAAAAGTGATGCTGGTCCTCACTGCCTCCTGGAACCCCTTCAAATGCCCCAGACAATTTGGCCCTCTCTCCTTTCCTGCGGACTCCAGCCTCAAAAGCACCTGTTTTCGCTTTCGGCGGTGTTTGGAGCAAAAAAGACAAACGTCCAGCTTTTGCTGCCACAGCAAAGGTGCCAGCGGGGAAAAGTGATGCTGGTCCTCACTGCCTCCTGGAACCCCTCCAAATTCCCCAGACAATTTGGCCCTCTCTGCTTTCCTGCGGACTCCATCCTCAAAAGCACCTGTTTTCGCTTTCGGTGCTCTCCGGAGCAAAAAAGACAAACATCCAGCTTTTGTTCCCACAGCAAAGGTGCCAGCGGGAAAAGTGATGCTGGTCCTCACTGCCTCCTGGAACCCCTTCAAATGCCCCAGACAATTTGGCCCTCTCTGCTTTCCTGCGGACTCCATCCTCAAAAGCACCTTTTTTCATTTACGGCGCCCTCCGGTGCAAAAACGAAAAACGTCCAGCTTTTGCTGCCACAGCAAAGGTGCCAGCGGGAAAAAGTGATGCTGGTCCTCACTGCCCCCTGGAACCCCTTCAAATGCCCCAGACAATTTGGTCCTCTCTGCTTTCCTGCGGACTCCATCCTCAAAAGCACTTGTTTTCGCTTTAGGCATCCTCCGGAGCAAAAAAGACAAACGTCCAGCTTTTGCTGCCACAGCAAAGGTGCCAGCGGGGAAAAGTGATGCTGGTCCTCACTGCCTCCTGGAACCCCTTCAAATGCCCCAGACAATTTGGCCCTCTCTGCTTTCCTGCGGACTCCATCCTCAAAAGCACCTGTTTTCGCTTTCGGCAGTGTTTGGAGCAAAAAAGACAAACGTCCAGCTTTTGCTGCCACAGCAAAGGTGGAAGTGGGGAAAAGTGATGCTGGTCCTCACTGCCTCCTGGAACCCCTTCAAATGCCCCAGACAATTTGGCCCTCTCTGCTTTCCTGCGGACTCCATCCTTAAAAGCACCTGTTTTCGCTTTCGGCGGTGTTTGGAGCAAAAAAGACAAACGTCCAGCTTTTGCTGCCACAGCAAAGGTGGCAGCGGGGAAAAGTGATGCTGGTCCTCACTGCCTCCTGGAACCCCTTCAAATGCCCCAGACAATTTGGCCCTCTCTGCTTTCCTGCGGACTCCATCCTCAAAAGCACCTGTTTTCGCTTTCGGCGTTGTTTGGAGCAAAAAAGACAAACGTCCAGCTTTTGCTGCCACAGCAAAGGTGCCAGCGGGGAAAAGTGATGCTGGTCCTCACTGCCTCCTGGAACCCCTTCAAATGCCCCAGACAATTTGGCCCTCTCTGCTTTCCTGCGGACTCCAGCCTCAAAAGCACCTGTTTTCGCTTTCGGCGGTGTTTGGAGCAAAAAAGACAAACGTCCAGCTTTTGCTGCCACAGCAAAGGTGCCAGCGGGGAAAAGTGATGCTGGTCCTCACTGCCTCCTGGAACCCCTTCAAATGCCCCAGACAATTTGGCCACCTCTGCTTTCCTGCGGACTCCATCCTCAAAAGCACCTGTTTTCGCTTTCGGTGCTCTCCGGAGCAAAAAAGACAAACACCCAGCTTTTGTTCCCACAGCAAAGGTGCCAGCGGGAAAAGTGATGCTGGTCCTCACTGCCTCCTGGAACCCCTTCAAATGCCCCACACAATTTGGCCCTCTCTGCTTTCCTGCAGACTCCATCCTCAAAAGCACCTGTTTTCGCTTTCGGCGCTGTTTGGAGCAAAAAAGACAAACGTCCAGCTTTTGCTGCCACAGCAAAGGTGGCAGCGGGGAAAAGTGATGCTGGTCCTCACTGCCTCCTGGAACCCCTCCAAATTCCCCAGACAATTTGGCCCTCTCTGCTTTCCTGTGCACTCCATCCTCAAAAGCACCTGTTTTCGCTTTCGGTGCTCTCCGGAGCAAAAAAGCCAAACATCCAGCTTTTGTTGCCACAGCAAAAGTGCCAGCGGGGAAAAGTGATGCTGGTCCTCACTGCCTCCTGGAACCCCTTCAAATGCCCCAGACAATTTGGCCCTCTCTGCTTTCCTGCGGACTCCATCCTCAAAAGCACCTTTTTTCATTTACGGCGCCCTCTGGAGCAAAAAAGACAAACGTCCAGCTTTTGCTGCCACAGCAAAGGTGGCAGCGGGGAAAAGTGATGCTGGTCCTCACTGCCTCCTGGAACCCCTTCAAATGCCCCAGACAATTTGGCCCTCTCTGCTTTCCTGCAGACTCCATCCTCAAAAGCACCTGTTTTCGCTTTCGGTGGTGTTTGGAGCAAAAACGAAAAACGTCCAGCTTTTGCTGCCACAGCAAAGGTGCCAGCGGGGAAAAGTGATGCTGGTCATCACGGCCCCCTGGAACCCCTTCAAATGCCCCAGACAATTTGGTCCTCTCTGCTTTCCTGCGGACTCCATCCTCAAAAGCACTTGTTTTCGCTTTAGGCATCCTCCGGAGCAAAAAAGACAAACGTCCAGGTTTTGCTGCCACAGCAAAAGTGCCAGCGGGGAAAAGTGATGCTGGTCCTCACTGCCTCCTGGAACCCCTTCAAATGCCCCAGACAATTTGGCCCTCTCTGCTTTCCTGCGGACTCCATCCTCAAAAGCACCTGTTTTCGCTTTCGGCGCTGTTTGGAGCAAAAAAGACAAACGTCCAGGTTTTGCTGCCACAGCAAAGGTGCCAGCGGGGAAAAGTGATGCTGGTCCTCACTGCCTCCTGGAACCCCTTCAAATGCCCCAGACAATTTGGCCCTCTCTGCTTTCCTGCGGACTCCATCCTCAAAAGCACCTGTTTTCGCTTTCGGCGGTGTTTGGAGCAAAAAAGACAAACGTCCAGCTTTTGCTGCCACAGCAAAGGTGGCAGCGGGGAAAAGTGATGCTGGTCCTCACTGCCTCCTGGAACCCCTTCAAATGCCCCAGACAATTTGGCCCTCTCAGCTTTCCTGCGGACTCCATCCTCAAAAGCACCTGTTTTCACTTTCGGCGCCCTCCGGAGCAAAAAAGACAAACGTCCAGCCTTTGCTGCCACAGCAAAGGTGGCAGCAGGGAAAAGTGATGCTGGTCCTCACTGCCTCCTGGAACCCCTTCAAATGCCCTAGACAATTTGGCCCTCTCTGCTTTCCTGCGGACTCCAGCCTCAAAAGCACCTGTTTTCGCTTTCGGCGGTGTTTGGAGCAAAAAAGACAAACGTCCAGCTTTTGCTGCCACAGCAAATGTGCCAGCGGGGAAAAGTGATGCTGGTCCTCACTGCCTCCTGGAACCCCTTCAAATGCCCCAGACAATTTGGCCCTCTCTGCTTTCCTGCGGACTCCATCCTCAAAAGCACCTGTTTTCGCTTTTGGCTCTGTTTGGAGCAAAAAAGACAAACGTCCAGCTTTTGCTGCCACAGCATAGGTACCAGCGGGGAAAAGTGATGCTGGTCCTCACTGCCTCCTGGAACCCCTCCAAATTCCCCAGACAATTTGGCCCTCTCTGCTTTCCTGCGGACTCCATCCTCAAAAGCACCTTTTTTCGCTTTCGGCGCTGTTTGGAGCAAAAAAGACAAACGTCCAGCTTTTGCTGCCACAGCAAAGGTCCCAGCGGGGAAAAGTGATGCTGGTCCTCACTGCCTCCTGGAACCCCTTCAAATGCCCCAGACAATTTGGCCCTCTCTGCTTTCCTGCGGACTCCATCCTCAAAAGCACCTGTTTTCGCTTTCGGCGGTGTTTGGAGCAAAAAAGACAAACGTCCAGCTTTTGCTGCCACAGCAAAGGTGCCAGCGGGGAAGAGTGATGCTGGTCCTCACTGCCTCCTGGAACCCCTTCAAATGCCCCAGACAATTTGGCCCTCTCTGCTTTCCTGCGGACTCCATCCTCAAAAGCACCTTTTTTCATTTACGGCGCCCTCCGTAGCAAAAAAGACAAACGTCCAGCTTTTGCTGCCACAGCAAAGGTGGCAGCGGGGAAAAGTGATGCTGGTCCTCACTGCCTCCTGGAACCCCTTCAAATGCCCCAGACAATTTGGCCCTCTCTGCTTTCCTGCGGACTCCATCCTCAAAAGCACCTGTTTTCGCTTTCGGTGCTCTCCGGACCAAAAAAGACAAACATCCAGCTTTTGTTGCCACAGCAAAGGTGCCAGCGGGGAAAAGTGATGCTGGTCCTCACTGCCTCCTGGAACCCCTTCAAATGCCCCAGACAATTTGGCCCTCTCTGCTTTCCTGCGGACTCCATCCTCAAAAGCACCTGTTTTCGCTTTCGGCAGTGTTTGGAGCAAAAAAGACAAACGTCCAGCTTTTGCTGCCACAGCAAAGGTGGCAGCGGGGAAAAGTGATGCTGGTCCTCACTGCCTCCTGGAACCCCTCCAAATTCCCCAGACAATTTGGCCCTCTCTGCTTTCCTGCGGACTCCATCCTCAAAAGCACCTGTTTTCGCTTTCGGCGGTGTTTGGAGCAAAAAAGACAAACGTCCAGCTTTTGCTGCCACAGCAAAGGTGCCAGCGGGGAAAAGTGATGCTGGTCCTCACTGCCTCTGGAACCCCTTCAAATGCCCCAGACAATTTGGCCCCCTCTGCTTTCCTGCGGACTCCATCCTCAAAAGCACCTTTTTTCATTTACGGCGCCCTCCGGAGCAAAAAAGACAAACGTCCAGCTTTTGCTGCCACAGCAAAGGTGCCAGCGGGGAAAATTGATGCTGGTCCTCACTGCCTCCTGGAACCCCTTCAAATGCCCCAGACAATTTGGCCCTCTCTGCTTTCCTGCGGACTCCATCCTCAAAAGCACCTGTTTTCGCTTTCGGCGGTGTTTGGAGCAAAAAAGACAAACGTCCAGCTTTTGCTGCCACAGCAAAGGTGGCAGCGGGGAAAAGTGATGCTGGTCCTCACTGCCTCCTGGAACCCCTTCAAATGCCCCAGACAATTTGGCCCTCTCAGCTTTCCTGCGGACTCCATCCTCAAAAGCACCTGTTTTCACTTTCGGCGCCCTCCGGAGCAAAAAAGACAAACGTCCACCCTTTGCTGCCACAGCAAAGGTGGCAGCAGGGAAAAGTGATGCTGGTCCTCACTGCCTCCTGGAACCCCTTCAAATGCCCTAGACAATTTGGCCCTCTCTGCTTTCCTGCGGACTCCATCCTCAAAAGCACCTGTTTTCGCTTTCGGCGGTGTTTGGAGCAAAAAAGACAAACGTCCAGCTTTTGCTGCCACAGCAAAGGTGCCAGCGGGGAAAAGTGATGCTGGTCCTCACTGCCTCCTGGAACCCCTTCAAATGCCCCAGACAATTTGGCCCTCTCTGCTTTCCTGCGGACTCCATCCTCAAAAGCACCTGTTTTCGCTTTCGGCGGTGTTTGGAGCAAAAAAGACAAACGTCCAGCTTTTGCTGCCACAGCATAGGTACCAGCGGGGAAAAGTGATGCTGGTCCTCACAGCCTCCTGGAACCCCTCCAAATTCCCCAGACAATTTGGCCCTCTCTGCTTTCCTGCGGACTCCATCCTCAAAAGAACCTTTTTTCGCTTTCGGCGCTGTTTGGAGCAAAAAAGACAAACGTCCAGCTTTTGCTGCCACAGCAAAGGTGGCAGTGGGGAAAAGTGATGCTGGTCCTCACTGCCTCCTGCAACCCCTTCAAATGCCCCAGACAATTTGGCCCTCTCTGCTTTCCTGCGGACTCCATCCTCAAAAGCACCTGTTTTCGCTTTCGGCGGTGTTTGGAGCAAAAAAGACAAACGTCCAGCTTTTGCTGCCACAGCAAAGGTGCCAGCGGGGAAGAGTGATGCTGGTCCTCACTGCCTCCTGGAACCCCTTCAAATGCCCCAGACAATTTGGCCCTCTCTGCTTTCCTGCGGACTCCATCCTCAAAAGCACCTTTTTTCATTTACGGCGCCCTCCGTAGCAAAAAAGACAAACGTCCAGCTTTTGCTGCCACAGCAAAGGTGGCAGCGGGGAACATGATGCTGGTCCTCACTGCCTCCTGGAACCCCTTCAAATGCCCCACACAATTTGGCCCTCTCTGCTTTCCTGCGGACTCCATCCTCAAAAGCACCTGTTTTCACTTTCGGCGCTGTTTGGAGCAAAAAAGACAAACGTCCAGCTTTTGCTGCCACAGCAAAGGTGGCAGCGGGGAAAAGTGATGCTGGTCCTCACTGCCTCCTGGAACCCCTCCAAATTCCCCAGACAATTTGGCCCTCTCTGCTTTCCTGCGGACTCCATCCTCAAAAGCACCTGTTTTCGCTTTCGGCGGTGTTTGGAGCAAAAACGAAAAACGTCCAGCTTTTGCTGCCACAGCAAAGGTGCCAGCGGGGAAAAGTGATGCTGGTCCTCACTGCCTCCTGGAACCCCTTCAAATGCCCCAGACAATTTGGCCCTCTCTGCTTTCCTGCGGACTCCAGCCTCAAAAGCACCTGTTTTCGCTTTCGGCGGTGTTTGGAGCAAAAAAGACAAACGTCCAGCTTTTGCTGCCACAGCAAAGGTGCCAGCGGGGAAAAGTGATGCTGGTCCTCACTGCCTCCTGGAACCCCTCCAAATTCCCCAGACAATTTGGCCCTCTCTGCTTTCCTGCGGACTCCAGCCTCAAAAGCACCTGTTTTCGCTTTCGGTGCTCTCCGGACCAAAAAAGACAAACATCCAGCTTTTGCTGCCACAGCAAAGGTGGCAGCGGGGAAAAGTGATGCTGGTCCTCACTGCCTCCTGGAACCCCTTCAAATGCCCCAGACAATTTGGCCCTCTCTGCTTTCCTGCGGACTCCATCCTCAAAAGCACCTGTTTCCGCTTTCGGCGCTGTTTGGAGCAAAAAAGACAAACGTCCAGCTTTTGCTGCCACAGCAAAGGTGCCAGCGGGGAAAAGTGATGCTGGTCCTCACTGCCTCCTGGAACCCCTACAAATGCCCCAGACAATTTGGCCCTCTCTGCTTTCCTGCGGACTCCATCCTCAAAAGCACCTGTTTTCGCTTTCGGCGGTGTTTGGAGGAAAAAAGACAAACGTCCAGCTTTTGCTGCCACAGCAAAGGTGCCAGCGGGGAAAAGTGATGCTGGTCCTCACTGCCTCTGGAACCCCTTCAAATGCCCCAGACAATTTGGCCCTCTCTGCTTTCCTGCGGACTCCATCCTCAAAAGCACCTTTTTTCATTTACGGCGCCCTCCGTAGCAAAAAAGACAAACGTCCAGCTTTTGCTGCCACAGCAAAGGTGGCAGCGGGGAAAAGTGATGCTGGTCCTCACTGCCTCCTGGAACCCCTTCAAATGCCCCAGACAATTTGGCCCTCTCTGCTTTCCTGCGGACTCCATCCTCAAAAGCACCTGTTTTCGCTTTCGGCGGTGTTTGGAGCAAAAAAGACAAACGTCCAGCTTTTGCTGCCACAGCAAAGGTGGCAGCGGGGAAAAGTGATGCTGGTTCTCACTGCCTCCTGCAACCCCTTCAAATGCCCCAGACAATTTGGCCCTCTCTGCTTTCCTGCGGACTCCATCCTCAAAAGCACCTGTTTTCACTTTCGGCGCTGTTTGGAGCAAAAAAGACAAACGTCCAGCTTTTGCTGCCACAGCAAAGGTGGCAGCGGGGAAAAGTGATGCTGGTCCTCACTGCCTCCTGGAACCCCTTCAAATGCCCCAGACAATTTGGCCCTCTCTGCTTTCCTGCGGACTCCATCCTCAAAAGCACCTGTTTTCGCTTTCGGCGCTGTTTGGAGCAAAAAAGACAAACGTCCAGCTTTTGCTGCCACAGCAAAGGTGCCAGCGGGGAAAAGTGATGCTGGTCCTCACTGCCTCCTGGAAACCCTTCAAATGCCCCAGACAATTTGGCCCTCTCTGCTTGTCTGCGGACTCCATCCTCAAAAGCACCTGTTTTCGCTTTCGGCGGTGTTTGGAGCAAAAAAGACAAACGTCCAGCTTTTGCTGCCACAGCAAAGGTGGCAGTGGGGAAAAGTGATGCTGGTCCTCACTGCCTCCTGGAACCCCTTCAAATGCCCCAGACAATTTGGCCCTCTCTGCTTTCCTGCGGACTCCATCCTCAAAAGCACCTGTTTTCGCTTTCGGCGCTGTTTGGAGCAAAAAAGACAAACGTCCAGCTTTTGCTGCCACAGCAAAGGTGCCAGCGGGGAAAAGTGATGCTGGTCCTCACTGCCTCCTGGAACCCCTTCAAATGCCCCAGACAATTTGGCCCTCTCTGCTTTCCTGCGGACTCCATCCTCAAAAGCACCTGTTTTCGCTTTCGGCGGTGTTTGGAGCAAAAAAGACAAACGTCCAGCTTTTGCTGCCACAGCAAAGGTGCCAGCGGGGAAAAGTGATGCTGGTCCTCACTGCCTCTGGAACCCCTTCAAATGCCCCAGACAATTTGGCCCTCTCTGCTTTCCTGCGGACTCCAGCCTCAAAAGCACCTTTTTTCATTTACGGCGCCCTCCGGAGCAAAAAAGACAAACGTCCAGCTTTTGCTGCCACAGCAAAGGTGGCAGCGGGGAAAAGTGATGCTGGTCCTCACTGCCTCCTGGAACCCCTTCAAATGCCCTAGACAATTTGGCCCTCTCTGCTTTCCTGCGGACTCCATCCTCAAAAGCACCTGTTTTCGCTTTCGGCGGTGTTTGGAGCAAAAAAGACAAACGTCCAGCTTTTGCTGCCACAGCAAAGGTGGCAGTGGGGAAAAGTGATGCTGGTCCTCACTGCCTCCTGGAACCCCTTCAAATGCCCCAGACAATTTGGCCCTCTCTGCTTTCCTGCGGACTCCATCCTCAAAAGCACCTGTTTTCGCTTTCGGCGCTGTTTGGAGCAAAAAAGACAAACGTCCAGCTTTTGCTGCCACAGCAAAGGTGCCAGCGGGGAAAAGTGATGCTGGTCCTCACTGCCTCCTGGAACCCCTTCAAATGCCCCAGACAATTTGGCCCTCTCTGCTTTCCTGCGGACTCCATCCTCAAAAGCACCTGTTTTCGCTTTCGGCGGTGTTTGGAGCAAAAAAGACAAACGTCCAGCTTTTGCTGCCACAGCAAAGGTGCCAGCGGGGAAAAGTGATGCTGGTCCTCACTGCCTCTGGAACCCCTTCAAATGCCCCAGACAATTTGGCCCTCTCTGCTTTCCTGCGGACTCCAGCCTCAAAAGCACCTTTTTTCATTTACGGCGCCCTCCGGAGCAAAAAAGACAAACGTCCAGCTTTTGCTGCCACAGCAAAGGTGGCAGCGGGGAAAAGTGATGCTGGTCCTCACTGCCTCCTGGAACCCCTTCAAATGCCCTAGACAATTTGGCCCTCTCTGCTTTCCTGCGGACTCCATCCTCAAAAGCACCTGTTTTCGCTTTCGGCGCTGTTTGGAGCAAAAAAGACAAACGTCCAGCTTTTGCTGCCACAGCAAAGGTGGCAGTGGGGAAAAGTGATGCTGGTCCTCACTGCCTCCTGGAACCCCTTCAAATGCCCCAGACAATTTGGCCCTCTCTGCTTTCCTGCGGACTCCATCCTCAAAAGCACCTGTTTTCGCTTTTGGCTCTGTTTGGAGCAAAAAAGACAAACGTCCAGCTTTTGCTGCCACAGCATAGGTACCAGCGGGGAAAAGTGATGCTGGTCCTCACTGCCTCCTGGAACCCCTCCAAATTCCCCAGACAATTTGGCCCTCTCTGCTTTCCTGCGGACTCCATCCTCAAAAGCACCTTTTTTCGCTTTCGGCGCTGTTTGCAGCAAAAAAGACAAACGTCCAGCTTTTGCTGCCACAGCAAAGGTGGCAGTGGGGAAAAGTGATGCTGGTCCTCACTGCCTCCTGGAACCCCTTCAAATGCCCCAGACAATTTGGCCCTCTCTGCTTGTCTGCGGACTCCATCCTCAAAAGGACCTGTTTTCGCTTTCGGCGGTGTTTGGAGCAAAAAAGACAAACGTCCAGCATTTGCTGCCACAGCAAAGGTGCCAGCGGGGAAAAGTGATGCTGGTCCTCACTGCCTCCTGGAACCCCTTCAAATGCCCCAGACAATTTGGCCCTCTCTGCTTTCCTGCGGACTCCAGCCTCAAAAGCACCTGTTTTCGCTTTCGGCGCTGTTTGGAGCAAAAAAGACAAACGTCCAGCTTTTGCTGCCACAGCAAAGGTGCCAGCGGGGAAAAGTGATGCTGGTCCTCACTGCCTCCTGGAACCCCTCCAAATTCCCCAGACAATTTGGCCCTCTCTGCTTTCCTGCGGACTCCATCCTCAAAAGCACCTGTTTTCGCTTTCGGCGGTGTTTGGAGCAAAAAAGACAAACGTCCAGCTTTTGCTGCCACAGCAAAGGTGCCAGCGGGGAAAAGTGATGCTGGTCCTCACTGCCTCTGGAACCCCTTCAAATGCCCCAGACAATTTGGCCCTCTCTGCTTTCCTGCGGACTCCAGCCTCAAAAGCACCTTTTTTCATTTACGGCGCCCTCCGGAGCAAAAAAGACAAACGTCCAGCTTTTGCTGCCACAGCAAAGGTACCAGCGGGGAAAAGTGATGCTGGTCCTCACTGCCTCCTGGAACCCCTTCAAATGCCCTAGACAATTTGGCCCTCTCTGCTTTCCTGCGGACTCCATCCTCAAAAGCACCTGTTTTCGCTTTCGGCGCTGTTTGGAGCAAAAAAGACAAACGTCCAGCTTTTGCTGCCACAGCATAGGTACCAGCGGGGAAAAGTGATGCTGGTCCTCACTGCCTCCTGGAACCCCTCCAAATTCCCCAGACAATTTGGCCCTCTCTGCTTTCCTGCGGACTCCATCCTCAAAAGCACCTTTTTTCGCTTTCGGCGCTGTTTGCAGCAAAAAAGACAAACGTCCAGCTTTTGCTGCCACAGCATAGGTACCAGCGGGGAAAAGTGATGCTGGTCCTCACTGCCTCCTGGAACCCCTCCAAATTCCCCAGACAATTTGGCCCTCTCTGCTTTCCTGCGGACTCCATCCTCAAAAGCACCTTTTTTCGCTTTCGGCGCTGTTTGCAGCAAAAAAGACAAACGTCCAGCTTTTGCTGCCACAGCATAGGTACCAGCGGGGAAAAGTGATGCTGGTCCTCACTGCCTCCTGGAACCCCTCCAAATTCCCCAGACAATTTGGCCCTCTCTGCTTTCCTGCGGACTCCATCCTCAAAAGCACCTTTTTTCGCTTTCGGCGCTGTTTGCAGCAAAAAAGACAAACGTCCAGCTTTTGCTGCCACAGCAAAGGTGCCAGCGGGGAAAAGTGATGCTGGTCCTCACTGCCTCCTGGAACCCCTTCAAATGCCCCACACAATTTGGCCCTCTCTGCTTTCCTGCGGACTCCAGCCTCAAAAGCACCTTTTTTCGCTTTCGGCGGTGTTTGGAGCAAAAAAGACAAACGTCCAGCTTTTGCTGCCACAGCAAAGGTGGCAGCGGGGAAAAGTGATGCTGGTCCTCACTGCCTCCTGGAACCCCTTCAAATGCCCCAGACAATTTGGCCCTCTCTGCTTTCCTGCGGACTCCATCCTCAAAAGCACCTGTTTTCGCTTTCGGCGGTGTTTGGAGCAAAAAAGACAAACGTCCAGCTTTTGCTGCCACAGCAAAGGTGCCAGGGGGGAAAAGTGATGCTGGTCCTCACTGCCTCCTGGAACCCCTTCAAATGCCCCAGACAATTTGGCCCTCTCTGCTTTCCTGCGGACTCCATCCTCAAAAGCACCTGTTTTCGCTTTCGGTGCACTCTGGAGCAAAAAAGACAAACGTCCAGCTTTTGCTGCCACAGCATAGGTACCAGCGGGGAAAAGTGATGCTGGTCCTCACTGCCTCCTGGAACCCCTTCAAATGCCCCAGACAATTTGGCCCTCTCTGCTTTCCTGTGGACTCCATCCTCAAAAGCACCTTTTTTCGCTTTCGGCGCTGTTTGGAGCAAAAAAGACAAACGTCCAGCTTTTGCTGCCACAGCAAAGGTGGCAGTGGGGAAAAGTGATGCTGGTCCTCACTGCCTCCTGGAACCCCTTCAAATGCCCCAGACAATTTGGCCCTCTCTGCTTTCCTGCGGACTCCATCCTCAAAAGCACCTGTTTTCGCTTTCGGCGCTGTTTGGAGCAAAAAAGACAAACGTCCAGCTTTTGCTGCCACAGCAAAGGTGGAAGTGCGGAAAAGTGATGCTGGTCCTCCCTGCCTCCTGGAACCCCTTCAAATGCCCCAGACAATTTGGCCCTCTCTGCTTTCCTGCGGACTCCATCCTCAAAAGCACCTTTTTTCATTTACGGCGCCCTCCGGAGCAAAAAAGACAAACGTCCAGCTTTTGCTGCCACAGCAAAGGTGGCAGCGGGGAAAAGTGATGCTGGTCCTCACTGCCTCCTGCAACCCCTTCAAATGCCCCAGACAATTTGGCCCTCTCAGCTTTCCTGCGGACTCCATCCTCAAAAGCACCTGTTTTCACTTACGGCGCCCTCAGGAGCAAAAAAGACAAACGTCCAGCTTTTGCTGCCACAGCAAAGGTGGCAGCGGGGAAAAGTGATGCTGGTCCTCACTGCCTCCTGGAACCCCTTCAAATGCCCCAGACAATTTGGCCCTCTCTGCTTTCCTGCGGACTCCATCCTCAAAAGCACCTGTTTTCGCTTTCGGCGGTGTTTGGAGCAAAAAAGACAAACGTCCAGCTTTTGCTGCCACAGCAAAGGTACCAGCGGGGAAAAGTGATGCTGGTCCTCACTGCCTCCTGGAACCCCTCCAAATTCCCCAGACAATTTGGCCCTCTCTGCTTTCCTGCGGACTCCATCCTCAAAAGCACCTTTTTTCGCTTTCGGCGCTGTTTGGAGCAAAAAAGACAAACGTCCAGCTTTTGCTGCCACAGCAAAGGTGGCAGCGGGGAAAAGTGATGCTGGTCCTCACTGCCTCCTGCAACCCCTTCAAATGCCCCAGACAATTTGGCCCTCTCAGCTTTCCTGCGGACTCCATCCTCAAAAGCACCTGTTTTCACTTTGGGCGCCCTCCGGAGCAAAAAAGACAAACGTCCAGCTTTTGCTTTCACAGCAAAGGTGGCAGTGGGGAAAAGTGATGCTGGTCCTCACTGCCTCCTGGAACCCCTTCAAATGCCCCAGACAATTTGGCCCTCTCTGCTTTCCTGCGGACTCCATCCTCAAAAGCACCTGTTTTCGCTTTCGGCGCTGTTTGGAGCAAAAAAGACAAACGTCCAGCTTTTGCTGCCACAGCAAAGGTGGCAGTGCGGAAAAGTGATGCTGGTCCTCACTGCCTCCTGGAACCCCTTCAAATGCCCCACACAATTTGGCCCTCTCTGCTTTCCTGCGGACTCCAGCATCAAATGCACCTGTTTTCGCTTTCGGCGGTGTTTGGAGCAAAAAAGGCAAACGTCCAGCTTTTGCTGCCACAGCAAAGGTGCCAGCGGGGAAAAGTGATGCTGGTCCTCACTGCCTCCTGGAACCCCTCCAAATTCCCCAGACAATTTGGCCCTCTCTGCTTTCCTGCGGACTCCATCCTCAAAAGCACCTGTTTTCGCTTTCGGCGGCGTTTGGAGCAAAAAAGACAAACATCCAGCTTTTGTTGCCACAGCAAAGGTGCCAGCGGGGAAAAGTGATGCTGGTCCTCACTGCCTCCTGGAACCCCTTCAAATGCCCCACACAATTTGGCCCTCTCTGCTTTCCTGCGGACTCCAGCCTCAAAAGCACCTGTTTTCGCTTTCGGCGCTGTTTGGAGCAAAAAAGACAAACGTCCAGCTTTTGCTGCCACAGCAAAGGTGGCAGTGGGGAAAACTGATGCTGGTCCTCACTGCCTCCTGGAACCCCTTCAAATTCCCCAGACAATTTGGCCCTCTCTGCTTTCCTGCGGACTCCATCCTCAAAAGCACCTGTTTTCGCTTTCGGCAGTGTTTGGAGCAAGAAAGACAAACGTCCAGCTTTTGCCGCCACAGCAAAGGTGCCAGCGGGGAAAAGTGATGCTGGTCCTCACTGCCTCCTGGAACCCCTTCAAATGCCCCACACAATTTGGCCCTCTCTGCTTTCCTGCGGACTCCAGCATCAAAAGCACCTGTTTTCGCTTTCGGCGGTGTTTGGAGCAAAAAAGGCAAACGTCCAGCTTTTGCTGCCACAGCAAAGGTGCCAGCGGGGAAAAGTGATGCTGGTCCTCACTGCCTCCTGGAACCCCTCCAAATTCCCCAGACAATTTGGCCCTCTCTGCTTTCCTGCGGACTCCATCCTCAAAAGCACCTGTTTTCGCTTTCGGCGGCGTTTGGAGCAAAAAAGACAAACATCCAGCTTTTGTTGCCACAGCAAAGGTGCCAGCGGGGAAAAGTGATGCTGGTCCTCACTGCCTCCTGGAACCCCTTCAAATGCCCCAGACAATTTGGCCCTCTCTGCTTTCCTGCGGACTCCATCCTCAAAAGCACCTGTTTTCGCTTTCGGCGCTGTTTGGAGCAAAAAAGACAAACGTCCAGCTTTTGCTGCCACAGCAAAGGTGGCAGTGGGGAAAAGTGATGCTGGTCCTCACTGCCTCCTGGAACCCCTTCAAATTCCCCAGACAATTTGGCCCTCTCTGCTTTCCTGCGGACTCCATCCTCAAAAGCACCTGTTTTCGCTTTCGGCAGTGTTTGGAGCAAGAAAGACAAACGTCTAGCTTTTGCTGCCACAGCAAAGGTGGCAGCGGGGAAAAGTGATGCTGGTCCTCACTGCCTCCTGGAACCCCTTCAAATGCCCCACACAATTTGGCCCTCTCTGCTTTCCTGTGGACTCCATCCTTAAAAGCACCTGTTTTCGTTTTCAGCAATGTTTGGAGCAAAAAAGACAAACGTCCAGCTTTTGCTGCCACAGCAAAGGTGCAGCGGGGAAAAGTGATGCTGGTCCTCACTGCCTCCTGGAACCCCTTCAAATGCCCCAGACAATTTGGCCCTCTCAGCTTTCCTGCGGACTCCAGCCTCAAAAGCACCTGTTTTCGCTTTCGGCAGTGTTTGGAGCAAAAAAGACAAACGTCCAGCTTTTGCTGCCACAGCAAAGGTGGCAGTGGGGAAAAGTGATGCTGGTCCTCACTGCCTCCTGGAACCCCTTCAAATGCCCCAGACAATTTGGCCCTCTCTGCTTTCCAGCGGACTCCATCCTCAAAAGCACCTGTTTTCGCTTTCGGCGCTCTCCGGAGCAAAAAAGACAAACGTCCAGCTTTTGCTGCCACAGCAAAGGTGGCAGTGGGGAAAAGTGATGCTGGTCTTCACTGCCTCCTGGAACCCCTTCAAATGCCCCAGACAATTTGGTCCTCTCTGCTTTCCTGCGGACTCCATCCTCAAAAGCACCTGTTTTCGTTTTTAGCGGTGTTTGGAGCAAAAAAGACAAACGTCCAGCTTTTGCTGCCACAGCAAAGGTGGCAGTGGGGAAAAGTGATGCTGGTCCTCACTGCCTCCTGGAACCCCTTCAAATGCCCCAGACAATTTGGCCCTCTCTGCTTTCCAGCGGACTCCATCCTCAAAAGCACCTGTTTTCGCTTTCGGCGCTCTCCGGAGCAAAAAAGACAAACGTCCAGCTTTTGCTGCCACAGCAAAGGTGGCAGTGGGGAAAAGTGATGCTGGTCTTCACTGCCTCCTGGAACCCCTTCAAATGCCCCAGACAATTTGGTCCTCTCTGCTTTCCTGCGGACTCCATCCTCAAAAGCACCTGTTTTCGTTTTTAGCGGTGTTTGGAGCAAAAAAGACAAACGTCCAGCTTTTGCTGCCACAGCAAAGGTGGCAGTGGGGAAAAGTGATGCTGGTCCTCACTGCCTCCTGGAACCCCTTCAAATGCCCCAGACAATTTGGCCCTCTCTGCTTTCCAGCGGACTCCATCCTCAAAAGCACCTGTTTTCGCTTTCGGCTCTCTCCGGAGCAAAAAAGACAAACGTCCAGCTTTTGCTGCCACAGCAAAGGTGGCAGTGGGGAAAAGTGATGCTGGTCCTCACTGCCTCCTGGAACCCCTTCAAATGCCCCAGACAATTTGGTCCTCTCTGCTTTCCTGCGGACTCCATCCTCAAAAGCACCTGTTTTCGTTTTCAGCGGTGTTTGGAGCAAAAAAGACAAACGTCCAGCTTTTGCTGCCACAGCAAAGGTGGCAGCGGGGAAAAGTGATGCTGGTCCTCACTGCCTCCTGGAACCCCTTCAAATGCCCCAGACAATTTGGCCATCTCTGCTTTCCTGCGGACTCCAGCCTCAAAAGCACGTGTTTTCGCTTTCGGCGCCCTCCGGAGCAAAAAAGACAAACGTCCAGCTTTTGCTGCCACAGCAAAGGTGGCAGCGGGGAAAAGTGATGCTGGTCCTCACTGCCTCCTGGAACCCCTTCAAATGCCCCAGACAATTTGGCCCTCTCTGCTTTCCTGCCGACTCCATCCTCAAAAGCACCTGTTTTCGCTTTCGGCGCTGTTTGGAGCAAAAAAAACAAACGTCCAGCTTTTGCTGCCACAGCAAAGGTGGCAGTGGGGAAAAGTGATGCTGGTCCTCACTGCCTCCTGGAACCCCTTCAAATGCCCCAGACAATTTGGCCCTCTCTGCTTTCCTGCGGACTCCATCCTCAAAAGCACCTGTTTTCGCTTTCGGCAGTGTTTGGAGCAAAAAAGACAAACGTCCAGCTTTTGCTGCCACAGCAAAGGTGGCAGCGGGGAAAAGTGATGCTGGTCCTCACTGCCTCCTGGAACCCCTTCAAATGCCCCACACAATTTGGCCCTCTCTGCTTTCCTGTGGACTCCATCCTTAAAAGCACCTGTTTTCGTTTTCAGCAATGTTTGGAGAAAAAAAGACAAACGTCCAGCTTTTGCTGCCACAGCAAAGGTGCAGCGGGGAAAAGTGATGATGGTCCTCACTGCCTCCTGGAACCCCTTCAAATGCTACAGACAATTTGGCCCTCTCAGCTTTCCTGCGGACTCCAGCCTCAAAAGCACCTGTTTTCGCTTTCGGCGGTGTTTGGAGCAAAAAAGACAAACGTCCAGCTTTTGCTGCCACAGCAAAGGTGGCAGTGGGGAAAAGTGATGCTGGTCCTCACTGCCTCCTGGAACCCCTTCAAATGCCCCAGACAATTTGGCCCTCTCTGCTTTCCAGCGGACTCCATCCTCAAAAGCACCTGTTTTCGCTTTCGGCGCTCTCCGGAGCAAAAAAGACAAACGTCCAGCTTTTGCTGCCACAGCAAAGGTGGCAGCGGGGAAAAGTGATGCTGGTCCTCACTGCCTCCTGGAACCCCTTCAAATGCCCCAGACAATTTGGCCCTCTCTGCTTTCCTGCGGACTCCATCCTCAAAAGCACCTGTTTTCGCTTTCGGCGCTGTTTGGAGCAAAAAAGACAAACGTCCAGCTTTTGCTGCCACAGCAAAGGTGGCAGTGGGGAAAAGTGATGCTGGTCCTCACTGCCTCCTGGAACCCCTTCAAATGCCCCAGACAATTTGGCCCTCTCTGCTTTCCAGCGGACTCCATCCTCAAAAGCACCTGTTTTCGCTTTCGGCTCTCTCCGGAGCAAAAAAGACAAACGTCCAGCTTTTGCTGCCACAGCAAAGGTGGCAGTGGGGAAAAGTGATGCTGGTCCTCACTGCCTCCTGGAACCCCTTCAAATGCCCCAGACAATTTGGTCCTCTCTGCTTTCCTGCGGACTCCATCCTCAAAAGCACCTGTTTTCGTTTTCAGCGGTGTTTGGAGCAAAAAAGACAAACGTCCAGCTTTTGCTGCCACAGCAAAGGTGGCAGCGGGGAAAAGTGATGCTGGTCCTCACTGCCTCCTGGAACCCCTTCAAATGCCCCAGACAATTTGGCCATCTCTGCTTTCCTGCGGACTCCAGCCTCAAAAGCACGTGTTTTCGCTTTCGGCGCCCTCCGGAGCAAAAAAGACAAACGTCCAGCTTTTGCTGCCACAGCAAAGGTGGCAGCGGGGAAAAGTGATGCTGGTCCTCACTGCCTCCTGGAACCCCTTCAAATGCCCCAGACAATTTGGCCCTCTCTGCTTTCCTGCGGACTCCATCCTCAAAAGCACCTGTTTTCGCTTTCGGCGCTGTTTGGAGCAAAAAAAACAAACGTCCAGCTTTTGCTGCCACAGCAAAGGTGGCAGTGGGGAAAAGTGATGCTGGTCCTCACTGCCTCCTGGAACCCCTTCAAATGCCCCAGACAATTTGGTCCTCTCTGCTTTCCTGCGGACTCCATCCTCAAAAGCACCTGTTTTCGCTTTCGGCGCTGTTTGGAGCAAAAAAGACAAACGTCCAGCTTTTGCTGCCACAGCAAAGGTGCCAGCGGGGAAAAGTGATGCTGGTCCTCACTGCCTCCTGCAACCCCTTCAAATGCCCCACACAATTTGGCCCTCTCTGCTTTCCTGCGGACTCCATCCTCAAAAGCACCTGTTTTCACTTTGGGCGCCCTCCGGAGCAAAAAAGACAAACGTCCAGCTTTTGCTGCCACAGCAAAGGTGCCAGCGGGGAAAAGTGATGCTGGTCCTCACTGCCTCCTGGAACCCCTTCAAATGCCCCAGACAATTTGGCCCTCTCTGCTTTCCTGCGGACTCCAGCCTCAAAAGCACCTGTTTTCGCTTTCGGCGCTGTTTGGAGCAAAAAAGACAAACGTCCAGCTTTTGCTGCCACAGCAAAGGTGGCAGCGGGGAAAAGTGATGCTGGTCCTCACTGCCTCCTGGAACCCCTTCAAATGCCCCAGACAATTTGGCCCTCTCTGCTTTCCTGCGGACTCCAGCCTCAAAAGCACCTTTTTTCATTTACGGCGCCCTCCGGAGCAAAAAAGACAAACGTCCAGCTTTTGCTGCCACAGCAAAGGTGCCAGCGGGGAAAAGTGATGCTGGTCCTCACTGCCTCCTGGAACCCCTTCAAATGCCCCAGACAATTTGGCCCTCTCTGCTTTCCTGCGGACTCCAGCCTCAAAAGCACCTGTTTTCGCTTTCGGCGCTGTTTGGAGCAAAAAAGACAAACGTCCAGCTTTTGCTGCCACAGCAAAGGTGGCAGCGGGGAAAAGTGATGCTGGTCCTCACTGCCTCCTGGAACCCCTTCAAATGCCCCAGACAATTTGGCCCTCTCTGCTTTCCTGCGGACTCCAGCCTCAAAAGCACCTTTTTTCATTTACGGCGCCCTCCGGAGCAAAAAAGACAAACGTCCAGCTTTTGCTGCCACAGCAAAGGTGGCAGCGGGGAAAAGTGATGCTGGTCCTCACTGCCTCCTGGAACCCCTTCAAATGCCCCAGACAATTTGGCCCTCTCAGCTTTCCTGCGGACTCCATCCTCAAAAGCACCTGTTTTCACTTTGGGCGCCCTCCGGAGCAAAAAAGACAAACGTCCAGCTTTTGCTGCCACAGCAAAGGTGGCAGTGGGGAAAAGTGATGCTGGTCCTCACTGCCTCCTGGAACCCCTTCAAATGCCCCACACAATTTGGCCCTCTCTGCTTTCCTGCGGACTCCATCCTCAAAAGCACCTGTTTTCGCTTTCGGCAGTGTTTGGAGCAAAAAAGACAAACGTCCAGCTTTTGCTGCCACAGCAAAGGTGCCAGCGGGGAAAAGTGATGCTGGTCCTCACTGCCTCCTGGAACCCCTCCAAATTCCCCAGACAATTTGGACCTCTCTGCTTTCCTGCGGACTCCATCCTCAAAAGCACCTGTTTTCGCTTTCGGCGCTGTTTGGAGCAAAAAAGACAAACGTCCAGCTTTTGCTGCCACAGCAAAGGTGGCAGTGGGGAAAAGTGATGCTGGTCCTCACTGCCTCCTGGAACCCCTCCAAATTCCCCAGACAATTTGGCCCTCTCTGCTTTCCTGCGGACTCCATCCTCAAAAGCACCTGTTTTCGCTTTCGGCAGTGTTTGGAGCAAAAAAGACAAACGTCCAGCTTTTGCTGCCACAGCAAAGGTGCCAGCGGGGAAAAGTGATGCTGGTCCTCACTGCCTCCTGGAACCCCTCCAAATTCCCCAGACAATTTGGACCTCTCTGCTTTCCTGCGGACTCCATCCTCAAAAGCACCTGTTTTCGCTTTCGGCGCTGTTTGGAGCAAAAAAGACAAACGTCCAGCTTTTGCTGCCACAGCAAAGGTGGCAGTGGGGAAAAGTGATGCTGGTCCTCACTGCCTCCTGGAACCCCTTCAAATGCCCCAGACAATTTGGCCCTCTCTGCTTTCCTGCGGAATCCATCCTCAAAAGCACCTGTTTTCGCTTTCGGCGGTGTTTGGAGCAAAAAAGACAAACGTCCAGCTTTTGCTGCCACAGCAAAGGTGGCAGTAGGGAAAAGTGATGCTGGTCCTCACTGCCTCCTGGAACCCCTTCAAATGCCCCAGACAATTTGGCCCTCTCTGCTTTCCTGCGGACTCCATCCTCCAAAGCACCTTTTTTCGCTTTCGGCGCTGTTTGGAGCAAAAAAGACAAACGTCCAGGTTTTGCTGCCACAGCAAAGGTGGCAGCGGGGAAAAGTGATGCTGGTCCTCACTGCCTCCTGGAACCCCTTCAAATGCCCCAGACAATTTGGCCCTCTCTGCTTTCCTGCGGACTCCATCCTCAAAAGCACCTGTTTTCGCTTTCGGCGCTCTCCGGAGCAAAAAAGACAAACGTCCAGCTTTTGCTGCCACAGCAAAGGTGGCAGTGGGGAAAAGTGATGCTGGTCCTCACTGCCTCCTGGAACCCCTTCAAATGCCCCAGACAATTTGGTCCTCTCTGCTTTCCTGCGGACTCCATCCTCAAAAGCACCTGTTTTCGTTTTCGGCGGTGTTTGGAGCAAAAAAGACAAACGTCCAGCTTTTGCTGCCACAGCAAAGGTGGCAGCGGGGAAAAGTGATGCTGGTCCTCACTGCCTCCTGGAACCCCTTCAAATGCCCCAGACAATTTGGCCCTCTCTGCTTTCCTGCGGACTCCAGCCTCAAAAGCACCTGTTTTCGCTTTCGGCGGTGTTTGGAGCAAAAACGAAAAACGTCCAGCTTTTGCTGCCACAGCAAAGGTGCCAGCGGGGAAAAGTGATGCTGGTCCTCACTGCCTCCTGGAACCCCTTCAAATGCCCCAGACAATTTGGCCCTCTCTGCTTTCCTGCGGACTCCATCCTCAAAAGCACGTGTTTTCGCTTTCGGCGCCCTCCGGAGCAAAAAAGACAAACGTCCAGCTTTTGCTGCCACAGCAAAGGTGGCAGCGGGGAAAAGTGATGCTGGTCCTCACTGCCTCCTGGAACCCCTTCAAATGCCCCAGACAATTTGGCCCTCTCTGCTTTCCTGCGGACTCCATCCTCAAAAGCACCTGTTTTCGCTTTCGGCGCCCTCAGGAGCAAAAAATACAAACGTCCAGCTTTTGCTGCCACAGCAAAGGTGCCAGCGGGGAAAAGTGATGCTGGTCCTCACTGCCTCCTGGAACCCCTTGAAATGCCCCAGACAATTTGGCCCTCTCTGCTTTCCTGCAGACTCCATCCTCAAAAGCACCTGTTTTCGCTTTCGGCGGTGTTTGGAGCAAAAAAGACAAACGTCCAGCTTTTGCTGCCACAGCAAAGGTGCCAGCGGGGAAAAGTGATGCTGGTCCTCACTGCCTCCTGGAACCCCTTCAAATGCCCCAGACAATTTGGCCCTCTCTGCTTTCCTGCGGACTCCATCCTCAAAAGCACCTGTTTTCGCTTTCGGCAGTGTTTGGAGCAAGAAAGACAAACGTCCAGCTTTTGCTGCCACAGCAAAGGTGCCAGCGGGGAAAAGTGATGCTGGTCTTCACTGCCTCCTGGAACCCCTTCAAATGCCCCAGAGAATTTTGCCCTCTCTGCTTTCCTGCGGACTCCATCCTCAAAAGCACCTGTTTTCGCTTTCGGCGGTGTTTGGAGCAAAAAAGACAAACGTCCAGCTTTTGCTGCCACAGCAAAGGTGGCAGTAGGGAAAAGTGATGCTGGTCCTCACTGCCTCCTGGAACCCCTTCAAATGCCCCAGACAATTTGGCCCTCTCTGCTTTCCTGCGGACTCCATCCTCAAAAGCACCTGTCTTCGCTTTCGGCGGTGTTTGGAGCAAAAAAGACAAACGTCCAGCTTTTGCTGCCACAGCAAAGGTGGCAGCGGGGAAAAGTGATGCTGGTCCTCACTGCCTCCTGGAACCCCTTCAAATGCCCCACACAATTTGGCCCTCTCTGCTTTCCTGTGAACTCCATCCTTAAAAGCACCTGTTTTCGTTTTCAGCAATGTTTGGAGAAAAAAAGACAAACGTCCAGCTTTTGCTGCCACAGCAAAGGTGCCAGCGGGGAAAAGTGATGCTGGTCCTCACTGCCTCCTGGAACCCCTTCAAATTCCCCAGACAATTTGGCCCTCTCTGCTTTCCTGCGGACTCCATCCTCAAAAGCACCTGTTTTCGCTTTCGGCGGTGTTTGGAGCAAAAAAGACAAACGTCCAGCTTTTGCTGCCACAGCAAAGGTGGCAGTGGGGAAAAGTGATGCTGGTCCTCACTGCCTCCTGGAACCCCTTCAAATGCCCCAGACAATTTGGCCCTCTCTGCTTTCCTGAGGACTCCATCCTCAAAAGCACCTGTTTTCGCTTTCGGCGCTGTTTGGAGCAAAAAAGACAAACGTCCAGCTTTTGCTGCCACAGCAAAGGTGCCAGCGGGGAAAAGTGATGCTGGTCCTCACTGCCTCCTGGAACCCCTCCAAATTCCCCACACAATTTGGCCCTCTCTGCTTTCCTGCGGACTCCAGCCTCAAAAGCACCTGTTTTCGCTTTCGGCGCTGTTTGGAGCAAAAAAGACAAACGTCCAGCTTTTGCTGCCACAGCAAAGGTGCCAGCGGGGAAAAGTGATGCTGGTCCTCACTGCCTCCTGGAACCCCTCCAAATTCCCCAGACAATTTGGCCCTCTCTGCTTTCCTGCGGACTCCATCCTCAAAAGCACCTGTTTTCGCTTTCGGCGCTGTTTGGAGCAAAAAAGACAAACGTCCAGCTTTTGCTGCCACAGCAAAGGTGGCAGTGGGGAAAAGTGATGCTGGTCCTCACTGCCTCCTGGAACCCCTTCAAATGCCCCAGACAATTTGGCCCTCTCTGCTTTCCTGCGGACTCCAGCCTCAAAAGCACCTGTTTTCGCTTTCGGCGGTGTTTGGAGCAAAAAAGACAAACGTCCAGCTTTTGCTGCCACAGCAAAGGTGCCAGCGGGGAAAAGTGATGCTGGTCCTCATTGCCTCCTGGAACCCCTTCAAATGCCCCAGACAATTTGGCCCTCTCTGCTTTCCTGCGGACTCCATCCTCAAAAGCACCTGTTTTCGCTTTCGGCAGTGTTTGGAGCAAGAAAGACAAACGTCCAGCTTTTGCTGCCACAGCAAAGGTGCCAGCGGGGAAAAGTGATGCTGGTCTTCACTGCCTCCTGGAACCCCTTCAAATGCCCCAGAGAATTTTGCCCTCTCTGCTTTCCTGCGGACTCCAGCCTCAAAAGCACCTGTTTTCGCTTTCGGCGCTGTTTGGAGCAAAAAAGACAAACGTCCAGCTTTTGCTGCCACAGCAAAGGTGGCAGCGGGGAAAAGTGATGCTGGTCCTCACTGCCTCCTGGAACCCCTTCAAATGCCCCAGACAATTTGGCCCTCTCTGCTTTCCTGCGGACTCCAGCCTCAAAAGCACTTTTTTCATTTACGGCGCCCTCCGGAGCAAAAAAGACAAACGTCCAGCTTTTGCTGCCACAGCAAAGGTGGCAGCGGGGAAAAGTGATGCTGGTCCTCACTGCCTCCTGGAACCCCTTCAAATGCCCCAGACAATTTGGCCCTCTCAGCTTTCCTGCGGACTCCATCCTCAAAAGCACCTGTTTTCACTTTGGGCGCCCTCCGGAGCAAAAAAGACAAACGTCCAGCTTTTGCTGCCACAGCAAAGGTGGCAGTGGGGAAAAGTGATGCTGGTCCTCACTGCCTCCTGGAACCCCTTCAAATGCCCCACACAATTTGGCCCTCTCTGCTTTCCTGCCGACTCCAGCCTCAAAAGCACCTGTTTTCGCTTTCGGCGCTGTTTGGAGCAAAAAAGACAAACGTCCAGCTTTTGCTGCCACAGCAAAGGTGCCAGCGGGGAAAAGTGATGCTGGTCCTCACTGCCTCCTGGAACCCCTCCAAATTCCCCAGACAATTTGGCCCTCTCTGCTTTCCTGCGGACTCCATCCTCAAAAGCACCTGTTTTCGCTTTCGGCAGTGTTTGGAGCAAAAAAGACAAACGTCCAGCTTTTGCTGCCACAGCAAAGGTGCCAGCGGGGAAAAGTGATGCTGGTCCTCACTGCCTCCTGGAACCCCTCCAAATTCCCCAGACAATTTGGACCTCTCTGCTTTCCTGCGGACTCCATCCTCAAAAGCACCTGTTTTCGCTTTCGGCGCTGTTTGGAGCAAAAAAGACAAACGTCCAGCTTTTGCTGCCACAGCAAAGGTGGCAGTGGGGAAAAGTGATGCTGGTCCTCACTGCCTCCTGGAACCCCTTCAAATGCCCCAGACAATTTGGCCCTCTCTGCTTTCCTGCGGAATCCATCCTCAAAAGCACCTGTTTTCGCTTTCGGCGGTGTTTGGAGCAAAAAAGACAAACGTCCAGCTTTTGCTGCCACAGCAAAGGTGGCAGTAGGGAAAAGTGATGCTGGTCCTCACTGCCTCCTGGAACCCCTTCAAATGCCCCAGACAATTTGGCCCTCTCTGCTTTCCTGCGGACTCCATCCTCCAAAGCACCTTTTTTCGCTTTCGGCGCTGTTTGGAGCAAAAAAGACAAACGTCCAGGTTTTGCTGCCACAGCAAAGGTGGCAGCGGGGAAAAGTGATGCTGGTCCTCACTGCCTCCTGGAACCCCTTCAAATGCCCCAGACAATTTGGCCCTCTCTGCTTTCCTGCGGACTCCATCCTCAAAAGCACCTGTTTTCGCTTTCGGCGCTCTCCGGAGCAAAAAAGACAAACGTCCAGCTTTTGCTGCCACAGCAAAGGTGGCAGTGGGGAAAAGTGATGCTGGTCCTCACTGCCTCCTGGAACCCCTTCAAATGCCCCAGACAATTTGGTCCTCTCTGCTTTCCTGCGGACTCCATCCTCAAAAGCACCTGTTTTCGTTTTCGGCGGTGTTTGGAGCAAAAAAGACAAACGTCCAGCTTTTGCTGCCACAGCAAAGGTGGCAGCGGGGAAAAGTGATGCTGGTCCTCACTGCCTCCTGGAACCCCTTCAAATGCCCCAGACAATTTGGCCCTCTCTGCTTTCCTGCGGACTCCAGCCTCAAAAGCACCTGTTTTCGCTTTCGGCGGTGTTTGGAGCAATAACGAAAAACGTCCAGCTTTTGCTGCCACAGCAAAGGTGCCAGCGGGGAAAAGTGATGCTGGTCCTCACTGCCTCCTGGAACCCCTTCAAATGCCCCAGACAATTTGGCCCTCTCTGCTTTCCTGCGGACTCCATCCTCAAAAGCACGTGTTTTCGCTTTCGGCGCCCTCCGGAGCAAAAAAGACAAACGTCCAGCTTTTGCTGCCACAGCAAAGGTGGCAGCGGGGAAAAGTGATGCTGGTCCTCACTGCCTCCTGGAACCCCTTCAAATGCCCCAGACAATTTGGCCCTCTCTGCTTTCCTGCGGACTCCATCCTCAAAAGCACCTGTTTTCGCTTTCGGCGCCCTCAGGAGCAAAAAATACAAACGTCCAGCTTTTGCTGCCACAGCAAAGGTGCCAGCGGGGAAAAGTGATGCTGGTCCTCACTGCCTCCTGGAACCCCTTGAAATGCCCCAGACAATTTGGCCCTCTCTGCTTTCCTGCAGACTCCATCCTCAAAAGCACCTGTTTTCGCTTTCGGCGGTGTTTGGAGCAAAAAAGACAAACGTCCAGCTTTTGCTGCCACAGCAAAGGTGCCAGCGGGGAAAAGTGATGCTGGTCCTCACTGCCTCCTGGAACCCCTTCAAATGCCCCAGACAATTTGGCCCTCTCTGCTTTCCTGCGGACTCCATCCTCAAAAGCACCTGTTTTCGCTTTCGGCAGTGTTTGGAGCAAGAAAGACAAACGTCCAGCTTTTGCTGCCACAGCAAAGGTGCCAGCGGGGAAAAGTGATGCTGGTCTTCACTGCCTCCTGGAACCCCTTCAAATGCCCCAGAGAATTTTGCCCTCTCTGCTTTCCTGCGGACTCCATCCTCAAAAGCACCTGTTTTCGCTTTCGGCGGTGTTTGGAGCAAAAAAGACAAACGTCCAGCTTTTGCTGCCACAGCAAAGGTGGCAGTAGGGAAAAGTGATGCTGGTCCTCACTGCCTCCTGGAACCCCTTCAAATGCCCCAGACAATTTGGCCCTCTCTGCTTTCCTGCGGACTCCATCCTCAAAAGCACCTGTCTTCGCTTTCGGCGGTGTTTGGAGCAAAAAAGACAAACGTCCAGCTTTTGCTGCCACAGCAAAGGTGGCAGCGGGGAAAAGTGATGCTGGTCCTCACTGCCTCCTGGAACCCCTTCAAATGCCCCACACAATTTGGCCCTCTCTGCTTTCCTGTGAACTCCATCCTTAAAAGCACCTGTTTTCGTTTTCAGCAATGTTTGGAGAAAAAAAGACAAACGTCCAGCTTTTGCTGCCACAGCAAAGGTGCCAGCGGGGAAAAGTGATGCTGGTCCTCACTGCCTCCTGGAACCCCTTCAAATTCCCCAGACAATTTGGCCCTCTCTGCTTTCCTGCGGACTCCATCCTCAAAAGCACCTGTTTTCGCTTTCGGCGGTGTTTGGAGCAAAAAAGACAAACGTCCAGCTTTTGCTGCCACAGCAAAGGTGGCAGTGGGGAAAAGTGATGCTGGTCCTCACTGCCTCCTGGAACCCCTTCAAATGCCCCAGACAATTTGGCCCTCTCTGCTTTCCTGAGGACTCCATCCTCAAAAGCACCTGTTTTCGCTTTCGGCGCCCTTCGGAGCAAAAAAGACAAACGTCCAGCTTTTGCTGCCACAGCAAAGGTGCCAGCGGGGAAAAGTGATGCTGGTCCTCACTGCCTCCTGGAACCCCTCCAAATTCCCCACACAATTTGGCCCTCTCTGCTTTCCTGCGGACTCCAGCCTCAAAAGCACCTGTTTTCGCTTTCGGCGCTGTTTGGAGCAAAAAAGACAAACGTCCAGCTTTTGCTGCCACAGCAAAGGTGCCAGCGGGGAAAAGTGATGCTGGTCCTCACTGCCTCCTGGAACCCCTCCAAATTCCCCAGACAATTTGGCCCTCTCTGCTTTCCTGCGGACTCCATCCTCAAAAGCACCTGTTTTCGCTTTCGGCGCTGTTTGGAGCAAAAAAGACAAACGTCCAGCTTTTGCTGCCACAGCAAAGGTGGCAGTGGGGAAAAGTGATGCTGGTCCTCACTGCCTCCTGGAACCCCTTCAAATGCCCCAGACAATTTGGCCCTCTCTGCTTTCCTGCGGACTCCAGCCTCAAAAGCACCTGTTTTCGCTTTCGGCGGTGTTTGGAGCAAAAAAGACAAACGTCCAGCTTTTGCTGCCACAGCAAAGGTGCCAGCGGGGAAAAGTGATGCTGGTCCTCACTGCCTCCTGGAACCCCTTCAAATGCCCCAGACAATTTGGCCCTCTCTGCTTTCCTGCGGACTCCATCCTCAAAAGCACCTGTTTTCGCTTTCGGCAGTGTTTGGAGCAAGAAAGACAAACGTCCAGCTTTTGCTGCCACAGCAAAGGTGCCAGCGGGGAAAAGTGATGCTGGTCTTCACTGCCTCCTGGAACCCCTTCAAATGCCCCAGACAATTTGGCCCTCTCAGCTTTCCTGCGGACTCCATCCTCAAAAGCACCTGTTTTCACTTTGGGCGCCCTCCGGAGCAAAAAAGACAAACGTCCAGCTTTTGCTGCCACAGCAAAGGTGGCAGTGGGGAAAAGTGATGCTGGTCCTCACTGCCTCCTGGAACCCCTTCAAATGCCCCAGACAATTTGGCCCTCTCTGCTTTCCTGAGGACTCCATCCTCAAAAGCACCTGTTTTCGCTTTCGGCGCTGTTTGGAGCAAAAAAGACAAACGTCCAGGTTTTGCTGCCACAGCAAAGGTGCCAGCGGGGAAAAGTGATGCTGGTCCTCACTGCCTCCTGGAACCCCTTCAAATGCCCCAGACAATTTGGCCCTCTCTGCTTTCCTGCGGACTCCAGCCTCAAAAGCACCTGTTTTCGCTTTCGGCGCTGTTTGGAGCAAAAAAGACAAACGTCCAGCTTTTGCTGCCACAGCAAAGGTGCCAGCGGGGAAAAGTGATGCTGGTCCTCACTGCCTCCTGGAACCCCTTCAAATGCCCCAGACAATTTGGCCCTCTCTGCTTTCCTGCAGACTCCATCCACAAAAGCACCTGTTTTCAATTTCGGCGCCCTCCGGAGCAAAAAAGACAAACGTCCAGCTTTTGCTGCCACAGCAAAGGTGCCAGCGGGGAAAAGTGATGCTGGTCCTCACTGCCTCCTGGAACCCCTTCAAATGCCCCAGACAATTTGGCCCTCTCTGCTTTCCTGCGGACTCCATCCTCAAAAGCACCTGTTTTCGCTTTCGGCGCTGTTTGGAGCAAAAAAGACAAACGTCCAGCTTTTGCTGCCACAGCAAAGGTGGCAGTAGGGAAAAGTGATGCTGGTCCTCACTGCCTCCTGGAACCCCTTCAAATGCCCCAGACAATTTGGCCCTCTCTGCTTTCCTGCGGACTCCATCCTCAAAAGCACCTGTTTTCGCTTTCGGCGCTGTTTGGAGCAAAAAAGACAAACGTCCAGCTTTTGCTGCCACAGCAAAGGTGCCAGCGGGGAAAAGTGATGCTGGTCCTCACTGCCTCCTGGAACCCCTTCAAATGCCCCAGACAATTTGGCCCTCTCTGCTTTCCAGCGGACTCCATCCTCAAAAGCACCTGTTTTCGCTTTCGGCGGTGTTTGGAGCAAAAAAGACAAACGTCCAGCTTTTGCTGCCACAGCAAAGGTGGCAGTGGGGAAAAGTTATGCTGGTCCTCACTGCCTCCTGGAACCCCTTCAAATGCCCCAGACAATTTGGTCCTCTCTGCTTTCCTGCGGACTCCATCCTCAAAAGCACCTGTTTTCGCTTTCGGCGCTGTTTGGAGCAAAAAAGACAAACGTCCAGCTTTTGCTGCCACAGCAAAGGTGGAAGTGCGGAAAAGTGATGCTGGTCCTCACTGCCTCCTGGAACCCCTTCAAATGCCCCAGACAATTTGGCCCTCTCTGCTTTCCTGCGGACTCCAGCCTCAAAAGCACCTATTTTCGCTTTCGGCGGTGTTTGGAGCAAAAAAGACAAACGTCCAGCTTTTGCTGCCACAGCAAAGGTGCCAGCGGGGAAAAGTGATGCTGGTCCTCACTGCCTCCTGGAACCCCTTCAAATGCCCCAGACAATTTGGCCCTCTCTGCTTTCCTGCGGACTCCAGCCTCAAAAGCACCTGTTTTCGCTTTCGGCGCTGTTTGGAGCAAAAAAGACAAACGTCCAGCTTTTGCTGCCACAGCAAAGGTGGCAGTGGGGAAAAGTGATGCTGGTCCTCACTGCCTCCTGGAACCCCTTCAAATGCCCCAGACAATTTGGCCCTCTCTGCTTTCCTGCGGACTCCATCCTCAAAAGCACCTGTTTTCATTTACGGCGCCCTCAGGAGCAAAAAATACAAACGTCCAGCTTTTGCTGCCATAGCAAAGGTGCCAGCGGGGAAAAGTGATGCTGGTCCTCACTGCCTCCTGGAACCCCTTCAAATGCCCCAGACAATTTGGCCCTCTCTGCTTTCCTGCAGACTCCATCCTCAAAAGCACCTGTTTTCGCTTTCGGCGGTGTTTGGAGCAAAAAAGACAAACGTCCAGCTTTTGCTGCCACAGCAAAGGTGCCAGCGGGGAAAAGTGATGCTGGTCTTCACTGCCTCCTGGAACCCCTTCAAATGCCCCAGAGAATTTTGCCCTCTCTGCTTTCCTGCGGACTCCATCCTCAAAAGCACCTGTTTTCACTTTCGGTGCTGTTTGGACCAAAAAAGACAAACGTCCAGCTTTTGCTGCCACAGCAAAGGTGGTTGTAGGGAAAAGTGATGCTGGTCCTCACTGCCTCCTGGAACCCCTTCAAATGCCCCAGACAATTTGGCCCTCTCTGCTTTCCTGCAGACTCCATCCACAAAAGCACCTGTTTTCAATTTCGGCGCCCTCCGGAGCAAAAAAGACAAACGTCCAGCTTTTGCTGCCACAGCAAAGGTGCCAGCGGGGAAAAGTGATGCTGGTCCTCACTGCCTCCTGGAACCCCTTCAAATGCCCCAGACAATTTGGCCCTCTCTGCTTTCCTGCGGACTCCATCCTCAAAAGCACCTGTTTTCGCTTTCGGCGCTGTTTGGAGCAAAAAAGACAAACGTCCAGCTTTTGCTGCCACAGCAAAGGTGGCAGTAGGGAAAAGTGATGCTGGTCCTCACTGCCTCCTGGAACCCCTTCAAATGCCCCAGACAATTTGGCCCTCTCTGCTTTCCTGCGGACTCCATCCTCAAAAGCACCTTTTTTCGCTTTCGGCGCTGTTTGGAGCAAAAAAGACAAACGTCCAGCTTTTGCTGCCACAGCAAAGGTGCCAGCGGGGAAAAGTGATGCTGGTCCTCACTGCCTCCTGGAAACCCTTCAAATGCCCCAGACAATTTGGCCCTCTCTGCTTTCCAGCGGACTCCATCCTCAAAAGCACCTGTTTTCGCTTTCGGCGGTGTTTGGAGCAAAAAAGACAAACGTCCAGCTTTTGCTGCCACAGCAAAGGTGGCAGTGGGGAAAAGTTATGCTGGTCCTCACTGCCTCCTGGAACCCCTTCAAATGCCCCAGACAATTTGGTCCTCTCTGCTTTCCTGCGGACTCCATCCTCAAAAGCACCTGTTTTCGCTTTCGGCGCTGTTTGGAGCAAAAAAGACAAACGTCCAGCTTTTGCTGCCACAGCAAAGGTGGAAGTGCGGAAAAGTGATGCTGGTCCTCACTGCCTCCTGGAACCCCTTCAAATGCCCCAGACAATTTGGCCCTCTCTGCTTTCCTGCGGACTCCATCCTCAAAAGCACCTGTTTTCGCTTTCGGCGGTGTTTGGAGCAAAAAAGACAAACGTCCAGCTTTTGCTGCCACAGCAAAGGTGCCAGCGGGGAAAAGTGATGCTGGTCCTCACTGCCTCCTGGAACCCCTTCAAATGCCCCAGACAATTTGGCCCTCTCTGCTTTCCTGCGGACTCCAGCCTCAAAAGCACGTGTTTTCGCTTTCGGCGCCCTCCGGAGCAAAAAAGACAAACGTCCAGCTTTTGCTGCCACAGCAAAGGTGGCAGCGGGGAAAAGTGATGCTGGTCCTCACTGCCTCCTGGAACCCCTTCAAATGCCCCAGACAATTTGGCCCTCTCTGCTTTCCTGCGGACTCCATCCTCAAAAGCACCTGTTTTCGCTTTCGGCGCTGTTTGGAGCAAAAAAGACAAACGTCCAGCTTTTGCTGCCACAGCAAAGGTGGCAGTGGGGAAAAGTGATGCTGGTCCTCACTGCCTCCTGGAACCCCTTCAAATGCCCCAGACAATTTGGCCCTCTCTGCTTTCCTGCGGACTCCATCCTCAAAAGCACCTGTTTTCATTTACGGCGCCCTCAGGAGCAAAAAATACAAACGTCCAGCTTTTGCTGCCACAGCAAAGGTGCCAGCGGGGAAAAGTGATGCTGGTCCTCACTGCCTCCTGGAACCCCTTGAAATGCCCCAGACAATTTGGCCCTCTCTGCTTTCCTGCAGACTCCATCCTCAAAAGCACCTGTTTTCGCTTTCGGCGGTGTTTGGAGCAAAAAAGACAAACGTCCAGCTTTTGCTGCCACAGCAAAGGTGCCAGCGGGGAAAAGTGATGCTGGTCCTCACTGCCTCCTGGAACCCCTTCAAATGCCCCAGACAATTTGGCCCTCTCTGCTTTCCTGCGGACTCCATCCTCAAAAGCACCTGTTTTCGCTTTCGGCAGTGTTTGGAGCAAGAAAGACAAACGTCCAGCTTTTGCTGCCACAGCAAAGGTGCCAGCGGGGAAAAGTGATGCTGGTCCTCACTGCCTCCTGGAACCCCTTCAAATGCCCCAGACAATTTGGCCCTCTCTGCTTTCCTGCGGACTCCATCCTCAAAAGCACCTGTTTTCGCTTTCGGCGGTGTTTGGAGCAAAAAAGACAAACGTCCAGCTTTTGCTGCCACAGCAAAGGTGGCAGCGGGGAAAAGTGATGCTGGTCCTCACTGCCTCCTGCAACCCCTTCAAATGCCCCAGACAATTTGGCCCTCTCAGCTTTCCTGCGGACTCCATCCTCAAAAGCACCTGTTTTCACTTTGGGCGCCCTCCGGAGCAAAAAAGACAAACGTCCAGCTTTTGCTGCCACAGCAAAGGTGCCAGCGGGGAAAAGTGATGCTGGTCCTCACTGCCTCCTGGAACCCCTTCAAATGCCCCAGACAATTTGGCCCTCTCTGCTTTCCTGCGGACTCCAGCCTCAAAAGCACCTGTTTTCGCTTTCGGCGCTGTTTGGAGCAAAAAAGACAAACGTCCAGCTTTTGCTGCCACTGCAAAGGTGGCAGCGGGGAAAAGTGATGCTGGTCCTCACTGCCTCCTGGAACCCCTTCAAATGCCCCAGACAATTTGGCCCTCTCTGCTTTCCTGTGAACTCCATCCTCAAAAGCACCTGTTTTCACTTTCGGCGCTCTCCGGAGCAAAAAAGACAAACGTCCAGCTTTTGCTGCCACAGCAAAGGTGGCAGTGGGGAAAAGTGATGCTGGTCCTCACTGCCTCCTGGAACCCCTTCAAATGCCCCAGACAATTTGGTCCTCTCTGCTTTCCTGCGGACTCCATCCTCAAAAGCACCTGTTTTCGCTTTCGGCGGTGTTTGGAGCAAAAACGAAAAACGTCCAGCTTTTGCTGCCACAGCAAAGGTGCCAGCGGGGAAAAGTGATGCTGGTCCTCACTGCCTCCTGGAACCCCTTCAAATGCCCCAGACAATTTGGCCCTCTCTGCTTTCCTGCGGACTCCAGCCTCAAAAGCACGTGTTTTCGCTTTCGGCGCCCTCCAGAGCAAAAAAGACAAACGTCCAGCTTTTGCTGCCACAGCAAAGGTGGCAGCGGGGAAAAGTGATGCTGGTCCTCACTGCCTCCTGGAACCCCTTCAAATGCCCCAGACAATTTGGCCCTCTCTGCTTTCCTGCGGACTCCATCCTCAAAAGCACCTGTTTTCATTTACGGCGCCCTCAGGAGCAAAAAATACAAACGTCCAGCTTTTGCTGCCACAGCAAACATGCCAGCGGGGAAAAGTGATGCTGGTCCTCACTGCCTCCTGCAACCCCTTGAAATGCCTCAAACAATTTGGCCCCTCTCTGCTTTCCTGCAGACTCCATCCTCAAAAGCACCTGTTTTCGCTTTCGGCGGTGTTTGGAGCAAAAAAGACAAACGTCCAGCTTTTGCTGCCACAGCAAAGGTGCCAGCGGGGAAAAGTGATGCTGGTCCTCACTGCCTCCTGGAACCCCTTCAAATGCCCCAGACAATTTGGCCCTCTCTGCTTTCCTGCGGACTCCATCCTCAAAAGCACCTGTTTTCGCTTTCGGCAATGTTTGGAGCAAGAAAGACAAACGTCCAGCTTTTGCTGCCACAGCAAAGGTGCCAGCGGGGAAAAGTGATGCTGGTCTTCACTGCCTCCTGGAACCCCTTCAAATGCCCCAGACAATTTGGCCCTCTCTGCTTTCCTGCGGACTCCATCCTCAAAAGCACCTGTTTTCGCTTTCGGCGGTGTTTGGAGCAAAAAAGACAAACGTCCAGCTTTTGCTGCCACAGCAAAGGTGGCAGTAGGGAAAAGTGATGCTGGTCCTCACTGCCTCCTGGAACCCCTTCAAATGCCCCAGACAATTTGGCCCTCTCTGCTTTCCTGCGGACTCCATCCTCAAAAGCACCTTTTTTCGCTTTCGGCGGTGTTTGGAGCAAAAAAGACAAACGTCCAGGTTTTGCTGCCACAGCAAAGGTGGCAGCGGGGAAAAGTGATGCTGGTCCTCACTGCCTCCTGGAACCCCTTCAAATGCCCCACACAATTTGGCCCTCTCTGCTTTCCTGTGAACTCCATCCTTAAAAGCACCTGTTTTCGTTTTCAGCAATGTTTGGAGCAAAAAAGACAAACGTCCAGCTTTTGCTGCCACAGCAAAGGTGCCAGCGGGGAAAAGTGATGCTGGTCCTCACTGCCTCCTGGAACCCCTTCAAATGCCCCAGACAATTTGGCCCTCTCTGCTTTCCTGCGGACTCCATCCTCAAAAGCACCTGTTTTCGCTTTCGGCGGTGTTTGGAGCAAAAAAGACAAACGTCCAGCTTTTGCTGCCACAGCAAAGGTGCCAGCGGGGAAAAGTGATGCTGGTCCTCACTGCCTCCTGCAACCCCTTCAAATGCCCCAGACAATTTGGCCCTCTCTGCTTTCCTGCGGACTCCATCCTCAAAAGCACCTGTTTTCGCTTTGGGCGCCCTCCGGAGCAAAAAAGACAAACGTCCAGCTTTTGCTGCCACAGCAAAGGTGCCAGCGGGGAAAAGTGATGCTGGTCCTCACTGCCTCCTGGAACCCCTTCAAATGCCCCAGACAATTTGGCCCTCTCTGCTTTCCTGCGGACTCCATCCTCAAAAGCACCTGTTTTCGCTTTCGGCGGTGTTTGGAGCAAAAAAGACAAACGTCCAGCTTTTGCTGCCACAGCAAAGGTGCCAGCGGGGAAAAGTGATGCTGGTCCTCACTGCCTCCTGGAACCCCTTCAAATGCCCCAGACAATTTGGCCCTCTCTGCTTTCCTGCGGACTCCATCCTCAAAAGCACCTGTTTTCGTTTTCGGCGGTGTTTGGAGCAAAAAAGACAAACGTCCAGCTTTTGCTGCCACAGCAAAGGTGCCAGCGGGGAAAAGTGATGCTGGTCCTCACTGCCTCCTGGAACCCCTTCAAATGCCCCAGACAATTTGGCCCTCTCTGCTTTCCTGCGGACTCCATCCTCAAAAGCACCTGTTTTCGCTTTCGGCGGTGTTTGGAGCAAAAAAGACAAACGTCCAGCTTTTGCTGCCACAGCAAAGGTGCCAGTGGGGAAAAGTGATGCTGGTCCTCACTGCCTCCTGGAACCCCTTCAAATGCCCCAGACAATTTGGCCCTCTCTGCTTTCCTGCGGACTCCATCCTCAAAAGCACCTGTTTTCGCTTTCGGCGGTGTTTGGAGCAAAAAAGACAAACGTCCATTTTGCTGCCACAGCAAAGGTGGCAGTGCGGAAAAGTGATGCTGGTCCTCACTGCCTCCTGGAACCCCTTCAAATGCCCCACACAATTTGGCCCTCTCTGCTTTCCTGTGAACTCCATCCTTAAAAGCACCTGTTTTCGTTTTCAGCAATGTTTGGAGAAAAAAAGACAAACGTCCAGCTTTTGCTGCCACAGCAAAGGTGGCAGCGGGGAAAAGTGATGCTGGTCCTCACTGCCTCCTGGAACCCCTTCAAATGCCCCAGACAATTTGGCCCTCTCTGCTTTCCTGCGGACTCCATCCTCAAAAGCACCTGTTTTCGCTTTCGGCGGTGTTTGGAGCAAAAAAGACAAACGTCCAGCTTTTGCTGCCACAGCAAAGGTGCCAGCGGGGAAAAGTGATGCTGGTCCTCACTGCCTCCTGCAACCCCTTCAAATGCCCCAGACAATTTGGCCCTCTCAGCTTTCCTGCGGACTCCATCCTCAAAAGCACCTGTTTTCACTTTGGGCGCCCTCCGGAGCAAAAAAGACAAACGTCCAGCTTTTGCTGCCACAGCAAAGGTGGCAGTGGGGAAAAGTGATGCTGGTCCTCACTGCCTCCTGGAACCCCTTCAAATGCCCCAGACAATTTGGCCCTCTCTGCTTTCCTGCCGACTCCATCCTCAAAAGCACCTGTTTTCGCTTTCGGCGCTGTTTGGAGCAAAAAAGACAAACGTCCAGGTTTTGCTGCCACAGCAAAGGTGGCAGCGGGGAAAAGTGATGCTGGTCCTCACTGCCTCCTGGAACCCCTTCAAATGCCCCAGACAATTTGGCCCTCTCTGCTTTCCTGCGGACTCCATCCTCAAAAGCACCTGTTTTCGCTTTCGGCGCTGTTTGGAGCAAAAAACACAAACGTCCAGCTTTTGCTGCCACAGCAAAGGTGCCAGCGGGGAAAAGTGATGCTGGTCCTCACTGCCTCCTGGAACCCCTCCAAATTCCCCAGACAATTTGGCCCTCTCTGCTTTCCTGCGGACTCCATCCTCAAAAGCACCTGTTTTCGCTTTCGGCGCTGTTTGGAGCAAAAAAGACAAACTTCCAGCTTTTGCTGCCACAGCAAAAGTGGCAGTGGGGAAAAGTGATGCTGGTCCTCACTGCCTCCTGGAACCCCTTCAAATGCCCCAGACAATTTGGCCCTCTCTGCTTTCCTGCGGACTCCATCCTCAAAAGCACCTGTTTTCGCTTTCGGCAGTGTTTGGAGCAAGAAAGACAAACGTCCAGCTTTTGCTGCCACAGCAAAGGTGGCAGCGGGGAAAAGTGATGCTGGTCCTCACTGCCTCCTGGAACCCCTTCAAATGCCCCAGACAATTTGGCCCTCTCTGCTTTCCTGCGGACTCCATCCTCAAAAGCACCTGTTTTCGCTTTCGTCGGTGTTTGGAGCAAAAAAGACAAACGTCCAGCTTTTGCTGCCACAGCAAAGGTGGCAGTAGGGAAAAGTGATGCTGGTCCTCACTGCCTCCTGGAACCCCTTCAAATGCCCCAGACAATTTGGCCCTCTCTGCTTTCCTGCGGACTCCATCCTCAAAAGCACCTTTTTTCGCTTTCGGCGCTGTTTGGAGCAAAAAAGACAAACGTCCAGGTTTTGCTGCCACAGCAAAGGTGGCAGCAGGGAAAAGTGATGCTGGTCCTCACTGCCTCCTGGAACCCCTTCAAATGCCCCAGACAATTTGGCCCTCTCTGCTTTCCAGCGGACTCCATCCTCAAAAGCACCTGTTTTCGCTTTCGGCGCTCTCCGGAGCAAAAAAGACAAACGTCCAGCTTTTGCTGCCACAGCAAAGGTGGCAGCGGGGAAAAGTGATGCTGGTCCTCACTGCCTCCTGGAACCCCTTCAAATGCCCCAGACAATTTGGCCCTCTCTGCTTTCCTGCGGACTCCATCCTCAAAATCACCTGTTTTCGTTTTCGGCGCTGTTTGGAGCAAAAAAGACAAACGTCCAGCTTTTGCTGCCACAGCAAAGGTGGCAGCGGGGAAAAGTGATGCTGGTCCTCACTGCCTCCTGGAACCCCTTCAAATGCCACAGACAATTTGGCCCTCTCTGCTTTCCTGCGGACTCCATCCTCAAAAGCACCTGTTTTCATTTACGGCGCCCTCAGGAGCAAAAAATACAAACGTCCAGCTTTTGCTGCCACAGCAAAGGTGCCAGCGGGGAAAAGTGATGCTGGTCCTCACTGCCTCCTGGAACCCCTTGAAATGCCCCAGACAATTTGGCCCTCTCTGCTTTCCTGCAGACTCCATCCTCAAAAGCACCTGTTTTCGCTTTCGGCGGTGTTTGGAGCAAAAAAGACAAACGTCCAGCTTTTGCTGCCACAGCAAAGGTGCCAGCGGGGAAAAGTGATGCTGGTCCTCACTGCCTCCTGGAACCCCTTCAAATGCCCCAGACAATTTGGTCCTCTCTGCTTTCCTGCGGACTCCATCCTCAAAAGCACCTGTTTTCGTTTTCGGCGGTGTTTGGAGCAAAAAAGACAAACGTCCAGCTTTTGCTGCCACAGCAAAGGTGCCAGCGGGGAAAAGTGATGCTGGTCCTCACTGCCCCCTGCAACCCCTTCAAATGCCCCAGACAATTTGGCCCTCTCTGCTTTCCTGCGGACTCCATCCTCAAAAGCACCTTTTTTCGCTTTTGGCGCTGTTTGGAGCAAAAAAGACAAACGTCCAGCTTTTGCTGCCACAGCAAAGGTGCCAGCGGGGAAAAGTGATGCTGGTCCTCACTGCCTCCTGGAACCCCTTGAAATGCCCCAGACAATTTGGCCCTCTCTGCTTTCCTGCAGACTCCATCCTCAAAAGCACCTGTTTTCGATTTCGGCGGTGTTTGGAGCAAAAAAGACAAACGTCCAGCTTTTGCTGCCACAGCAAAGGTGCCAGCGGGGAAAAGTGATGCTGGTCCTCACTGCCTCCTGGAACCCCTTCAAATGCCCCAGACAATTTGGCCCTCTCTGCTTTCCTGCGGACTCCATCCTCAAAAGCACCTGTTTTCGCTTTCGGCAGTGTTTGGAGCAAGAAAGACAAACGTCCAGCTTTTGCTGCCACAGCAAAGGTGGCAGCGGGGAAAAGTGATGCTGGTCCTCACTGCCTCCTGGAACCCCTTCAAATGCCCCACACAATTTGGCCCTCTCTGCTTTCCTGTGAACTCCATCCTTAAAAGCACCTGTTTTCGTTTTCAGCAATGTTTGGAGAAAAAAAGACAAACGTCCAGCTTTTGCTGCCACAGCAAAGGTGCCAGCGGGGAAAAGTGATGCTGGTCCTCACTGCCTCCTGGAACCCCTTCAAATGCCCCAGACAATTTGGCCCTCTCAGCTTTCCTGCGGACTCCATCCTCAAAAGCACCTGTTTTCGCTTTCGGCGCTGTTTGGAGCAAAAAAGACAAACGTCCAGCTTTTGCTGCCACAGCAATGGTGGCAGTGGGGAAAAGTGATGCTGGTCCTCACTGCCTCCTGGAACCCCTTCAAATGCCCCAGACAATTTGGTCCTCTCTGCTTTCCTGCGGACTCCATCCTCAAAAGCACCTGTTTTCGTTTTCGGCGGTGTTTGGAGCAAAAAAGACAAACGTCCAGCTTTTGCTGCCACAGCAAAGGTGCCAGCGGGGAAAAGTGATGCTGGTCCTCACTGCCCCCTGCAACCCCTTCAAATGCCCCAGACAATTTGGCCCTCTCAGCTTTCCTGCGGACTCCATCCTCAAAAGCACCTGTTTTCGCTTTCGGCGGTGTTTGGAGCAAAAAAGACAAACGTCCAGCTTTTGCTGCCACAGCAAAGGTGGCAGTAGGGAAAAGAGATGCTGGTCCTCACTGCCTCCTGGAACCCCTTCAAATGCCCCAGACAATTTGGCCCTCTCTGCTTTCCTGCGGACTCCATCCTCAAAAGCACCTTTTTTCGCTTTCGGCGCTGTTTGGAGCAAAAAAGACAAACGTCCAGGTTTTGCTGCCACAGCAAAGGTGGCAGCGGGGAAAAGTGATGCTGGTCCTCACTGCCTCCTGGAACCCCTTCAAATGCCCCAGACAATTTGGCCCTCTCTGCTTTCCAGCGGACTCCATCCTCAAAAGCACCTGTTTTCGCTTTCGGCGCTCTCCGGAGCAAAAAAGACAAACGTCCAGCTTTTGCTGCCACAGCAAAGGTGGCAGCGGGGAAAAGTGATGCTGGTCCTCACTGCCTCCTGGAACCCCTTCAAATGCCCCAGACAATTTGGCCCTCTCTGCTTTCCTGCGGACTCCATCCTCAAAAGCACCTGTTTTCGCTTTCGGCGCTGTTTGGAGCAAAAAAGACAAACGTCCAGCTTTTGCTGCCACAGCAAAGGTGGCAGCGGGGAAAAGTGATGCTGGTCCTCACTGCCTCCTGGAACCCCTTCAAATGCCCCAGACAATTTGGCCCTCTCTGCTTTCCTGCGGACTCCATCCTCAAAAGCACCTGTTTTCATTTACGGCGCCCTCAGGAGCAAAAAATACAAACGTCCAGCTTTTGCTGCCACAGCAAAGGTGCCAGCGGGGAAAAGTGATGCTGGTCCTCACTGCCTCCTGGAACCCCTTGAAATGCCCCAGACAATTTGGCCCTCTCTGCTTTCCTGCAGACTCCATCCTCAAAAGCACCTGTTTTCGCTTTCGGCGGTGTTTGGAGCAAAAAAGACAAACGTCCAGCTTTTGCTGCCACAGCAAAGGTGCCAGCGGGGAAAAGTGATGCTGGTCCTCACTGCCTCCTGGAACCCCTTCAAATGCCCCAGACAATTTGGCCCTCTCTGCTTTCCTGCGGACTCCATCCTCAAAAGCACCTGTTTTCGCTTTCGGCAGTGTTTGGAGCAAGAAAGACAAACGTCCAGCTTTTGCTGCCACAGCAAAGGTGGCAGCGGGGAAAAGTGATGCTGGTCCTCACTGCCTCCTGGAACCCCTTCAAATGCCCCACACAATTTGGCCCTCTCTGCTTTCCTGTGAACTCCATCCTTAAAAGCACCTGTTTTCGTTTTCAGCAATGTTTGGAGAAAAAAAGACAAACGTCCAGCTTTTGCTGCCACAGCAAAGGTGCCAGCGGGGAAAAGTGATGCTGGTCCTCACTGCCTCCTGGAACCCCTTCAAATGCCCCAGACAATTTGGCCCTCTCAGCTTTCCTGCGAAATCCATCCTCAAAAGCACCTGTTTTCGCTTTCGGCGCTGTTTGGAGCAAAAAAGACAAACGTCCAGCTTTTGCTGCCACAGCAATGGTGGCAGTGGGGAAAAGTGATGCTGGTCCTCACTGCCTCCTGGAACCCCTTCAAATGCCCCAGACAATTTGGTCCTCTCTGCTTTCCTGCGGACTCCATCCTCAAAAGCACCTGTTTTCGTTTTCGGCGGTGTTTGGAGCAAAAAAGACAAACGTCCAGCTTTTGCTGCCACAGCAAAGGTGCCAGCGGGGAAAAGTGATGCTGGTCCTCACTGCCCCCTGCAACCCCTTCAAATTCCCCAGACAATTTGGCCCTCTCTGCTTTCCTGCGGACTCCATCCTCAAAAGCACTTGTTTTCGCTTTAGGCATCCTCCGGAGCAAAAAAGACAAACGTCCAGGTTTTGCTGCCACAGCAAAAGTGCCAGCGGGGAAAAGTGATGCTGGTCCTCACTGCCTCCTGGAACCCCTTCAAATGCCCCAGACAATTTGGCCCTCTCTGCTTTCCTGCGGACTCCAGCCTCAAAAGCACCTGTTTTCGCTTTCGGCGCTGTTTGGAGCAAAAAAGACAAACGTCCAAGTTTTGCAGCCACAGCAAAGGTGCCAGCGGGGAAAAGTGATGCTGGTCCTCACTGCCTCCTGGAACCCCTTCAAATGCCCCAGACAATTTGGTCCTCTCTGCTTTCCTGCAGACTCCAGCCTCAAAAGCACCTGTTTTCACTTTCGGGAGCCTCAGGAGCAAAAAAGACAAACGTCCAGCTTTTGCTGCCACAGCAAAGGTGGCAGCGGGGAAAAGTGATGCTGGTCCTCACTGCCTCCTGGAACCCCTTCAAATGCCCCAGACAATTTGGCCCTCTCTGCTTTCCTGCGGACTCCAGCCTCAAAAGCACCTGTTTTCGCTTTCGGCGCTGTTTGGAGCAAAAAAGACAAACGTCCAGCTTTTGCTGCCACAGCAAAGGTGGCAGCAAGGAAAAGTGATGCTGGTCCTCACTGCCTCCTGGAACCCCTTCAAATGGCCCACACAATTTGGCCCTCTCTGCTTTCCTGCGGACTCCATCCTCAAAAGCACCTGTTTTCGCTTTCGGCGCTGTTTGGAGCAAAAAAGACAAACGTCCAGCTTTTGCTGCCACAGCAAAGGTGCCAGCGGGGAAAAGTGATGCTGGTCCTCACTGCCTCCTGGAACCCCTTCAAATGCCCCAGACAATTTGGCCCTCTCTGCTTTCCTGCGGACTCCAGCCACAAAAGCACCTGTTTTCGATTTCGGCAGTGTTTGGAGCAAAAACGAAAAACGTCCAGCTTTTGCTGCCACAGCAAAGGTGCCAGCGGGGAAAAGTGATGCTGGTCCTCACTGCCTCCTGGAACCCCTTCAAATGCCCCAGACAATTTGGCCCTCTCTGCTTTCCTGCGGACTCCATCCTCAAAAGCACCTGTTTTCAATTTAGGCGCCCTCCGGAGCAAAAAAGACAAACGTCCAGCTTTTGCTGCCACAGCAAAGGTGGCAGTAGGGAAAAGTGATGCTGGTCCTCACTGCCTCCTGGAACCCCTTGAAATGCCCCAGACAATTTGGCCCTCTCTGCTTTCCTGCGGACTCCATCCTCAAAAGCACCTGTTTTCGCTTTCGTCGGTGTTTGGAGCAAGAAAGACAAACGTCCAGCTTTTGCTGCCACAGCAAAGGTGGCAGCGGGGAAAAGTGATGCTGGTCCTCACTGCCTCCTGGAACCCCTTCAAATGCCCCACACAATTTGGCCCTCTCTGCTTTCCTGTGAACTCCATCCTTAAAAGCACCTGTTTTCGTTTTCAGCAATGTTTGGAGAAAAAAAGACAAACGTCCAGCTTTTGCTGCCACAGCAAAGGTGCCAGCGGGGAAAAGTGATGCTGGTCCTCACTGCCTCCTGGAACCCCTTCAAATGCCCCAGACAATTTGGTCCTCTCTGCTTTCCTGCGGACTCCATCCTCAAAAGCACCTGTTTTCGTTTTCGGCGGTGTTTGGAGCAAAAAAGACAAACGTCCAGCTTTTGCTGCCACAGCAAAGGTGCCAGCGGGGAAAAGTGATGCTAGTCCTCACTGCCCCCTGCAACCCCTTCAAATGCCCCAGACAATTTGGCCCTCTCTGCTTTCCTGCGGACTCCATCCTCAAAAGCACCTGTTTTCGCTTTCGGCGGTGTTTGGAGCAAAAAAGACAAACGTCCAGCTTTTGCTGCCACAGCAAAGGTGGCAGTAGGGAAAAGTGATGCTGGTCCTCACTGCCTCCTGGAACCCCTTCAAATGCCCCAGACAATTTGGCCCTCTCTGCTTTCCAGCGGACTCCATCCTCAAAAGCACCTGTTTTCGCTTTCGGCGCTCTCCGGAGCAAAAAAGACAAACGTCCAGCTTTTGCTGCCACAGCAAAGGTGCCAGCGGGGAAAAGTGATGCTGGTCCTCACTGCCTCCTGGAACCCCTTCAAATGCCCCAGACAATTTGGCCCTCTCTGCTTTCCTGCGGACTCCATCCTCAAAAGCACCTGTTTTCGCTTTCGGCGCTGTTTGGAGCAAAAAAGACAAACGTCCAGCTTTTGCTGCCACAGCAAAGGTGGCAGCGGGGAAAAGTGATGCTGGTCCTCACTGCCTCCTGGAACCCCTTCAAATGCCCCAGACAATTTGGCCCTCTCTGCTTTCCTGCGGACTCCATCCTCAAAAACACCTGTTTTCATTTACGGCGCCCTCAGGAGCAAAAAATACAAACGTCCAGCTTTTGCTGCCACAGCAAAGGTGCCAGCGGGGAAAAGTGATGCTGGTCCTCACTGCCTCCTGGAACCCCTTGAAATGCCCCAGACAATTTGGCCCTCTCTGCTTTCCTGCAGACTCCATCCTCAAAAGCACCTGTTTTCGCTTTCGGCGGTGTTTGGAGCAAAAAAGACAAACGTCCAGCTTTTGCTGCCACAGCAAAGGTGCCAGCGGGGAAAAGTGATGCTGGTCCTCACTGCCTCCTGGAACCCCTTCAAATGCCCCAGACAATTTGGCCCTCTCTGCTTTCCTGCGGACTCCATCCTCAAAAGCACCTGTTTTCGCTTTCGGCAGTGTTTGGAGCAAGAAAGACAAACGTCCAGCTTTTGCTGCCACAGCAAAGGTGGCAGCGGGGAAAAGTGATGCTGGTCCTCACTGCCTCCTGGAACCCCTTCAAATGCCCCACACAATTTGGCCCTCTCTGCTTTCCTGTGAACTCCATCCTTAAAAGCACCTGTTTTCGTTTTCAGCAATGTTTGGAGCAAAAAAGACAAACGTCCAGCTTTTGCTGCCACAGCAAAGGTGCCAGCGGGGAAAAGTGATGCTGGTCCTCACTGCCTCCTGGAACCCCTTCAAATGCCCCAGACAATTTGGCCCTCTCAGCTTTCCTGCGAAATCCATCCTCAAAAGCACCTGTTTTCGCTTTCGGCGCTGTTTGGAGCAAAAAAGACAAACGTCCAGCTTTTGCTGCCACAGCAATGGTGGCAGTGGGGAAAAGTGATGCTGGTCCTCACTGCCTCCTGGAACCCCTTCAAATGCCCCAGACAATTTGGTCCTCTCTGCTTTCCTGCGGACTCCATCCTCAAAAGCACCTGTTTTCGTTTTCGGCGGTGTTTGGAGCAAAAAAGACAAACGTCCAGCTTTTGCTGCCACAGCAAAGGTGGCAGCGGGGAAAAGTGATGCTGGTCCTCACTGCCCCCTGCAACCCCTTCAAATTCCCCAGACAATTTGGCCCTCTCTGCTTTCCTGCGGACTCCATCCTCAAAACCACTTGTTTTCGCTTTAGGCATCCTCCGGAGCAAAAAAGACAAACGTCCAGGTTTTGCTGCCACAGCAAAGGTGCCAGCGGGGAAAAGTGATGCTGGTCCTCACTGCCTCCTGGAACCCCTTCAAATGCCCCAGACAATTTGGCCCTCTCTGCTTTCCTGCGGACTCCAGCCTCAAAAGCACCTGTTTTCGCTTTCGGCGCTGTTTGGAGCAAAAAAGACAAACGTCCAAGTTTTGCAGCCACAGCAAAGGTGCCAGCGGGGAAAAGTGATGCTGGTCCTCACTGCCTCCTGGAACCCCTTCAAATGCCCCAGACAATTTGGTCCTCTCTGCTTTCCTGCAGACTCCAGCCTCAAAAGCACCTGTTTTCGCTTTCGGCGGTGTTTGGAGCAAAAAAGACAAACGTCCAGCTTTTGCTGCCACAGCAAAGGTGCCAGCGGGGAAAAGTGATGCTGGTCCTCACTGCCTCCTGCAACCCCTTCAAATGCCCCAGACAATTTGGCCCTCTCAGCTTTCCTGCGGACTCCATCCTCAAAAGCACCTGTTTTCACTTTCGGGAGCCTCAGGAGCAAAAAAGACAAACGTCCAGCTTTTGCTGCCACAGCAAAGGTGGCAGCGGGGAAAAGTGATGCTGGTCCTCACTGCCTCCTGGAACCCCTTCAAATGCCCCAGACAATTTGGCCCTCTCTGCTTTCCTGCGGACTCCAGCCTCAAAAGCACCTGTTTTCGCTTTCGGCGCTGTTTGGAGCAAAAAAGACAAACGTCCAGCTTTTGCTGCCACAGCAAAGGTGGCAGCAAGGAAAAGTGATGCTGGTCCTCACTGCCTCCTGGAACCCCTTCAAATGGCCCACACAATTTGGCCCTCTCTGCTTTCCTGCGGACTCCATCCTCAAAAGCACCTGTTTTCGCTTTCGGCGGTGTTTGGAGCAAAAAAGACAAACGTCCAGCTTTTGCTGCCACAGCAAAGGTGGCAGCGGGGAAAAGTGATGCTGGTCCTCACTGCCTCCTGGAACCCCTTCAAATGCCCCACACAATTTGGCCCTCTCTGCTTTCCTGCGGACTCCAGCCACAAAAGCACCTGTTTTCGATTTCGGCAGTGTTTGGAGCAAAAACGAAAAACGTCCAGCTTTTGCTGCCACAGCAAAGGTGCCAGCGGGGAAAAGTGATGCTGGTCCTCACTGCCTCCTGGAACCCCTTCAAATGCCCCAGACAATTTGGCCCTCTCTGCTTTCCTGCGGACTCCATCCTCAAAAGCACCTGTTTTCAATTTAGGCGCCCTCCGGAGCAAAAAAGACAAACGTCCAGCTTTTGCTGCCACAGCAAAGGTGGCAGTAGGGAAAAGTGATGCTGGTCCTCACTGCCTCCTGGAACCCCTTCAAATGCCCCAGACAATTTGGCCCTCTCTGCTTTCCTGCGGACTCCATCCTCAAAAGCACCTTTTTTCACTTTCGGCGCTGTTTGGAGCAAAAAAGACAAACGTCCAGGTTTTGCTGCCACAGCAAAGGTGGCAGCGGGGAAAAGTGATGCTGGTCCTCACTGCCTCCTGGAACCCCTTCAAATGCCCCAGACAATTTGGCCCTCTCTGCTTTCCTGCGGACTCCATCCTCAAAAGCACCTGTTTTCGCTTTCGGCGCTGTTTGGAGCAAAAAAGACAAACGTCCAGCTTTTGCTGCCACAGCAAAGGTGGCAGCGGGGAAAAGTGATGCTGGTCCTCACTGCCTCCTGGAACCCCTTCAAATGCCCCAGACAATTTGGCCCTCTCTGCTTTCCTGCGGACTCCAGCCTCAAAAGCACCTGTTTTCATTTATGGCGCCCTCAGGAGCAAAAAATACAAACGTCCAGCTTTTGCTGCCACAGCAAAGGTGCCAGCGGGGAAAAGTGATGCTGGTCCTCACTGCCTCCTGGAACCCCTTGAAATGCCCCAGACAATTTGGCCCTCTCTGCTTTCTTGCAGACTCCATCCTCAAAAGCACCTGTTTTCGCTTTCGGCGGTGTTTGGAGCAAAAAAGACAAACGTCCAGCTTTTGCTGCCACAGCAAAGGTGCCAGCGGGGAAAAGTGATGCTGGTCCTCACTGCCTCCTGCAACCCCTTCAAATGCCCCAGACAATTTGGCCCTCTCTGCTTTCCTGCGGACTCCATCCTCAAAAGCACCTGTTTTCGCTTTCGGCAGTGTTTGGAGCAAGAAAGACAAACGTCCAGCTTTTGCTGCCACAGCAAAGGTGGCAGCGGGGAAAAGTGATGCTGGTCCTCACTGCCTCCTGGAACCCCTTCAAATGCCCCACACAATTTGGCCCTCTCTGCTTTCCTGTGAACTCCATCCTTAAAAGCACCTGTTTTCGTTTTCAGCAATGTTTGGAGAAAAAAAGACAAACGTCCAGCTTTTGCTGCCACAGCAAAGGTGCCAGCGGGGAAAAGTGATGCTGGTCCTCACTGCCTCCTGGAACCCCTTCAAATGCCCCAGACAATTTGGTCCTCTCTGCTTTCCTGCGGACTCCATCCTCAAAAGCACCTGTTTTCGTTTTCGGCGGTGTTTGGAGCAAAAAAGACAAACGTCCAGCTTTTGCTGCCACAGCAAAGGTGGCAGCGGGGAAAAGTGATGCTGGTCCTCACTGCCCCCTGCAACCCCTTCAAATTCCCCAGACAATTTGGCCCTCTCTGCTTTCCTGCGGACTCCATCCTCAAAACCACTTGTTTTCGCTTTAGGCATCCTCCGGAGCAAAAAAGACAAACGTCCAGCTTTTGCTGCCACAGCAAAAGTGCCAGCGGGGAAAAGTGATGCTGGTCCTCACTGCCTCCTGGAACCCCTTCAAATGCCCCAGACAATTTGGCCCTCTCTGCTTTCCTGCGGACTCCAGCCTCAAAAGCACCTGTTTTCGCTTTCGGAGCTGTTTGGAGCAAAAAAGACAAACGTCCAAGTTTTGCAGCCACAGCAAAGGTGCCAGCGGGGAAAAGTGATGCTGGTCCTCACTGCCTCCTGGAACCCCTTCAAATGCCCCAGACAATTTGGTCCTCTCTGCTTTCCTGCAGACTCCAGCCTCAAAAGCACCTGTTTTCGCTTTCGGCGGTGTTTGGAGCAAAAAAGACAAACGTCCAGCTTTTGCTGCCACAGCAAAGGTGCCAGCGGGGAAAAGTGATGCTGGTCCTCACTGCCTCCTGGAACCCCTCCAAATTCCCCAGACAATTTGGCCCTCTCTGCTTTCCTGCGGACTCCATCCTCAAAAGCACCTGTTTTCGCTTTCGGCGCTGTTTGGAGCAAAAAAGACAAACGTCCAGCTTTTGCTGCCACAGCAAAGGTGCCAGCGGGGAAAAGTGATGCTGGTCCTCACTGCCTCCTGGAACCCCTTCAAATGCCCCACACAATTTGGCCCTCTCTGCTTTCCTGCGGACTCCAGCCTCAAAAGCACCTGTTTTCGATTTCGGCAGTGTTTGGAGCAAAAACGAAAAACGTCCAGCTTTTGCTGCCACAGCAAAGGTGCCAGCGGGGAAAAGTGATGCTGGTCCTCACTGCCTCCTGGAACCCCTTCAAATGCCCCAGACAATTTGGCCCTCTCTGCTTTCCTGCGGACTCCATCCTCAAAAGCACCTGTTTTCAATTTAGGCGCCCTCCGGAGCAAAAAAGACAAACGTCCAGCTTTTGCTGCCACAGCAAAGGTGGCAGTAGGGAAAAGTGATGCTGGTCCTCACTGCCTCCTGGAACCCCTTCAAATGCCCCAGACAATTTGGCCCTCTCTGCTTTCCTGCGGACTCCATCCTCAAAAGCACCTTTTTTCGCTTTCGGCGCTGTTTGGAGCAAAAAAGACAAACGTCCAGGTTTTGCTGCCACAGCAAAGGTGGCAGCGGGGAAAAGTGATGCTGGTCCTCACTGCCTCCTGGAACCCCTTCAAATGCCCCAGACAATTTGGCCCTCTCTGCTTTCCAGCGGACTCCATCCTCAAAAGCACCTGTTTTCGCTTTCGGCGCTCTCCGGAGCAAAAAAGACAAACGTCCAGCTTTTGCTGCCACAGCAAAGGTGGCAGCGGGGAAAAGTGATGCTGGTCCTCACTGCCTCCTGGAACCCCTTCAAATGCCCCAGACAATTTGGCCCTCTCTGCTTTCCTGCGGACTCCATCCTCAAAAGCACCTGTTTTCGCTTTCGGCGCTGTTTGGAGCAAAAAAGACAAACGTCCAGCTTTTGCTGCCACAGCAAAGGTGGCAGCGGGGAAAAGTGATGCTGGTCCTCACTGCCTCCTGGAACCCCTTCAAATGCCCCAGACAATTTGGCCCTCTCTGCTTTCCTGCGGACTCCATCCTCAAAAGCACCTGTTTTCATTTACGGCGCCCTCAGGAGCAAAAAATACAAACGTCCAGCTTTTGCTGCCACAGCAAAGGTGCCAGCGGGGAAAAGTGATGCTGGTCCTCACTGCCTCCTGGAACCCCTTGAAATGCCCCAGACAATTTGGCCCTCTCTGCTTTCCTGCAGACTCCATCCTCAAAAGCACCTGTTTTCGCTTTCGGCGGTGTTTGGAGCAAAAAAGACAAACGTCCAGCTTTTGCTGCCACAGCAAAGGTGCCAGCGGGGAAAAGTGATGCTGGTCCTCACTGCCTCCTGGAACCCCTTCAAATGCCCCAGACAATTTGGCCCTCTCTGCTTTCCTGCGGACTCCATCCTCAAAAGCACCTGTTTTCGCTTTCGGCAGTGTTTGGAGCAAGAAAGACAAACGTCCAGCTTTTGCTGCCACAGCAAAGGTGGCAGAGGGGAAAAGTGATGCTGGTCCTCACTGCCTCCTGGAACCCCTTCAAATGCCCCACACAATTTGGCCCTCTCTGCTTTCCTGTGAACTCCATCCTTAAAAGCACCTGTTTTCGTTTTCAGCAATGTTTGGAGAAAAAAAGACAAACGTCCAGCTTTTGCTGCCACAGCAAAGGTGCCAGCGGGGAAAAGTGATGCTGGTCCTCACTGCCTCCTGGAACCCCTTCAAATGCCCCACACAATTTGGCCCTCTCTGCTTTCCTGCGGAATCCATCCTCAAAAGCACCTGTTTTCGCTTTCGGCGCTGTTTGGAGCAAAAAAGACAAACGTCCAGCTTTTGCTGCCACAGCAATGGTGGCAGTGGGGAAAAGTGATGCTGGTCCTCACTGCCTCCTGGAACCCCTTCAAATGCCCCAGACAATTTGGTCCTCTCTGCTTTCCTGCGGACTCCATCCTCAAAAGCACCTGTTTTCGTTTTCGGCGGTGTTTGGAGCAAAAAAGACAAACGTCCAGCTTTTGCTGCCACAGCAAAGGTGGCAGCGGGGAAAAGTGATGCTGGTCCTCACTGCCCCCTGCAACCCCTTCAAATTCCCCAGACAATTTGGCCCTCTCTGCTTTCCTGCGGACTCCATCCTCAAAACCACTTGTTTTCGCTTTAGGCATCCTCCGGAGCAAAAAAGACAAACGTCCAGGTTTTGCTGCCACAGCAAAAGTGCCAGCGGGGAAAAGTGATGCTGGTCCTCACTGCCTCCTGGAACCCCTTCAAATGCCCCACACAATTTGGCCCTCTCTGCTTTCCTGCGGACTCCAGCCTCAAAAGCACCTGTTTTCGCTTTCGGCGCTGTTTGGAGCAAAAAAGACAAACGTCCAAGTTTTGCAGCCACAGCAAAGGTGCCAGCGGGGAAAAGTGATGCTGGTCCTCACTGCCTTCTGGAACCCCTTCAAATGCCCCAGACAATTTGGTCCTCTCTGCTTTCCTGCAGACTCCAGCCTCAAAAGCACCTGTTTTCGCTTTCGGCGGTGTTTGGAGCAAAAAAGACAAACGTCCAGCTTTTGCTGCCACAGCAAAGGTGCCAGCGGGGAAAAGTGATGCTGGTCCTCACTGCCTCCTGCAACCCCTTCAAATGCCCCAGACAATTTGGCCCTCTCAGCTTTCCTGCGGACTCCATCCTCAAAAGCACCTGTTTTCACTTTCGGGAGCCTCAGGAGCAAAAAAGACAAACGTCCAGCTTTTGCTGCCACAGCAAAGGTGGCAGCGGGGAAAAGTGATGCTGGTCCTCACTGCCTCCTGGAACCCCTTCAAATGCCCCAGACAATTTGGCCCTCTCTGCTTTCCTGCGGACTCCAGCCTCAAAAGCACCTGTTTTCGCTTTCGGCGCTGTTTGGAGCAAAAAAGACAAACGTCCAGCTTTTGCTGCCACAGCAAAGGTGCCAGCGGGGAAAAGTGATGCTGGTCCTCACTGCCTCCTGGAACCCCTCCAAATTCCCCAGACAATTTGGCCCTCTCTGCTTTCCTGCGGACTCCATCCTCAAAAGCACCTGTTTTCGCTTTCGGTGCTCTCCGGAGCAAAAAAGACAAACATCCAGCTTTTGTTGCCACAGCAAAGGTGCCAGCGGGGAAAAGTGATGCTGGTCCTCACTGCCTCCTGGAACCCCTTCAAATGCCCCAGACAATTTGGCCCTCTCTGCTTTCCTGCGGACTCCATCCTCAAAAGCACCTGTTTTCGCTTTCGGCGCTGTTTGGAGCAAAAAAGACAAACGTCCAGCTTTTGCTGCCACAGCAAAGGTCCCAGCGGGGAAAAGTGATGCTGGTCCTCACTGCCTCCTGGAACCCCTTCAAATGCCCCACACAATTTGGCCCTCTCTGCTTTCCTGCGGACTCCAGCCTCAAAAGCACCTGTTTTCGCTTTCGGCGCTGTTTGGAGCAAAAAAGACAAACGTCCAGCTTTTGCTGCCACAGCAAAGGTGCCAGCGGGGAAAAGTGATGCTGGTCCTCACTGCCTCCTGGAACCCCTCCAAATTCCCCAGACAATTTGGCCCTCTCTGCTTTCCTGCGGACTCCATCCTCAAAAGCACCTGTTTTCGCTTTCGGCGCTGTTTGGAGCAAAAAAGACAAACGTCCAGCTTTTGCTGCCACAGCAAAGGTGCCAGCGGGGAAAAGTGATGCTGGTCCTCACTGCCTCCTGGAACCCCTTCAAATGCCCCAGACAATTTGGCCCTCTCTGCTTTCCTGCGGACTCCAGCCTCAAAAGCACCTGTTTTCGATTTCGGCAGTGTTTGGAGCAAAAACGAAAAACGTCCAGCTTTTGCTGCCACAGCAAAGGTGCCAGCGGGGAAAAGTGATGCTGGTCCTCACTGCCTCCTGGAACCCCTTCAAATGCCCCAGACAATTTGGCCCTCTCTGCTTTCCTGCGGACTCCATCCTCAAAAGCACCTGTTTTCTATTTAGGCGCCCTCCGGAGCAAAAAAGACAAACGTCCAGCTTTTGCTGCCACAGCAAAGGTGGCAGTGGGGAAAAGTGATGCTGGTCCTCACTGCCTCCTGGAACCCCTTCAAATGCCCCAGACAATTTGGCCCTCTCTGCTTTCCTGCGGACTCCATCCTCAAAAGCACCTTTTTTCGCTTTCGGCGTTGTTTGGAGCAAAAAAGACAAACGTCCAGCTTTTGCTGCCACAGCAAAGGTGGCAGCGGGGAAAAGTGATGCTGGTCCTCACTGCCTCCTGGAACCCCTTCAAATTCCCCAGACAATTTGGCCCTCTCTGCTTTCCTGCGGACTCCATCCTCAAAAGCACCTGTTTTCGCTTTCGGCGCTGTTTGGAGCAAAAAAGACAAACGTCCAGCTTTTGCTGCCACAGCAAAGGTGCCAGCGGGGAAAAGTGATGCTGGTCCTCACTGCCTCCTGGAACCCCTTCAAATGCCCCAGACAATTTGGCCCTCTCTGCTTTCCTGCGGACTCCATCCTCAAAAGCACCTGTTTTCTATTTAGGCGCCCTCCGGAGCAAAAAAGACAAACGTCCAGCTTTTGCTGCCACAGCAAAGGTGGCAGTGGGGAAAAGTGATGCTGGTCCTCACTGCCTCCTGGAACCCCTTCAAATGCCCCAGACAATTTGGCCCTCTCTGCTTTCCTGCGGACTCCATCCTCAAAAGCACCTTTTTTCGCTTTCGGCGGTGTTTGGAGCAAAAAAGACAAACGTCCAGCTTTTGCTGCCACAGCAAAGGTGGCAGCGGGGAAAAGTGATGCTGGTCCTCACTGCCTCCTGGAACCCCTTCAAATGCCCCACACAATTTGGCCCTCTCTGCTTTCCTGCGGACTCCATCCTCAAAAGCACCTGTTTTCGCTTTCGGCGCTGTTTGGAGCAAAAAAGACAAACGTCCAGCTTTTGCTGCCACAGCAAAGGTGGCAGTGGGGAAAAGTGATGCTGGTCCTCACTGCCTCCTGGAACCCCTTCAAATGCCCCAGACAATTTGGCCCTCTCTGCTTTCCAGCGGACTCCATCCTCAAAAGCACCTGTTTTCGCTTTCGGCGCTCTCCGGAGCAAAAAAGACAAACGTCCAGCTTTTGCTGCCACAGCAAAGGTGGCAGTGGGGAAAAGTGATGCTGGTCCTCACTGCCTCCTGGAACCCCTTCAAATGCCCCAGACAATTTGGTCCTCTCTGCTTTCCTGCGGACTCCATCCTCAAAAGCACCTGTTTTCGTTTTCGGCGGTGTTTGGAGCAAAAAAGACAAACGTCCAGCTTTTGCTGCCACAGCAAAGGTGGCAGCGGGGAAAAGTGATGCTGGTCCTCACTGCCTCCTGGAACCCCTTCAAATGCCCCAGACAATTTGGCCCTCTCTGCTTTCCTGCGGACTCCATCCTCAAAAGCACCTGTTTTCGCTTTCGGCGGTGTTTGGAGCAAAAACGAAAAACGTCCAGCTTTTGCTGCCACAGCAAAGGTGCCAGCGGGGAAAAGTGATGCTGGTCCTCACTGCCTCCTGGAACCCCTTCAAATGCCCCAGACAATTTGGCCCTCTCTGCTTTCCTGCGGACTCCAGCCTCAAAAGCACGTGTTTTCGCTTTCGGCGCCCTCCGGAGCAAAAAAGACAAACGTCCAGCTTTTGCTGCCACAGCAAAGGTGCCAGCGGGGAAAAGTCATGCTGGTCCTCACTGCCTCCTGGAACCCCTTCAAATGCCCCAGAGAATTTTGCCCTATCTGCTTTCCTGCGGACTCCATCCTCAAAAGCACCTGTTTTCGCTTTCGGCGGTGTTTGGAGCAAAAAAGACAAACGTCCAGCTTTTGCTGCCACAGCAAAGGTGGCAGTAGGGAAAAGTGATGCTGGTCCTCACTGCCTCCTGGAACCCCTTCAAATGCCCCACACAATTTGGCCCTCTCTGCTTTCCTGCGGACTCCATCCTCAAAAGCACCTTTTTTCGCTTTCGGCGCTGTTTGGAGCAAAAAAGACAAACGTCCAGGTTTTGCTGCCACAGCAAAGGTGGCAGCGGGGAAAAGTGATGCTGGTCCTCACTGCCTCCTGGAACCCCTTCAAATGCCCCAGACAATTTGGCCCTCTCTGCTTTCCAGCGGACTCCATCTTCAAAAGCACCTGTTTTCGCTTTCGGCGCTCTCCGGAGCAAAAAAGACAAACGTCCAGCTTTTGCTGCCACAGCAAAGGTGGCAGTGGGGAAAAGTGATGCTGGTCCTCACTGCCTCCTGGAACCCCTTCAAATGCCCCAGACAATTTGGTCCTCTCTGCTTTCCTGCGGACTCCATCCTCAAAAGCACCTGTTTTCGTTTTCGGCGGTGTTTGGAGCAAAAAAGACAAACGTCCAGCTTTTGCTGCCACAGCAAAGGTGGCAGCGGGGAAAAGTGATGCTGGTCCTCACTGCCTCCTGGAACCCCTTCAAATGCCCCAGACAATTTGGCCCTCTCTGCTTTCCTGCGGACTCCAGCCTCAAAAGCACCTTTTTTCGCTTTCGGCGGTCTCCGGAGCAAAAACGAAAAACGTCCAGCTTTTGCTGCCACAGCAAAGGTGCCAGCGGGGAAAAGTGATGCTGGTCCTCACTGCCTCCTGGAACCCCTTCAAATGCCCCAGACAATTTGGCCCTCTCTGCTTTCCTGCGGAATCCAGCCTCAAAGCACGTGTTTTCGCTTTCGGCGCCCTCCGGAGCAAAAAAGACAAACGTCCAGCTTTTGCTGCCACAGCAAAGGTGGCAGCGGGGAAAAGTGATGCTGGTCCTCACTGCCTCCTGGAACCCCTTCAAATGCCCCAGACAATTTGGCCCTCTCTGCTTTCCTGCGGACTCCATCCTCAAAAGCACCTGTTTTCGCTTTCGGCGCTGTTTGGAGCAAAAAAGACAAACGTCCAGCTTTTGCTGCCACAGCAAAGGTGCCAGCGGGGAAAAGTGATGCTGGTCCTCACTGCCTCCTGGAACCCCTTCAAATGCCCCAGACAATTTGGCCCTCTCTGCTTTCCTGCGGACTCCATCCTCAAAAGCACCTTTTTTCGCTTTCGGCGCTGTTTGGAGCAAGAAAGACAAACGTCCAGCTTTTGCTGCCACAGCAAAGGTGCCAGCGGGGAAAAGTGATGCTGGTCCTCACTGCCTCCTGCAACCCCTTCAAATGCCCCAGACAATTTGGCCCTCTAAGCTTTCCTGCGGACTCCATCCTCAAAAGCACCTGTTTTCACTTTGGGCGCCCTCCGGAGCAAAAAAGACAAACGTCCAGCTTTTGCTGCCACAGCAAAGGTGGCAGCGGGGAAAAGTAATGCTGGTCCTCACTGCCTCCTGGAACCCCTTCAAATGCCCCAGACAATTTGGCCCTCTCTGCTTTCCTGCGGACTCCATCCTCAAAAGCACCTGTTTTCGCTTTCGGCGCTGTTTGGAGCAAAAAAGACAAACGTCCAGCTTTTGCTGACACAGCTCAGGTGGCAGTGCGGAAAAGTGATGCTGGTCCTCACTGCCACCTGGAACCCCTTCAAATGCCCCAGACAATTTGGCCCTCTCTGCTTTCCTGCGGACTCCAGCCTCAAAAGCACCTGTTTTCTCTTTCGGCGGTGTTTGGAGCAAAAAAGACAAACGTCCAGCTTTTGCTGCCACAGCAAAGGTGCCAGCGGGGAAAAGTGATGCTGGTCCTCACTGCCTCCTGGAACCCCTTCAAATGCCCCAGACAATTTGGCCCTCTCTGCTTTCCTGCGGACTCCATCCTCAAAAGCACCTGTTTTCGCTTTCGGCGCTGTTTGGAGCAAAAAAGACAAACGTCCAGCTTTTGCTGCCACAGCAAAGGTGGCAGTGGGGAAAAGTGATGCTGGTCCTCACTGCCTCCTGGAACCCCTTCAAATGCCCCAGACAATTTGGCCCTCTCTGCTTTCCTGCGGACTCCATCCTCAAAAGCACCTGTTTTCATTTACGGCGCCCTCAGGAGCAAAAAATACAAACGTCCAGCTTTTGCTGCCACAGCAAAGGTGCCAGCGGGGAAAAGTGATGCTGGTCCTCACTGCCTCCTGGAACCCCTTCAAATGCCCCAGACAATTTGGCCCTCTCTGCTTTCCTGCAGACTCCATCCTCAAAAGCACCTGTTTTCGCTTTCGGCGGTGTTTGGAGCAAAAAAGACAAACGTCCAGCTTTTGCTGCCACAGCAAAGGTGGCAGCGGGGAAAAGTGATGCTGGTCCTCACTGCCTCCTGGAACCCCTTCAAATGCCCCACACAATTTGGCCCTCTCTGCTTTCCTGTGAACTCCATCCTTAAAAGCACCTGTTTTCGTTTTCAGCAATGTTTGGAGAAAAAAAGACAAACGTCCAGCTTTTGCTGCCACAGCAAAGGTGCCAGCGGGGAAAAGTGATGCTGGTCCTCACTGCCTCCTGGAACCCCTTCAAATGCCCCAGACAATTTGGCCCTCTCAGCTTTCCTGCGGAATCCATCCTCAAAAGCACCTGTTTTCGCTTTCGGCGGTGTTTGGAGCAAAAAAGACAAACGTCCAGCTTTTGCTGCCACAGCAATGGTGGCAGTGGGGAAAAGTGATGCTGGTCCTCACTGCCTCCTGGAACCCCTTCAAATGCCCCAGACAATTTGGTCCTCTCTGCTTTCCTGCGGACTCCATCCTCAAAAGCACCTGTTTTCGTTTTCGGCGGTGTTTGGAGCAAAAAAGACAAACGTCCAGCTTTTGCTGCCACAGCAAAGGTGCCAGCGGGGAAAAGTGATGCTGGTCCTCACTGCCCCCTGCAACCCCTTCAAATGCCCCAGACAATTTGGCCCTCTCTGCTTTCCTGCGGACTCCATCCTCAAAACCACTTGTTTTCGCTTTAGGCATCCTCCGGAGCAAAAAAGACAAACGTCCAGGTTTTGCTGCCACAGCAAAAGTGCCAGCGGGGAAAAGTGATGCTGGTCCTCACTGCCTCCTGGAACCCCTTCAAATGCCCCAGACAATTTGGCCCTCTCTGCTTTCCTGCGGACTCCAGCCTCAAAAGCACCTGTTTTCGCTTTCGGCGGTGTTTGGAGCAAAAAAGACAAACGTCCAAGTTTTGCAGCCACAGCAAAGGTGCCAGCGGGGAAAAGTGATGCTGGTCCTCACTGCCTCCTGGAACCCCTTCAAATGCCCCAGACAATTTGGCCCTCTCTGCTTTCCTGCAGACTCCAGCCTCAAAAGCACCTGTTTTCGCTTTCGGCGCTGTTTGGAGCAAAAAAGACAAACGTCCAGCTTTTGCTGCCACAGCAAAGGTGCCAGCGGGGAAAAGTGATGCTGGTCCTCACTGCCTCCTGCAACCCCTTCAAATGCCCCAGACAATTTGGCCCTCTCAGCTTTCCTGCGGACTCCATCCTCAAAAGCACCTGTTTTCACTTTCGGGAGCCTCAGGAGCAAAAAAGACAAACGTCCAGCTTTTGCTGCCACAGCAAAGGTGCCAGCGGGGAAAAGTCATGCTGGTCCTCACTGCCTCCTGGAACCCCTTCAAATGCCCCAGACAATTTGGCCCTCTCTGCTTTCCTGCGGACTCCAGCCTCAAAAGCACCTGTTTTCGCTTTTGGCGCTGTTTGGAGCAAAAAAGACAAACGTCCAGCTTTTGCTGCCACAGCAAAGGTGCCAGCGGGGAAAAGTGATGCTGGTCCTCACTGCCTCCTGGAACCCCTCCAAATTCCCCAGACAATTTGGCCCTCTCTGCTTTCCTGCGGACTCCATCCTCAAAAGCACCTGTTTTCGCTTTCGGTGCTCTCCGGAGCAAAAAAGACAAACATCCAGCTTTTGTTGCCACAGCAAAGGTGCCAGCGGGGAAAAGTGATGCTGGTCCTCACTGCCTCCTGGAACCCCTTCAAATGCCCCAGACAATTTGGCCCTCTCTGCTTTCCTGCGGACTCCATCCTCAAAAGCACCTGTTTTCGCTTTCGGCGCTGTTTGGAGCAAAAAAGACAAACGTCCAGCTTTTGCTGCCACAGCAAAGGTGGCAGCAAGGAAAAGTGATGCTGGTCCTCACTGCCTCCTGGAACCCCTTCAAATGCCCCACACAATTTGGCCCTCTCTGCTTTCCTGCGGACTCCAGCCTCAAAAGCACCTGTTTTCGCTTTCGGCGCTGTTTGGAGCAAAAAAGACAAACGTCCAGCTTTTGCTGCCACAGCAAAGGTGGCAGCGGGGAAAAGTGATGCTGGTCCTCACTGCCTCCTGGAACCCCTCCAAATTCCCCAGACAATTTGGCCCTCTCTGCTTTCCTGCGGACTCCATCCTCAAAAGCACCTGTTTTCGCTTTCGGCGCTGTTTGGAGCAAAAAAGACAAACGTCCAGCTTTTGCTGCCACAGCAAAGGTGGCAGTGGGGAAAAGTGATGCTGGTCCTCACTGCCTCCTGGAACCCCTTCAAATGCCCCAGACAATTTGGCCCTCTCTGCTTTCCTGCGGACTCCATCCTCAAAAGCACCTGTTTTCGATTTCGGCAGTGTTTGGAGCAAAAACGAAAAACGTCCAGCTTTTGCTGCCACAGCAAAGGTGCCAGCGGGGAAAAGTGATGCTGGTCCTCACTGCCTCCTGGAACCCCTTCAAATGCCCCAGACAATTTGGCCCTCTCTGCTTTCCTGCGGACTCCATCCTCAAAAGCACCTGTTTTCAATTTAGGCGCCCTCCGGAGCAAAAAAGACAAACGTCCAGCTTTTGCTGCCACAGCAAAGGTGGCAGTGGGGAAAAGTGATGCTGGTCCTCACTGCCTCCTGGAACCCCTTCAAATGCCCCACACAATTTGGCCCTCTCTGCTTTCCTGCGGACTCCATCCTCAAAAGCACCTGTTTTCGCTTTCGGCGGTGTTTGGAGCAAAAAAGACAAACGTCCAGCTTTTGCTGCCACAGCAAAGGTGGCAGCGGGGAAAAGTGATGCTGGTCCTCACTGCCTCCTGGAACCCCTTCAAATTCCACAGACAATTTGGCCCTCTCTGCTTTCCTGCGGACTCCATCCTCAAAAGCACCTGTTTTCGCTTTCGGCGCTGTTTGGAGCAAAAAAGACAAACGTCCAGCTTTTGCTGCCACAGCAAAGGTGGCAGCGGGGAAAAGTGATGCTGGTCCTCACTGCCTCCTGGAACCCCTTCAAATGCCCCACACAATTTGGCCCTCTCTGCTTTCCAGCGGACTCCATCCTCAAAAGCACCTGTTTTCGCTTTCGGCGCTCTCCGGAGCAAAAAAGACAAACGTCCAGCTTTTGCTGCCACAGCAAAGGTGCCAGCGGGGAAAAGTGATGCTGGTCCTCACTGCCTCCTGCAACCCCTTCAAATGCCCCAGACAATTTGGCCCTCTCAGCTTTCCTGCGGACTCCATCCTCAAAAGCACCTGTTTTCACTTTGGGCGCCCTCCGGAGCAAAAAAGACTTTCGTCCAGCTTTTGCTGCCACAGCAAAGGTGGCAGCGGGGAAAAGTAATGCTGGTCCTCACTGCCTCCTGGAACCCCTTCAAATGCCCCAGACAATTTGGCCCTCTCTGCTTTCCTGCGGACTCCATCCTCAAAAGCACCTGTTTTCGCTTTCGGCGCTGTTTGGAGCAAAAAAGACAAACGTCCAGCTTTTGCTGACACAGCACAGGTGGCAGTGCGGAAAAGTGATGCTGGTCCTCACTGCCTCCTGGAACCCCTTCAAATGCCCCACACAATTTGGCCCTCTCTGCTTTCCTGCGGACTCCAGCCTCAAAAGCACCTGTTTTCGCTTTCGGCGGTGTTTGGAGCAAAAAAGACAAACGTCCAGCTTTTGCTGCCACAGCAAAGGTGCCAGCGGGGAAAAGTGATGCTGGTCCTCACTGCCTCCTGGAACCCCTCCAAATTCCCCAGACAATTTGGCCCTCTCTGCTTTCTTGCGGACTCCAGCCTCAAAAGCAACTTTTTTTCGCTTTCGGCGCCCTCCGTAGCAAAAAAGACAAACGTCCAGCTTTTGCTGCCACAGCAAAGGTGGCAGCGGGGAAAAGTGATGCTGGTCCTCACTGCCTCCTGGAACCCCTTCAAATGCCCCAGACAATTTGGCCCTCTCTGCTTTCCTGCGGACTCCAGCCTCAAAAGCACCTTTTTTCATTTACGGCGCCCTCCGGAGCAAAAAAGACAAACGTCCAGCTTTTGCTGCCACAGCAAAGGTGCCAGCGGGGAAAAGTGATGCTGGTCCTCACTGCCTCCTGGAACCCCTTCAAATGCCCCACACAATTTGGCCCTCTCTGCTTTCCTGCGGACTCCATCCTCAAAAGCACCTGTTTTCGCTTTCGGCGGTGTTTGGAGCAAAAAAGACAAACGTCCAGCTTTTGCTGCCACAGCAATGGTGGCAGCGGGGAAAAGTGATGCTGGTCCTCACTGCCTCCTGCAACCCCTTCAAATGCCCCACACAATTTGGCCCTCTCAGCTTTCCTGCGGACTCCATCCTCAAAAGCACCTGTTTTCACTTTGGGCGCCCTCCGGAGCAAAAAAGAAAAATGTCCAGCTTTTGCTGCCACAGCAAAGGTGGCAGTGGGGAAAAGTGATGCTGGTCCTCACTGCCTCCTGGAACCCCTTCAAATGCCCCAGACAATTTGGCCCTCTCTGCTTTCCTGCGGACTCCAGCCTCAAAAGCACCTGTTTTCGCTTTCGGCGCTGTTTGGAGCAAAAAAGACAAACGTCCAGGTTTTGCTGCCACAGCAAAGGTGCCAGCGGGGAAAAGTGATGCTGGTCCTCACTGCCTCCTGGAACCCCTTCAAATGCCCCAGACAATTTGGCCCTCTCTGCTTTCCTGCGGACTCCAGCCTCAAAAGCACCTGTTTTCGCTTTCGGCGCTGTTTGGAGCAAAAAAGACAAACGTCCAGCTTTTGCTGCCACAGCAAAGGTGGCAGTGGGGAAAAGTGATGCTGGTCCTCACTGCCTCCTGGAACCCCTTCAAATGCCCCAGACAATTTGGTCCTCTCTGCTTTCCTGCGGACTCCATCCTCAAATGCACCTGTTTTCGCTTTCGGCAGTGTTTGGAGCAAGAAAGACAAACGTCCAGCTTTTGCTGCCACAGCAAAGGTGCCAGCGGGGAAAAGTGATGCTGGTCCTCACTGCCTCCTGGAACCCCTTCAAATGCCCCACACAATTTGGCCCTCTCTGCTTTCCTGCGGACTCCAGCCTCAAAAGCACCTGTTTTCGCTTTCGGCGGTGTTTGGAGCAAAAACGAAAAACGTCCAGCTTTTGCTGCCACAGCAAAGGTGGCAGCGGGGAAAAGTGATGCTGGTCCTCACTGCCTCCTGGAACCCCTTCAAATGCCCCAGACAATTTGGCCCTCTCTGCTTTCCTGTGGACTCCAGCCTCAAAAGCACGTGTTTTCGCTTTCGGCGCCCTCCGGAGCAAAAAAGACAAACGTCCAGCTTTTGCTGCCACAGCAAAGGTGCCAGCGGGGAAAAGTGATGCTGGTCCTCACTGCCTCCTGGAACCCCTTCAAATGCCCCAGACAATTTGGCCCTCTCTGCTTTCCTGCGGACTCCAGCCTCAAAAGCACCTGTTTTCGCTTTCGGCGGTGTTTGGAGCAAAAACGAAAAACGTCCAGCTTTTGCTGCCACAGCAAAGGTGCCAGCGGGGAAAAGTGATGCTGGTCCTCACTGCCTCCTGGAACCCCTTCAAATGCCCCAGACAATTTGGCCCTCTCTGCTTTCCTGCGGACTCCAGCCTCAAAAGCACGTGTTTTCGCTTTCGGCGCCCTCCGGAGCAAAAAAGACAAACGTCCAGCTTTTGCTGCCACAGCAAAGGTGGCAGCGGGGAAAAGTGATGCTGGTCCTCACTGCCTCCTGGAACCCCTTCAAATGCCCCAGACAATTTGGCCCTCTCTGCTTTCCTGCGGACTCCATCCTCAAAAGCACCTGTTTTCGCTTTCGGCGCTGTTTGGAGCAAAAAAGACAAACGTCCACCTTTTGCTGCCACAGCAAAGGTGGCAGTGGGGAAAAGTGATGCTGGTCCTCACTGCCTCCTGGAACCCCTTCAAATGCCCCACACAATTTGGCCCTCTCTGCTTTCCTGCGGACACCATCCTCAAAGGCACATGTTTTCATTTACGGCGCCCTCAGGAGCAAAAAATACAAACGTCCAGCTTTTGCTGCCACAGCAAAGGTGGCAGCGGGGAAAAGTGATGCTGGTCCTCACTGCCTCCTGGAACCCCTTCAAATGCCCCAGACAATTTGGCCCTCTCTGCTTTCCTGCGGACTCCATCCTCAAAAGCACCTGTTTTCGCTTTCGGCGGTGTTTGGAGCAAAAAAGACAAACGTCCAGCTTTTGCTGCCACAGCAAAGGTGCCAGCGGGGAAAAGTGATGCTGGTCCTCACTGCCTCCTGGAACCCCTTCAAATGCCCCAGACAATTTGGTCCTCTCTGCTTTCCTGCGGACTCCATCCTCAAAAGCACCTTTTTTCGCTTTCGGCGCTGTTTGGAGCAAAAAAGACAAACGTCCAGCTTTTGCTGCCACAGCAAAGGTGCCAGCGGGGAAAAGTGATGCTGGTCCTCACTGCCTCCTGCAACCCCTTCAAATGCCCCAGACAATTTGGCCCTCTCAGCTTTCCTGCGGACTCCATCCTCAAAAGCACCTGTTTTCACTTTGGGCGCCCTCCGGAGCAAAAAAGACAAACGTCCAGCTTTTGCTGCCACAGCAAAGGTGCCAGCGGGGAAAAGTGATGCTGGTCCTCACTGCCTCCTGGAACCCCTTCAAATGCCCCAGACAATTTGGCCCTCTCTGCTTTCCTGCGGACTCCAGCCTCAAAAGCACCTGTTTTCGCTTTCGGCGCTGTTTGGAGCAAAAAAGACAAACGTCCAGCTTTTGCTGCCACAGCAAAGGTGGCAGTGGGGAAAAGTGATGCTGGTCCTCACTGCCTCCTGGAACCCCTTCAAATGCCCCAGACAATTTGGTCCTCTCTGCTTTCCTGCGGACTCCATCCTCAAAAGCACCTGTTTTCATTTGGGGCGCCCTCCGGAGCAAAAAAGACAAACGTCCAGCTTTTGCTGCCACAGCAAAGGTGGCAGCGGGGAAAAGTAATGCTGGTCCTCACTGCCTCCTGGAACCCCTTCAAATGCCCCAGACAATTTGGCCCTCTCTGCTTTCCTGCGGACTCCAGCCTCAAAAGCACCTGTTTTCGCTTTCGGCGCTGTTTGGAGCAAAAAAGACAAACGTCCAGCTTTTGCTGCCACAGCAAAGGTGGCAGTGGGGAAAAGTGATGCTGGTCCTCACTGCCTCCTGGAACCCCTTCAAATGCCCCAGACAATTTGGCCCTCTCTGCTTTCCTGCGGACTCCAGCCTCAAAAGCACCTGTTTTCTCTTTCGGCGGTGTTTGGAGCAAAAAAGACAAACGTCCAGCTTTTGCTGCCACAGCAAAGGTGCCAGCGGGGAAAAGTGATGCTGGTCCTCACTGCCTCCTGGAACCCCTTCAAATGCCCCAGGCAATTTGGCCCTCTCTGCTTTCTTGCGGACTCCAGCCTCAAAAGCAACTTTTTTTCGCTTTCGGCGCCCTCCGTAGCAAAAAAGACAAACGTCCAGCTTTTGCTGCCACAGCAAAGGTGGCAGCGGGGAAAAGTGATGCTGGTCCTCACTGCCTCCTGGAACCCCTTCAAATGCCCCAGACAATTTGGCCCTCTCTGCTTTCCTGCGGACTCCAGCCTCAAAAGCACCTGTTTTCATTTACGGCGCCCTCCGGAGCAAAAAAGACAAACGTCCAGCTTTTGCTGCCACAGCAAAGGTGCCAGCGGGGAAAAGTGATGCTGGTCCTCACTGCCTCCTGGAACCCCTTCAAATGCCCCACACAATTTGGCCCTCTCTGCTTTCCTGCGGACTCCATCCTCAAAAGCACCTGTTTTCGCTTTCGGCGCTGTTTGGAGCAAAAAAGACAAACGTCCAGCTTTTGCTGCCACAGCAAAGGTGGCAGCGGGGAAAAGTGATGCTGGTCCTCACTGCCTCCTGGAACCCCTTCAAATGCCCCACACAATTTGGCCCTCTCAGCTTTCCTGCGGACTCCATCCTCAAAAGCACCTGTTTTCACTTTGGGCGCTTTCCGGAGCAAAAAAGACAAATGTCCAGCTTTTGCTGCCACAGCAAAGGTGGCAGTGGGGAAAAGTGATGCTGGTCCTCACTGCCTCCTGGAACCCCTTCAAATGCCCCAGACAATTTGGCCCTCTCTGCTTCCCTGCGGACTCCATCCTCAAAAGCACCTTTTTTCGCTTTCGGCGGTGTTTGGAGCAAAAAAGACAAACGTCCAGCTTTTGCTGCCACAGCAAAGGTGCCAGCGGGGAAAAGTGATGCTGGTCCTCACTGCCTCCTGGAACCCCTTCAAATGCCCCAGACAATTTGGCCCTCTCTGCTTTCCTGCGGACTCCAGCCTCAAAAGCACCTGTTTTCGCTTTCGGCGCTGTTTGGAGCAAAAAAGACAAACGTCCAGCTTTTGCTGCCACAGCAAAGGTGGCAGTGGGGAAAAGTGATGCTGGTCCTCACTGCCTCCTGGAACCCCTTCAAATGCCCCAGACAATTTGGTCCTCTCTGCTTTCCTGCGGACTCCATCCTCAAAAGCACCTGTTTTCGCTTTCGGCAGTGTTTGGAGCAAGAAAGACAAACGTCCAGCTTTTGCTGCCACAGCAAAGGTGGCAGCGGGGAAAAGTGATGCTGGTCCTCACTGCCTCCTGGAACCCCTTCAAATGCCCCACACAATTTGGTCCTCTCTGCTTTCCTGCGGACTCCATCCTCAAAAGCACCTGTTTTCGCTTTCGGCAGTGTTTGGAGCAAGAAAGACAAACGTCCAGCTTTTGCTGCCACAGCAAAGGTGGCAGTAGGGAAAAGTGATGCTGGTCCTCACTGCCTCCTGGAACCCCTTCAAATGCCCCAGACAATTTGGTCCTCTCTGCTTTCCTGCGGACTCCATCCTCAAAAGCACCTTTTTTCGCTTTCGGCGGTGTTTGGAGCAAAAAAGACAAACGTCCAGGTTTTGCTGCCACAGCAAAGGTGGCAGCGGGGAAAAGTGATGCTGGTCCTCACTGCCTCCTGGAACCCCTTCAAATGCCCCAGACAATTTGGCCCTCTCTGCTTTCCTGCGGACTCCATCCTCAAAACCACTTGTTTTCGCTTTAGGCATCCTCCGGTGCAAAAAAGACAAACGTCCAGGTTTTGCTGCCACAGCAAAAGTGCCAGCGGGGAAAAGTGATGCTGGTCCTCACTGCCTCCTGGAACCCCTTCAAATGCCCCAGACAATTTGGCCCTCTCTGCTTTCCTGCGGACTCCAGCCTCAAAAGCACCTGTTTTCGCTTTCGGCGCTGTTTGGAGCAAAAAGACAAACGTCCAAGTTTTGCAGCCACAGCAAAGGTGCCAGCGGGGAAAAGTGATGCTGGTCCTCACTGCCTCCTGGAACCCCTTCAAATGCCCCAGACAATTTGGCCCTCTCTGCTTTCCTGCGGACTCCAGCCTCAAAAGCACCTGTTTTCGCTTTCGGCGCTGTTTGGAGCAAAAAAGACAAACGTCCAAGTTTTGCAGCCACAGCAAAGGTGGCAGCGGGGAAAAGTGATGCTGGTCCTCACTGCCTCCTGGAACCCCTTCAAATGCCCCAGACAATTTGGTCCTCTCTGCTTTCCTGCGGACTCCAGCCTCAAAAGCACCTGTTTTCGCTTTCGGCGGTGTTTGGAGCAAAAAAGACAAACGTCCAGCTTTTGCTGCCACAGCAAAGGTGCCAGCGGGGAAAAGTGATGCTGGTCCTCACTGCCTCCTGCAACCCCTTCAAATGCCCCACACAATTTGGCCCTCTCTGCTTTCCTGCGGACTCCATCCTCAAAAGCACCTGTTTTCACTTTCGGGAGCCTCAGGAGCAAAAAAGACAAACGTCCATCTTTTGCTGCCACAGCAAAGGTGGCAGCGGGGAAAAGTGATGCTGGTCCTCACTGCCTCCTGGAAACCCTTCAAATGCCCCAGACAATTTGGCCCTCTCTGCTTTCCTGCGGACTCCATCCTCAAAAGCACCTGTTTTCAATTTCGGCGCCCTCCGGAGCAAAAAAGACAAACGTCCAGCTTTTGCTGCCACAGCAAAGGTGGCAGCAAGGAAAAGTGATGCTGGTCCTCACTGCCTCCTGGAACCCCTTCAAATGCCCCAGACAATTTGGCCCTCTCTGCTTTCCTGTTGGACTCCAGCCTCAAAAGCACCTGTTTTCGCTTTCGGCGGTGTTTGGAGCAAAAAAGACAAACGTCCAGCTTTTGCTGCCACAGCAAAGGTGGCAGTGGGGAAAAGTGATGCTGGTCCTCACTGCCTCCTGGAACCCCTTCAAATGCCCCAGACAATTTGGTCCTCTCTGCTTTCCTGCGGACTCCATCCTCAAAAGCACCTTTTTTCATTTACGGCGCCCTCCGGAGTAAAAAAGACAAACGTCCAGCTTTTGCTGCCACAGCAAAGGTGCCAGCGGGGAAAAGTAATGCTGGTCCTCACTGCCTCCTGGAACCCCTTCAAATGCCCCACACAATTTGGCCCTCTCTGCTTTCCTGCGGACTCCAGCCTCAAAAGCACCTGTTTTCGATTTCGGCTGTGTTTGGAGCAAAAACGAAAAACGTCCAGCTTTTGCTGCCACAGCAAAGGTGGCAGCGGGGAAAAGTGATGCTGGTCCTCACTGCCTCCTGGAACCCCTTCAAATGCCCCAGACAATTTGGCCCTCTCTGCTTTCCTGCGGACTCCATCCTCAAAAGCACCTGTTTTCAATTTCGGCGCCCTCCGGAGCAAAAAAGACAAACGTCCAGCTTTTGCTGCCACAGCAAAGGTGGCAGTGGGGAAAAGTGATGCTGGTCCTCACTGCCTCCTGCAACCCCTTCAAATTCCCCAGACAATTTGGCCCTCTCTGCTTTCCTGCGGACTCCATCCTCAAAAGCACCTGTTTTCGCTTTCGGCGGTGTTTGGAGCAAAAAAGACAAACGTCCAGCTTTTGCTGCCACAGCAAAGGTGGCAGTGCGGAAAAGTGATGCTGGTCCTCACTGCCTCCTGGAACCCCTTCAAATGCCCCAAACAATTTGGCCCTCTCTGCTTTCCTGCGGACTCCATCCTCAGAAGCACCATTTCTCATTTACGGCGCCCTCCGAAGCGAAAAATACAAACGTCCAGCTTTTGCTGCCACAGCAAAGTTGCCAGCGGGGAAAAGTGATGCTGGTCCTCACTGCCTCCTGGAACCCCTTCAAATGCCCCAGACAATTTGGCACTCTCTGCTTTCCTGCGGACTCCATCCTCAAAAGCACCTGTTTTCACTTTCGGCGCCCTCCGGAGCAAAAAAGACAAACGTCCAGCTTTTGCTGCCACAGCAAAGGTGGCAGCGGGGAAAAGTGATGCTGGTCCTCACTGCCTCCTGGAACCCCTTCAAATGCCCCAGACAATTTGGCCCTCTCTGCTTTCCTGCGGACTCCATCCTCAAAAGCACCTGTTTTCGCTTTCGGCGGTGTTTGGAGCAAAAAAGACAAACGTCCAGCTTTTGCAGCCACAGCAAAGGTGGCAGTGGGGAAAAGTGATGCTGGTCCTCAGTGCCTCCTGGAACCCCTTCAAATGCCCCAGACAATTTGGCCCTCTCTGCTTTCCTGCGGACTCCATCCTCAAAAGCACCTGTTTTCGCTTTCGGTCCTCTCCGGGGCAAAAAAGACAAACGTCCAGCTTTTGCTGCCACAGCAAAGGTGGCAGCGGGGAAAAGTGATGCTGGTCCTCACTGCCTCCTGGAACCCCTTCAAATGCCCCAGACAATTTGGCCCTCTCTGCTTTCCTGCGGACTCCAGCCTCAAAAGCACCTGTTTTCGCTTTCGGCGCTGTTTGGAGCAAAAAAGACAAACGTCCAGCTTTTGCTGCCACAGCAAAGGTGCCAGCGGGGAAAAGTGATGCTGGTCCTCACTGCCTCCTGGAACCCCTTCAAATGCCCCAGACAATTTGGCCCTCTCTGCTTTCCTGCGGACTCCATCCTCAAAAGCACCTTTTTTCACTTTCGGCGCCCTCCGGAGCAAAAAAGACAAACGTCCAGCTTTTGCTGCCACAGCAAAGGTGCCAGCGGGGAAAAGTGATGCTGGTCCTCACTGCCTCCTGGAACCCCTTCAAATGCCCCACACAATTTGGCCCTCTCTGCTTTCCTGCGGACTCCATCCTCAAAAGCACCTGTTTTCAATTTCGGCGCCCTCCGGAGCAAAAAAGACAAACGTCCAGCTTTTGCTGCCACAGCAAAGGTGGCAGTGGAGAAAAGTGATGCTGGTCCTCACTGCCTCCTGCAACCCCTTCAAATTCCCCAGACAATTTGGCCCTCTCTGCTTTCCTGCGGACTCCATCCTCAAAAGCACCTGTTTTCGCTTTCGGCGCTGTTTGGAGCAAAAAAGACAAACGTCCAGCTTTTGCTGCCACAGCAAAGGTGGCAGTGGGGAAAAGTGATGCTGGTCCTCACTGCCTCCTGGAACCCCTTCAAATGCCCCAGACAATTTGGCCCTCTCTGCTTTCCTGCGGACTCCATCCTCAGAAGCACCTTTTCTCATTTACGGCGCCCTCCGGAGCAAAAAATACAAACATCCAGCTTTTGCTGCCACAGCAAAGTTGCCAGCGGGGAAAAGTGATGCTGGTCCTCACTGCCTCCTGGAACCCCTTCAAATGCCCCAGACAATTTGGCCCTCTCTGCTTTCCTGCGGACTCCATCCTCAAAAGCACCTTTTTTCACTTTCGGCGCCCTCCGGAGCAAAAAAGACAAACGTCCAGCTTTTGCTGCCACAGCAAAGGTGGCAGCGGGGAAAAGTGATGCTGGTCCTCACTGCCTCCTGGAACCCCTTCAAATGCCCCACACAATTTGGCCCTCTCTGCTTTCCTGCGGACTCCATCCTCAAAACCACTTGTTTTCGCTTTTGGCATCCTCCGGAGCAAAAAAGACAAACGTCCAGGTTTTGCTGCCACAGCAAAAGTGCCAGCGGGGAAAAGTGATGCTGGTCCTCACTGCCTCCTGGAACCCCTTCAAATGCCCCAGACAATTTGGCCCTCTCTGCTTTCCTGCGGACTCCAGCCTCAAAAGCACCTGTTTTCGCTTTCGGCGCTGTTTGGAGCAAAAAGACAAACGTCCAAGTTTTGCAGCCACAGCAAAGGTGGCAGTGGGGAAAAGTGATGCTGGTCCTCACTGCCTCCTGGAACCCCTTCAAATGCCCCAGACAATTTGGCCCTCTCTGCTTTCCTGCGGACTCCAGCCTCAAAAGCACCTGTTTTCGCTTTCGGCGCTGTTTGGAGCAAAAAAGACAAACGTCCAAGTTTTGCAGCCACAGCAAAGGTGCCAGCGGGGAAAAGTGATGCTGGTCCTCACTGCCTCCTGGAACCCCTTCAAATGCCCCAGACAATTTGGTACTCTCTGCTTTCCTGCGGACTCCAGCCTCAAAAGCACCTGTTTTCGCTTTCGGCGGTGTTTGGAGCAAAAAAGACAAACGTCCAGCTTTTGCTGCCACAGCAAAGGTGCCAGCGGGGAAAAGTGATGCTGGTCCTCACTGCCTCCTGCAACCCCTTCAAATGCCCCACACAATTTGGCCCTCTCAGCTTTCCTGCGGACTCCATCCTCAAAAGCACCTGTTTTCACTTTCGGGAGCCTCAGGAGCAAAAAAGACAAACGTCCAGCTTTTGCTGCCACAGCAAAGGTGGCAGCGGGGCAAAGTGATGCTGGTCCTCACTGCCTCCTGGAAACCCTTCAAATGCCCCAGACAATTTGGCCCTCTCTGCTTTCCTGCGGACTCCATCCTCAAAAGCACCTGTTTTCAATTTCGGCGCCCTCCGGAGCAAAAAAGACAAACGTCCAGCTTTTGCTGCCACAGCAAAGGTGGCAGCAAGGAAAAGTGATGCTGGTCCTCACTGCCTCCTGGAACCCCTTCAAATGCCCCAGACAATTTGGCCCTCTCTGCTTTCCTGCGGACTCCATCCTCAAAAGCACCTGTTTTCGCTTTCGGCGCTGTTTGGAGCAAAAAAGACAAACGTCCAGCTTTTGCTGCCACAGCAAAGGTGGCAGTGGGGAAAAGTGATGCTGGTCCTCACTGCCTCCTGGAACCCCTTCAAATGCCCCAGACAATTTGGTCCTCTCTGCTTTCCTGCGGACTCCATCCTCAAAAGCACCTTTTTTCATTTACGGCGCCCTCCGGAGCAAAAAAGACAAACGTCCAGCTTTTGCTGCCACAGCAAAGGTGCCAGCGGGGAAAAGTAATGCTGGTCCTCACTGCCTCCTGGAACCCCTTCAAATGCCCCAGACAATTTGGCCCTCTCTGCTTTCCTGCGGACTCCAGCCTCAAAGCACCTGTTTTCGATTTCGGCTGTGTTTGGAGCAAAAACGAAAAACGTCCAGCTTTTGCTGCCACAGCAAAGGTGCCAGCGGGGAAAAGTGATGCTGGTCCTCACTGCCTCCTGGAACCCCTTCAAATGCCCCAGACAATTTGGCCCTCTCTGCTTTCCTGCGGACTCCATCCTCAAAAGCACCTGTTTTCAATTTCGGCGCCCTCCGGAGCAAAAAAGACAAACGTCCAGCTTTTGCTGCCACAGCAAAGGTGGCAGTGGGGAAAAGTGATGCTGGTCCTCACTGCCTCCTGCAACCCCTTCAAATTCCCCAGACAATTTGGCCCTCTCTGCTTTCCTGCGGACTCCATCCTCAAAAGCACCTGTTTTCGCTTTCGGCGGTGTTTGGAGCAAAAAAGACAAACGTCCAGCTTTTGCTGCCACAGCAAAGGTGGCAGTGGGGAAAAGTGATGCTGGTCCTCACTGCCTCCTGGAACCCCTTCAAATGCCCCAAACAATTTGGCCCTCTCTGCTTTCCTGCGGACTCCATCCTCAGAAGCACCTTTTCTCATTTACGGCGCCCTCCGGAGCAAAAAATACAAACGTCCAGCTTTTGCTGCCACAGCAAAGTTGCCAGCGGGGAAAAGTGATGCTGGTCCTCACTGCCTCCTGGAACCCCTTCAAATGCCCCAGACAATTTGGCACTCTCTGCTTTCCTGCGGACTCCATCCTCAAAAGCACCTGTTTTCACTTTCGGCGCCCTCCGGAGCAAAAAAGACAAACGTCCAGCTTTTGCTGCCACAGCAAAGGTGGCAGCGGGGAAAAGTGATGCTGGTCCTCACTGCCTCCTGGAACCCCTTCAAATGCCCCAGACAATTTGGCCCTCTCTGCTTTCCTGCGGACTCCATCCTCAAAAGCACCTGTTTTCGCTTTCGGCTGTGTTTGGAGCAAAAAAGACAAACGTCCAGCTTTTGCTGCCACAGCAAAGGTGGCAGTGGGGAAAAGTGATGCTGGTCCTCAATGCCTCCTGGAACCCCTTCAAATGCCCCAGACAATTTGGCCCTCTCTGCTTTCCTGCGGACTCCATCCTCAAAAGCACCTTTTTTCGCTTTCGGTCCTCTCCGGGGCAAAAAAGACAAACGTCCAGCTTTTGCTGCCACAGCAAAGGTGGCAGCGGGGAAAAGTGATGCTGGTCCTCACTGCCTCCTGGAACCCCTTCAAATGCCCCAGACAATGTGGCCCTCTCTGCTTTCCTGCGGACTCCAGCCTCAAAAGCACCTGTTTTCGCTTTCGGCGCTGTTTGGGGCAAAAAAGACAAACGTCCAGCTTTTGCTGCCACAGCAAAGGTGCCAGCGGGGAAAAGTGATGCTGGTCCTCACTGCCTCCTGGAACCCCTTCAAATGCCCCAGACAATTTGGCCCTCTCTGCTTTCCTGCGGACTCCATCCTCAAAAGCACCTTTTTTCACTTTCGGCGCCCTCCGGAGCAAAAAAGACAAACGTCCAGCTTTTGCTGCCACAGCAAAGGTGCCAGCGGGGAAAAGTGATGCTGGTCCTCACTGCCTCCTGGAACCCCTTCAAATGCCCCAGACAATTTGGCCCTCTCTGCTTTCCTGCGGACTCCATCCTCAAAAGCACCTGTTTTCGCTTTCGGCGGTGTTTGGAGCAAAAAAGACAAACGTCCAGCTTTTGCTGCCACAGCAAAGGTGGCAGTGGGGAAAAGTGATGCTGGTCCTCACTGCCTCCTGGAACCCCTTCAAATGCCCCAGACAATTTGGCCCTCTCTGCTTTCCTGCGGACTCCATCCTCAAAAGCACCTGTTTTCGCTTTCGGCGGTGTTTGGAGCTAAAAAGACAAACGTCTAGCTTTTGCTGCCTCAGCAAAGGTGCCAGCGGGGAAAAGTGATGCTGGTCCTCACTGCCTCCTGGAACCCCTTCAAATGCCCCAGACAATTTGGCCCTCTCTGCTTTCCTGCGGACTCCATCCTCAAAAGCACCTGTTTTCGCTTTCGGCGCTGTTTGGAGCAAAAAAGACAAACGTCCAGCTTTTGCTGCCACAGCAAAGGTGCCAGTGGGGAAAAGTGATGCTGGTCCTCACTGCCTCCTGGAACCCCTTCAAATGCCCCACACAATTTGGCCCTCTCTGCTTTCCTGCGGACTCCAGCCTCAAAAGCACCTGTTTTCGCTTTCGGCGGTGTTTGGAGCAAAAACGAAAAACGTCCAGCTTTTCCTACCACAGCAAAGGTGCCAGCGGGGAAAAGTGATGCTGGTCCTCACTGCCTCCTGGAACCCCTTCAAATGCCCCACACAATTTGGCCCTCTCTGCTTTCCTGCAGACTCCATCCTCAAAAGCACCTGTTTTCGCTTTCGGCGCTGTTTGGAGCAAAAAAGACAAACGTCCAGCTTTTGCTGCCACAGCAAAGGTGGCAGCGGGGAAAAGTGATGCTGGTCCTCACTGCCTCCTGGAACCCCTTCAAATGCCCCACACAATTTGGCCCTCTCTGCTTTCCTGCGGACTCCATCCTCAAAAGCACCTTTTTTCATTTACGGCGCCCTCCTGAGCAAAAAAGACAAACGTCCAGCTTTTGCTGCCACAGCAAAGGTGCCAGCGGGGAAAAGTGATGCTGGTCCTCACTGCCTCCTGGAACCCCTTCAAATGCCCCAGACAATTTGGCCCTCTCTGCTTTCCTGCGGACTCCAGCCTCAAAAGCACCTGTTTTCGATTTCGGCTGTGTTTGGAGCAAAAAAGACAAACGTCCAGCTTTTGCTGCCACAGCAAAGGTGGCAGTGGGGAAAAGTGATGCTGGTCCTCACTGCCTCCTGCAACCCCTTCAAATTCCCCAGACAATTTGGCCCTCTCTGCTTTCCTGCGGACTCCATCCTCAAAAGCACCTGTTTTCGCTTTCGGCGCTGTTTGGAGCAAAAAAGACAAACGTCCAGCTTTTGCTGCCACAGCAAAGGTGGCAGTGGGGAAAAGTGATGCTGGTCCTCACTGCCTCCTGGAACCCCTTCAAATGCCCCACACAATTTGGCCCTCTCTGCTTTCCTGCGGACTCCATCCTCAGAAGCACCTTTTCTCATTTACGGCGCCCTCCGGAGCAAAAAATACAAACATCCAGCTTTTGCTGCCACAGCAAAGTTGCCAGCGGGGAAAAGTGATGCTGGTCCTCACTGCCTCCTGGAACCCCTTCAAATGCCCCAGACAATTTGGCCCTCTCTGCTTTCCTGCGGACTCCATCCTCAAAAGCACCTTTTTTCACTTTCGGCGCCCTCCGGAGCAAAAAAGACAAACGTCCAGCTTTTGCTGCCACAGCAAAGGTGCCAGCGGGGAAAAGTGATGCTGGTCCTCACTGCCTCCTGGAACCCCTTCAAATGCCCCAGACAATTTGGCCCTCTCTGCTTTCCTGCGGACTCCATCCTCAAAAGCACCTGTTTTCGCTTTCGGCGGTGTTTGGAGCAAAAAAGACAAACGTCCAGCTTTTGCTGCCACAGCAAAGGTGGCAGTGGGGAAAAGTGATGCTGGTCCTCACTGCCTCCTGGAACCCCTTCAAATGCCCCAGACAATTTGGCCCTCTCTGCTTTCCTGCGGACTCCATCCTCAAAAGCACCTGTTTTCGCTTTCGGTGCTCTCCGGGGCAAAAAAGACAAACATCCAGCATTTGTTGCCACAGCAAAGGTGCCAGCGGGGAAAAGTGATGCTGGTCCTCACTGCCTCCTGGAACCCCTTCAAATGCCCCACACAATTTGTCCCTCTCTGCTTTCCTGCGGACTCCATCCTCAAAAGCACCTGTTTTCGCTTTCGGCGGTGTTTGGAGCAAAAAAGACAAACGTCCAGCTTTTGCTGGCACAGCAAAGGTGGCAGCGGGGAAAAATTGATGCTGGTCCTCACTGCCTCCTGGAACCCCTTCAAATGCCCCAGACAATTTGGCCCTCTCTGCTTTCCTGCGGACTCCATCCTCAAAAGCACCTGTTTTCGCTTTCGGCGGTGTTTGGAGCAAAAAAGACAAACGTCCAGCTTTTGCTGCCACAGCAAAGGTGGCAGCGGGGAAAAATTGATGCTGGTCCTCACTGCCTCCTGGAACCCCTCCAAATGCCCCAGACAATTTGGCCCTCTCTGCTTTCCTGCGGACTCCATCCTCAAAAGCACCTGTTTTCGCTTTCGGCGCCCTTCGGAGCAAAAAAGACAAACGTCCAGCTTTTGCTGCCACAGCAAAGGTGGCAGCGGGGAAAAGTGATGCTGGTCCTCACTGCCTCCTGGAACCCCTTCAAATGCCCCAGACAATTTGGCCCTCTCTGCTTTCCTGCGGACTCCATCCTCAAAAGCACCTGTTTTCGCTTTCGGCGGTGTTTGGAGCAAAAAAGACAAACGTCCAGCTTTTGCTGCCACAGCAAAGGTGCCAGCGGGGAAAAGTGATGCTGGTCCTCACTGCCTCCTGGAACCCCTTCAAATGCCCCAGACAATTTGGCCCTCTCTGCTTTCCTGCGGACTCCATCCTCAAAAGCACCTTTTTTCACTTTCGGCGCCCTCCGGAGCAAAAAAGACAAACGTCCAGCTTTTGCTGCCACAGCAAAGGTGCCAGCGGGGAAAAGTGATGCTGGTCCTCACTGCCTCCTGGAACCCCTTCAAATGCCCCAGACAATTTGGCCCTCTCTGCTTTCCTGCGGACTCCATCCTCAAAAGCACCTGTTTTCGCTTTCGGCGGTGTTTGGAGCAAAAAAGACAAACGTCCAGCTTTTGCTGCCACAGCAAAGGTGCCAGCGGGGAAAAGTGATGCTGGTCCTCACTGCCTCCTGGAACCCCTTCAAATGCCCCAGACAATTTGGCCCTCTCTGCTTTCCTGCGGACTCCAGCCTCAAAAGCACCTGTTTTCGCTTTCGGCGGTGTTTGGAGCAAAAACGAAAAACGTCCAGCTTTTCCTACAACAGCAAAGGTGCCAGCGGGGAAAAGTGATGCTGGTCCTCACTGCCTCCTGGAACCCCTTCAAATGCCCCACACAATTTGGCCCTCTCTGCTTTCCTGCAGACTCCATCCTCAAAAGCACCTGTTTTCGCTTTCGGCGGTGTTTGGAGCAAAAAAGACAAACGTCCAGCTTTTGCTGCCACAGCAAAGGTGGCAGCGGGGAAAAGTGATGCTGGTCCTCACTGCCTCCTGGAACCCCTTCAAATGCCCCACACAATTTGGCCCTCTCTGCTTTCCTGCGGACTCCATCCTCAAAAGCACCTGTTTTCGCTTTCGGCAGTGTTTGGAGCAAAAAAGACAAACGTCCAGCTTTTGCTGCCACAGCAAAGGTGCCAGCGGAAAAAAGTGATGCTGGTCCTCACTGCCTCCTGGAACCCCTTCAAATGCCCCAGACAATTTGGCCCTCTCTGCTTTCCTGCGGACTCCATCCTCAAAAGCACCTTTTTTCGCTTTCGGTGCTCTCCGGGGCAAAAAAGACAAACATCCAGCATTTGTTGCCACAGCAAAGGTGCCAGCGGGGAAAAGTGATGCTGGTCCTCACTGCCTCCTGGAACCCCTTCAAATGCCCCAGACAATTTGGCCCTCTCAACTTTCCTGCGGACTCCATCCTCAAAAGCACCTGTTTTCGCTTTCGGCGGTGTTTGGAGCAAAAAAGACAAACGTCCAGCTTTTGCTGCCACAGCAAAGGTGGCAGCGGGGAAAAGTGATGCTGGTCCTCACTGCCTCCTGGAACCCCTTCAAATGCCACAGACAATTTGGCCCTCTCTGCTTTCCTGCGGACTCCAGCCTCAAAAGCACCTGTTTTCGATTTCGGCTGTGTTTGGAGCAAAAACGAAAAACGTCCAGCTTTTGCTGCCACAGCAAAGGTGCCAGCGGGGAAAAGTGATGCTGGTCCTCACTGCCTCCTGGAACCCCTTCAAATGCCCCAGACAATTTGGCCCTCTCTGCTTTCCTGCGGACTCCATCCTCAAAAGCACCTGTTTTCAATTTCGGCGCCCTCCGGAGCAAAAAAGACAAACGTCCAGCTTTTGCTGCCACAGCAAAGGTGGCAGTGGGGAAAAGTGATGCTGGTCCTCACTGCCTCCTGCAACCCCTTCAAATTCCCCAGACAATTTGGCCCTCTCTGCTTTCCTGCGGACTCCATCCTCAAAAGCACCTGTTTTCGCTTTCGGCGCTGTTTGGAGCAAAAAAGACAAACGTCCAGCTTTTGCTGCCACAGCAAAGGTGGCAGTGGGGAAAAGTGATGCTGGTCCTCACTGCCTCCTGGAACCCCTTCAAATGCCCCACACAATTTGGCCCTCTCTGCTTTCCTGCGGACTCCATCCTCAAAAGCACCTGTTTTCGCTTTCGGCGGTGTTTGGAGCAAAAAAGACAAACGTCCAGCTTTTGCTGCCACAGCAAAGGTGCCAGCGGGGAAAAGTGATGCTGGTCCTCACTGCCTCCTGGAACCCCTTCAAATGCCCCAGACAATTTGGCCCTCTCTGCTTTCCTGCGGACTCCAGCCTCAAAAGCACCTGTTTTCGCTTTCGGCGGTGTTTGGAGCAAAAACGAAAAACGTCCAGCTTTTCCTACAACAGCAAAGGTGCCAGCGGGGAAAAGTGATGCTGGTCCTCACTGCCTCCTGGAACCCCTTCAAATGCCCCACACAATTTGGCCCTCTCTGCTTTCCTGCAGACTCCATCCTCAAAAGCACCTGTTTTCGCTTTCGGCGGTGTTTGGAGCAAAAAAGACAAACGTCCAGCTTTTGCTGCCACAGCAAAGGTGGCAGCGGGGAAAAGTGATGCTGGTCCTCACTGCCTCCTGGAACCCCTTCAAATGCCCCACACAATTTGGCCCTCTGTGCTTTCCTGCGGACTCCATCCTCAAAAGCACCTGTTTTCGCTTTCGGCAGTGTTTGGAGCAAAAAAGACAAACGTCCAGCTTTTGCTGCCACAGCAAAGGTGCCAGCGGAAAAAAGTGATGCTGGTCCTCACTGCCTCCTGGAACCCCTTCAAATGCCCCAGACAATTTGGCCCTCTCTGCTTTCCTGCGGACTCCATCCTCAAAAGCACCTTTTTTCGCTTTCGGTGCTCTCCGGGGCAAAAAAGACAAACATCCAGCATTTGTTGCCACAGCAAAGGTGCCAGCGGGGAAAAGTGATGCTGGTCCTCACTGCCTCCTGGAACCCCTTCAAATGCCCCAGACAATTTGGCCCTCTCAACTTTCCTGCGGACTCCATCCTCAAAAGCACCTGTTTTCGCTTTCGGCGGTGTTTGGAGCAAAAAAGACAAACGTCCAGCTTTTGCTGCCACAGCAAAGGTGGCAGCGGGGAAAAGTGATGCTGGTCCTCACTGCCTCCTGGAACCCCTTCAAATGCCACAGACAATTTGGCCCTCTCTGCTTTCCTGCGGACTCCAGCCTCAAAAGCACCTGTTTTCGATTTCGGCTGTGTTTGGAGCAAAAACGAAAAACGTCCAGCTTTTGCTGCCACAGCAAAGGTGCCAGCGGGGAAAAGTGATGCTGGTCCTCACTGCCTCCTGGAACCCCTTCAAATGCCCCAGACAATTTGGCCCTCTCTGCTTTCCTGCGGACTCCATCCTCAAAAGCACCTGTTTTCAATTTCGGCGCCCTCCGGAGCAAAAAAGACAAACGTCCAGCTTTTGCTGCCACAGCAAAGGTGGCAGTGGGGAAAAGTGATGCTGGTCCTCACTGCCTCCTGCAACCCCTTCAAATTCCCCAGACAATTTGGCCCTCTCTGCTTTCCTGCGGACTCCATCCTCAAAAGCACCTGTTTTCGCTTTCGGCGCTGTTTGGAGCAAAAAAGACAAACGTCCAGCTTTTGCTGCCACAGCAAAGGTGGCAGTGGGGAAAAGTGATGCTGGTCCTCACTGCCTCCTGGAACCCCTTCAAATGCCCCACACAATTTGGCCCTCTCTGCTTTCCTGCGGACTCCATCCTCAGAAGCACCTTTTCTCATTTACGGCGCCCTCCGGAGCAAAAAATACAAACATCCAGCTTTTGCTGCCACAGCAAAGTTGCCAGCGGGGAAAAGTGATGCTGGTCCTCACTGCCTCCTGGAACCCCTTCAAATGCCCCAGACAATTTGGCCCTCTCTGCTTTCCTGCGGACTCCATCCTCAAAAGCACCTTTTTTCACTTTCGGCGCCCTCCGGAGCAAAAAAGACAAACGTCCAGCTTTTGCTGCCACAGCAAAGGTGCCAGCGGGGAAAAGTGATGCTGGTCCTCACTGCCTCCTGGAACCCCTTCAAATGCCCCAGACAATTTGGCCCTCTCTGCTTTCCTGCGGACTCCATCCTCAAAAGCACCTGTTTTCGCTTTCGGCGGTGTTTGGAGCAAAAAAGACAAACGTCCAGCTTTTGCTGCCACAGCAAAGGTGGCAGCGGGGAAAAATTGATGCTGGTCCTCACTGCCTCCTGGAACCCCTCCAAATGCCCCAGACAATTTGGCCCTCTCTGCTTTCCTGCGGACTCCATCCTCAAAAGCACCTGTTTTCGCTTTCGGCGCCCTTCGGAGCAAAAAAGACAAACGTCCAGCTTTTGCTGCCACAGCAAAGGTGGCAGCGGGGAAAAGTGATGCTGGTCCTCACTGCCTCCTGGAACCCCTTCAAATGCCCCAGACAATTTGGCCCTCTCTGCTTTCCTGCGGACTCCATCCTCAAAAGCACCTGTTTTCGCTTTCGGCGGTGTTTGGAGCAAAAAAGACAAACGTCCAGCTTTTGCTGCCACAGCAAAGGTGCCAGCGGGGAAAAGTGATGCTGGTCCTCACTGCCTCCTGGAACCCCTTCAAATGCCCCAGACAATTTGGCCCTCTCTGCTTTCCTGCGGACTCCATCCTCAAAAGCACCTTTTTTCACTTTCGGCGCCCTCCGGAGCAAAAAAGACAAACGTCCAGCTTTTGCTGCCACAGCAAAGGTGCCAGCGGGGAAAAGTGATGCTGGTCCTCACTGCCTCCTGGAACCCCTTCAAATGCCCCAGACAATTTGGCCCTCTCTGCTTTCCTGCGGACTCCATCCTCAAAAGCACCTGTTTTCGCTTTCGGCGGTGTTTGGAGCAAAAAAGACAAACGTCCAGCTTTTGCTGCCACAGCAAAGGTGCCAGCGGGGAAAAGTGATGCTGGTCCTCACTGCCTCCTGGAACCCCTTCAAATGCCCCAGACAATTTGGCCCTCTCTGCTTTCCTGCGGACTCCAGCCTCAAAAGCACCTGTTTTCGCTTTCGGCGGTGTTTGGAGCAAAAACGAAAAACGTCCAGCTTTTCCTACAACAGCAAAGGTGCCAGCGGGGAAAAGTGATGCTGGTCCTCACTGCCTCCTGGAACCCCTTCAAATGCCCCACACAATTTGGCCCTCTCTGCTTTCCTGCAGACTCCATCCTCAAAAGCACCTGTTTTCGCTTTCGGCGGTGTTTGGAGCAAAAAAGACAAACGTCCAGCTTTTGCTGCCACAGCAAAGGTGGCAGCGGGGAAAAGTGATGCTGGTCCTCACTGCCTCCTGGAACCCCTTCAAATGCCCCACACAATTTGGCCCTCTGTGCTTTCCTGCGGACTCCATCCTCAAAAGCACCTGTTTTCGCTTTCGGCAGTGTTTGGAGCAAAAAAGACAAACGTCCAGCTTTTGCTGCCACAGCAAAGGTGCCAGCGGAAAAAAGTGATGCTGGTCCTCACTGCCTCCTGGAACCCCTTCAAATGCCCCAGACAATTTGGCCCTCTCTGCTTTCCTGCGGACTCCATCCTCAAAAGCACCTTTTTTCGCTTTCGGTGCTCTCCGGGGCAAAAAAGACAAACATCCAGCATTTGTTGCCACAGCAAAGGTGCCAGCGGGGAAAAGTGATGCTGGTCCTCACTGCCTCCTGGAACCCCTTCAAATGCCCCAGACAATTTGGCCCTCTCAACTTTCCTGCGGACTCCATCCTCAAAAGCACCTGTTTTCGCTTTCGGCGGTGTTTGGAGCAAAAAAGACAAACGTCCAGCTTTTGCTGCCACAGCAAAGGTGGCAGCGGGGAAAAGTGATGCTGGTCCTCACTGCCTCCTGGAACCCCTTCAAATGCCCCAGACAATTTGGCCCTCTCTGCTTTCCTGCGGACTCCAGCCTCAAAAGCACCTGTTTTCGCTTTCGGCGGTGTTTGGAGCAAAAAAGACAATCGTCCAGCTTTTGCTGCCACAGCAAAGGTGGCAGCGGGGAAAAGTGATGCTGGTCCTCACTGCCTCCTGGAACCCCTTCAAATGCCCCAGACAATTTGGCCCTCTCTGCTTTCCTGCGGACTCCAGCCTCAAAAGCACCTGTTTTCGCTTTCGGCGCTGTTTGGAGCAAAAAAGACAAACGTCCAGCTTTTGCTGCCACAGCAAAGGTGGCAGCGGGGAAAAGTGATGCTGGTCCTCACTGCCTCCTGGAACCCCTCCAAATTCCCCAGACAATTTGGCCCTCTCTGCTTTCCTGCGGACTCCATCCTCAAAAGCACCTGTTTTCGCTTTCGGCGCCCTTCGGAGCAAAAAAGACAAACGTCCAGCTTTTGCTGCCACAGCAAAGGTGGCAGTGGGGAAAAGTGATGCTGGTCCTCACTGCCTCCTGGAACCCCTTCAAATGCCCCAGACAATTTGGTCCTCTCTGCTTTCCTGCGGACTCCATCCTCAAAAGAACCTTTTTTCATTTACGGCGCCCTCCGGAGCAAAAAAGACAAACGTCCAGCTTTTGCTGCCACAGCAAAGGTGCCAGCGGGGAAAAGTAATGCTGGTCCTCACTGCCTCCTGGAACCCCTTCAAATGCCCCAGACAATTTGGCCCTCTCTGCTTTCCTGCGGACTCCAGCCTCAAAAGCACCTGTTTTCGATTTCGGCTGTGTTTGGAGCAAAAACGAAAAACGTCCAGCTTTTGCTGCCACAGCAAAGGTGCCAGCGGGGAAAAGTGATGCTGGTCCTCACTGCCTCCTGGAACCCCTTCAAATGCCCCAGACAATTTGGCCCTCTCTGCTTTCCTGCGGACTCCATCCTCAAAAGCACCTGTTTTCAATTTCTGCGCCCTCCGGAGCAAAAAAGACAAACGTCCAGCTTTTGCTGCCACAGCAAAGGTGCCAGCGGGGAAAAGTGATGCTGGTCCTCACTGCCTCCTGCAACCCCTTCAAATTCCCCAGACAATTTGGCCCTCTCTGCTTTCCTGCGGACTCCATCCTCAAAAGCACCTGTTTTCGCTTTCGGCGCTGTTTGGAGCAAAAAAGACAAATGTCCAGCTTTTGCTGCCACAGCAAAGGTGGCAGTGGGGAAAAGTGATGCTGGTCCTCACTGCCTCCTGGAACCCCTTCAAATGCCCCAAACAATTTGGCCCTCTCTGCTTTCCTGCGGACTCCATCCTCAGAAGCACCTTTTCTCATTTCCGGCGCCCTCCGGAGCAAAAAATACAAACGTCCAGCTTTTGCTGCCACAGCAAAGTTGCCAGCGGGGAAAAGTGATGCTGGTCCTCACTGCCTCCTGGAACCCCTTCAAATGCCCCAGACAATTTGGCACTCTCTGCTTTCCTGCGGACTCCATCCTCAAAAGCACCTGTTTTCACTTTCGGCGCCCTCCGGAGCAAAAAACACAAACGTCCAGCTTTTGCTGCCACAGCAAAGGTGGCAGCGGGGAAAAGTGATGCTGGTCCTCACTGCCTCCTGGAACCCCTTCAAATGCCCCAGACAATTTGGCCCTCTCTGCTTTCCTGCGGACTCCATCCTCAAAAGCACCTGTTTTCGCTTTCGGCGCTGTTTGGAGCAAAAAAGACAAACGTCCAGCTTTTGCTGCCACAGCAAAGGTGGCAGTGGGGAAAAGTGATGCTGGTCCTCACTGCCTCCTGGAACCCCTTCAAATGCCCCAGACAATTTGGCCCTCTCTGCTTTCCTGCGGACTCCATCCTCAAAAGCACCTTTTTTCGCTTTCGGTGCTCTCCGGGGCAAAAAAGACAAACGTCCAGCTTTTGCTGCCACAGCAAAGGTGGCAGCGGGGAAAAGTGATGCTGGTCCTCACTGCCTCCTGGAACCCCTTCAAATGCCCCACACAATTTGGCCCTCTCTGCTTTCCTGCGGACTCCAGCCTCAAAAGCACCTGTTTTCGCTTTCGGCGGTGTTTGGAGCAAAAAAGACAAACGTCCAGCTTTTGCTGCCACAGCAAAGGTGCCAGCGGGGAAAAGTGATGCTGGTCCTCACTGCCTCCTGGAACCCCTTCAAATGCCCCAGACAATTTGGCCCTCTCTGCTTTCCTGCGGACTCCATCCTCAAAAGCACCTGTTTTCGCTTTCGGCGCTGTTTGGAGCAAAAAAGACAAACGTCCAGCTTTTGCTGCCACAGCAAAGGTGGCAGTGGGGAAAAGTGATGCTGGTCCTCACTGCCTCCTGGAACCCCTTCAAATGCCCCAGACAATTTGGCCCTCTCTGCTTTCCTGCGGACTCCAGCCTCAAAAGCACCTGTTTTCGCTTTCGGCGGTGTTTGGAGCAAAAACGAAAAACGTCCAGCTTTTCCTACCACAGCAAAGGTGCCAGCGGGGAAAAGTGATGCTGGTCCTCACTGCCTCCTGGAACCCCTTCAAATGCCCCACACAATTTGGCCCTCTCTGCTTTCCTGCGGACTCCATCCTCAGAAGCACCTTTTCTCATTTCCGGCGCCCTCCGGAGCAAAAAATACAAACGTCCAGCTTTTGCTGCCACAGCAAAGTTGCCAGCGGGGAAAAGTGATGCTGGTCCTCACTGCCTCCTGGAACCCCTTCAAATGCCCCAGACAATTTGGCACTCTCTGCTTTCCTGCGGACTCCATCCTCAAAAGCACCTGTTTTCACTTTCGGCGCCCTCCGGAGCAAAAAACACAAACGTCCAGCTTTTGCTGCCACAGCAAAGGTGGCAGCGGGGAAAAGTGATGCTGGTCCTCACTGCCTCCTGGAACCCCTTCAAATGCCCCAGACAATTTGGCCCTCTCTGCTTTCCTGCGGACTCCATCCTCAAAAGCACCTGTTTTCGCTTTCGGCGCTGTTTGGAGCAAAAAAGACAAACGTCCAGCTTTTGCTGCCACAGCAAAGGTGGCAGTGGGGAAAAGTGATGCTGGTCCTCACTGCCTCCTGGAACCCCTTCAAATGCCCCAGACAATTTGGCCCTCTCTGCTTTCCTGCGGACTCCATCCTCAAAAGCACCTTTTTTCGCTTTCGGTGCTCTCCGGGGCAAAAAAGACAAACGTCCAGCTTTTGCTGCCACAGCAAAGGTGGCAGCGGGGAAAAGTGATGCTGGTCCTCACCGCCTCCTGGAACCCCTTCAAATGCCCCAGACAATTTGGCCCTCTCTGCTTTCCTGCGGACTCCAGCCTCAAAAGCACCTGTTTTCGCTTTCGGCGGTGTTTGGAGCAAAAAAGACAAACGTCCAGCTTTTGCTGCCACAGCAAAGGTGCCAGCGGGGAAAAGTGATGCTGGTCCTCACTGCCTCCTGGAACCCCTTCAAATGCCCCAGACAATTTGGCCCTCTCTGCTTTCCTGCGGACTCCATCCTCAAAAGCACCTGTTTTCGCTTTCGGCGCTGTTTGGAGCAAAAAAGACAAACGTCCAGCTTTTGCTGCCACAGCAAAGGTGGCAGTGGGGAAAAGTGATGCTGGTCCTCACTGCCTCCTGGAACCCCTTCAAATGCCCCAGACAATTTGGCCCTCTCTGCTTTCCTGCGGACTCCAGCCTCAAAAGCACCTGTTTTCGCTTTCGGCGGTGTTTGGAGCAAAAACGAAAAACGTCCAGCTTTTCCTACCACAGCAAAGGTGCCAGCGGGGAAAAGTGATGCTGGTCCTCACTGCCTCCTGGAACCCCTTCAAATGCCCCACACAATTTGGCCCTCTCTGCTTTCCTGCAGACTCCATCCTCAAAAGCACCTGTTTTCGCTTTCGGCGCTGTTTGGAGCAAAAAAGACAAACGTCCAGCTTTTGCTGCCACAGCAAAGGTGGCAGCGGGGAAAAGTGATGCTGGTCCTCACTGCCTCCTGGAACCCCTTCAAATGCCCCACACAATTTGGCCCTCTCTGCTTTCCTGCGGACTCCATCCTCAAAAGCACCTTTTTTCATTTTCGGCGCCCTCCGGAGCAAAAAAGACAAACGTCCAGCTTTTGCTGCCACAGCAAAGGTGCCAGCGGGGAAAAGTGATGCTGGTCCTCACTGCCTCCTGGAACCCCTTCAAATGCCCCAGACAATTTGGCCCTCTCTGCTTTCCTGCGGACTCCAGCCTCAAAAGCACCTGTTTTCGATTTCGGCTGTGTTTGGAGCAAAAACGAAAAACGTCCAGCTTTTGCTGCCACAGCAAAGGTGCCAGCGGGGAAAAGTGATGCTGGTCCTCACTGCCTCCTGGAACCCCTTCAAATGCCCCAGACAATTTGGCCCTCTCTGCTTTCCTGCGGACTCCATCCTCAAAAGCACCTTTTTTCACTTTCGGCGCCCTCCGGAGCAAAAAAGACAAACGTCCAGCTTTTGCTGCCACAGCAAAGGTGCCAGCGGGGAAAAGTGATGCTGGTCCTCACTGCCTCCTGGAACCCCTTCAAATGCCCCAGACAATTTGGCCCTCTCTGCTTTCCTGCGGACTCCATCCTCAAAAGCACATGTTTTCGCTTTCGGCGGTGTTTGGAGCAAAAAAGACAAACGTCCAGCTTTTGCTGCCACAGCAAAGGTGGCAGTGGGGAAAAGTGATGCTGGTCCTCACTGCCTCCTGGAACCCCTTCAAATGCCCCAGACAATTTGGCCCTCTCTGCTTTCCTGCGGACTCCATCCTCAAAAGCACCTGTTTTCGCTTTCGGTGCTCTCCGGGGCAAAAAAGACAAACATCCAGCATTTGTTGCCACAGCAAAGGTGCCAGCGGGGAAAAGTGATGCTGGTCCTCACTGCCTCCTGGAACCCCTTCAAATGCCCCAGACAATTTGGCCCTCTCTGCTTTCCTGCGGACTCCAGCCTCAAAAGCACCTGTTTTCGCTTTCGGCGGTGTTTGGAGCAAAAAAGACAAACGTCCAGCTTTTGCTGCCACAGCAAAGGTGGCAGCGGGGAAAAATTGATGCTGGTCCTCACTGCCTCCTGGAACCCCTTCAAATGCCCCAGACAATTTGGCCCTCTCTGCTTTCCTGCGGACTCCATCCTCAAAAGCACCTGTTTTCGCTTTCGGCGGTGTTTGGAGCAAAAAAGACAAACGTCCAGCTTTTGCTGCCACAGCAAAGGTGGCAGCGGGGAAAAATTGATGCTGGTCCTCACTGCCTCCTGGAACCCCTCCAAATGCCCCAGACAATTTGGCCCTCTCTGCTTTCCTGCGGACTCCATCCTCAAAAGCACCTTTTTTCGCTTTCGGCGCCCTTCGGAGCAAAAAAGACAAACGTCCAGCTTTTGCTGCCACAGCAAAGGTGGCAGCGGGGAAAAGTGATGCTGGTCCTCACTGCCTCCTGGAACCCCTTCAAATGCCCCAGACAATTTGGCCCTCTCTGCTTTCCTGCGGACTCCAGCCTCAAAAGCACCTGTTTTCGCTTTCGGCGGTGTTTGGAGCAAAAACGAAAAACGTCCAGCTTTTGCTGCCTCAGCAAAGGTGCCAGCGGGGAAAAGTGATGCTGGTCCTCACTGCCTCCTGGAACCCCTTCAAATGCCCCAGACAATTTGGCCCTCTCTGCTTTCCTGCGGACTCCATCCTCAAAAGCACCTGTTTTCACTTTCGGCGCCCTCCGGAGCAAAAAAGACAAACGTCCAGCTTTTGCTGCCACAGCAAAGGTGCCAGCGGGGAAAAGTGATGCTGGTCCTCACTGCCTCCTGGAACCCCTTCAAATGCCCCAGACAATTTGGCCCTCTCTGCTTTCCTGCGGACTCCATCCTCAAAAGCACCTGTTTTCGCTTTCGGCGGTGTTTGGAGCAAAAAAGACAAACGTCCAGCTTTTGCTGCCACAGCAAAGGTGGCAGCGGGGAAAAGTGATGCTGGTCCTCACTGCCTCCTGGAACCCCTTCAAATGCCCCAGACAATTTGGCCCTCTCTGCTTTCCTGCGGACTCCATCCTCAAAAGCACCTGTTTTCGCTTTCGGTGCTCTCCGGGGCAAAAAAGACAAACATCCAGCATTTGTTGCCACAGCAAAGGTGCCAGCGGGGAAAAGTGATGCTGGTCCTCACTGCCTCCTGGAACCCCTTCAAATGCCCCAGACAATTTGGCCCTCTCTGCTTTCCTGCGGACTCCAGCCTCAAAAGCACCTGTTTTCGCTTTCGGCGGTGTTTGGAGCAAAAAAGACAAACGTCCAGCTTTTGCTGCCACAGCAAAGGTGGCAGCGGGTAAAAATTGATGCTGGTCCTCACTGCCTCCTGGAACCCCTTCAAATGCCCCAGACAATTTGGCCCTCTCTGCTTTCCTGCGGACTCCATCCTCAAAAGCACCTGTTTTCGCTTTCGGCGCTGTTTGGAGCAAAAAAGACAAACGTCCAGCTTTTGCTGCCACAGCAAAGGTGGCAGCGGGGAAAAATTGATGCTGGTCCTCACTGCCTCCTGGAACCCCTCCAAATGCCCCAGACAATTTGGCCCTCTCTGCTTTCCTGCGGACTCCATCCTCAAAAGCACCTTTTTTCGCTTTCGGCGCCCTTCGGAGCAAAAAAGACAAACGTCCAGCTTTTGCTGCCACAGCAAAGGTGGCAGCGGGGAAAAGTGATGCTGGTCCTCACTGCCTCCTGGAACCCCTTCAAATGCCCCAGACAATTTGGCCCTCTCTGCTTTCCTGCGGACTCCATCCTCAAAAGCACCTGTTTTCGCTTTCGGCGGTGTTTGGAGCAAAAAACACAAACGTCCAGCTTTTGCTGCCACAGCAAAGGTGCCAGCGGGGAAAAGTGATGCTGGTCCTCACTGCCTCCTGGAACCCCTTCAAATGCCCCAGACAATTTGGCCCTCTCTGCTTTCCTGCGGACTCCATCCTCAAAAGCACCTTTTTTCGCTTTCGGCGCCCTTCGGAGCAAAAAAGACAAACGTCCAGCTTTTGCTGCCACAGCAAAGGTGCCAGCGGGGAAAAGTGATGCTGGTCCTCACTGCCTCCTGGAACCCCTTCAAATGCCCCAGACAATTTGGCCCTCTCTGCTTTCCTGCGGACTCCATCCTCAAAAGCACCTGTTTTCGCTTTCGGCGGTGTTTGGAGCAAAAAAGACAAACGTCCAGCTTTTGCTGCCACAGCAAAGGTGCCAGCGGGGAAAAGTGATGCTGGTCCTCACTGCCTCCTGGAACCCCTTCAAATGCCCCAGACAATTTGGCCCTCTCTGCTTTCCTGCGGACTCCATCCTCAAAAGCACCTGTTTTCACTTTCGGCGGTGTTTGGAGCTAAAAAGACAAACGTCTAGCTTTTGCTGCCTCAGCAAAGGTGCCAGCGGGGAAAAGTGATGCTGGTCCTCACTGCCTCCTGGAACCCCTTCAAATGCCCCAGACAATTTGGCCCTCTCTGCTTTCCTGCGGACTCCATCCTCAAAAGCACCTGTTTTCGCTTTCGGCGGTGTTTGGAGCAAAAAAGACAAACGTCCAGCTTTTGCTGCCACAGCAAAGGTGCCAGCGGGGAAAAGTGATGCTGGTCCTCACTGCCTCCTGGAACCCCTTCAAATGCCCCAGACAATTTGGCCCTCTCTGCTTTCCTGCGGACTCCATCCTCAAAAGCACCTGTTTTCGCTTTCGGCGGTGTTTGGAGCAAAAACGAAAAACGTCCAGCTTTTCCTACCACAGCAAAGGTGCCAGCGGGGAAAAGTGATGCTGGTCCTCACTGCCTCCTGGAACCCCTTCAAATGCCCCACACAATTTGGCCCTCTCTGCTTTCCTGCAGACTCCATCCTCAAAAGCACCTGTTTTCGCTTTCGGCAGTGTTTGGAGCAAAAAAGACAAACGTCCAGCTTTTGCTGCCACAGCAAAGGTGGCAGCGGGGAAAAGTGATGCTGGTCCTCACTGCCTCCTGGAACCCCTTCAAATGCCCCAGACAATTTGGCCCTCTCTGCTTTCCTGCGGACTCCATCCTCAAAAGCACCTGTTTTCGCTTTCGGTGCTCTCCGGGGCAAAAAAGACAAACATCCAGCATTTGTTGCCACAGCAAAGGTGCCAGCGGGGAAAAGTGATGCTGGTCCTCACTGCCTCCTGGAACCCCTTCAAATGCCCCAGACAATTTGGCCCTCTCAGCTTTCCTGCGGACTCCATCCTCAAAAGCACCTGTTTTCGCTTTCGGCGGTGTTTGGAGCAAAAAAGACAAACGTCCAGCTTTTGCTGCCACAGCAAAGGTGGCAGCGGGGAAAAGTGATGCTGGTCCTCACTGCCTCCTGGAACCCCTTCAAATGCCCCACACAATTTGGCCCTCTCTGCTTTCCTGCGGACTCCATCCTCAAAAGCACCTGTTTTCGCTTTCGGCGCTGTTTGGAGCAAAAAAGACAAACGTCCAGCTTTTGCTGCCACAGCAAAGGTGGCAGCGGGGAAAAATTGATGCTGGTCCTCACTGCCACCTGGAACCCCTCCAACTGCCCCAGACAATTTGGCCCTCTCTGCTTTCCTGCGGACTCCATCCTCAAAAGCACCTTTTTTCGCTTTCGTCGCCCTCCGGAGCAAAAAAGACAAACGTCTAGCTTTTGCTGCCACAGCAAAGGTGGCAGCGGGGAAAAGTGATGCTGGTCCTCACTGCCTCCTGGAACCCCTTCAAATGCCCCAGACAATTTGGCCCTCTCTGCTTTCCTACGGACTCCATCCTCAAAAGCACCTGTTTTCGCTTTCGGCACTGTTTGGAGCAAAAAAGACAAACGTCCAGCTTTTGCTGCCACAGCAAAGGTGGCAGCGGGGAAAAGTGATGCTGGTCCTCACTGGCTCCTGGAACCCCTCCAAATTCCCCAGACAATTTGGCCCTCTCTGCTTTCCTGCGGACTCCATCCTCAAAAGCACCTGTTTTCGCTTTCGGCGCTGTTTGGACCAAAAAAGACAAACGTCCAGCTTTTGCTGCCACAGCAAAGGTGGCAGTGGGGAAAAGTGATGCTGGTCCTCACTGCCTCCTGGAACCCCTTCAAATGCCCCAGACAATTTGGCCCTCTCTGCTTTCCTGCGGACTCCATCCTCAAAAGCACCTGTTTTCGCTTTCGGTGCTCTCCGGGGCAAAAAAGACAAACATCCAGCATTTGTTGCCACAGCAAAGGTGGCAGCGGGGAAAAGTGATGCTGGTCCTCACTGCCTCCTGGAACCCCTTCAAATGCCCCAGACAATTTGGCCCTCTCTGCTTTCCTGCGGACTCCATCCTCAAAAGCACCTGTTTTCGCTTTCGGCGGTGTTTGGAGCAAAAAAGACAAACGTCCAGCTTTTGCTGCTACAGCAAAGGTGGCAGCGGGGAAAAGTGATGCTGGTCCTCACTGCCTCCTGGAACCCCTTCAAATGCCCCAGACAATTTGGCCCTCTCTGCTTTCCTGCGGACTCCATCCTCAAAAGCACCTGTTTTCGCTTTCGGCGCTGTTTGGAGCAAAAAAGACAAACGTCCAGCTTTTGCTGCCACAGCAGAGGTGGCAGCGGGGAAAAATTGATGCTGGTCCTCACTGCCTCCTGGAACCCCTCCAAATGCCCCAGACAATTTGGCCCTCTCTGCTTTCCTGCGGACTCCATCCTCAAAAGCACCTGTTTTCGCTTTCGGCGCCCTCTGGAGCAAAAAAGACAAACGTCTAGCTTTTGCTGCCACAGCAAAGGTGGCAGCGGGGAAAAGTGATGCTGGTCCTCACTGCCTCCTGGAACCCCTTCAAATGCCCCAGACAATTTGGCCCTCTCTGCTTTCCTGCGGACTCCATCCTCAAAAGCACCTTTTTTCACTTTCGGCGCCCTCCGGAGCAAAAAAGACAAACGTCCAGCTTTTGCTGCCACAGCAAAGGTGGCAGCGGGGAAAAGTGATGCTGGTCCTCACTGCCTCCTGGAACCCCTTCAAATGCCCCAGACAATTTTGCCCTCTCTGCTTTCCTGCGGACTCCATCCTCAAAAGCACCTGTTTTCGCTTTCGGCGCTGTTTGGAGCAAAAAAGACAAACGTCCAGCTTTTGCTGCCACAGCAAAGGTGGCAGCGGGGAAAAGTGATGCTGGTCCTGACTGCCTCCTGGAACCGCTTCAAATGCCCCAGACAATTTGGTCCTCTCTGCTTTCCTGCGGACTCCATCCTCAAAAGCACCTGTTTTCATTTACGGCGCCCTCCGGAGCAAAAAAGACAAACGTCCAGCTTTTGCTGCCACAGCAAAGGTGCCAGCGGGGAAAAGTGATGCTGGTCCTCACTGCCTCCTGGAACCCCTTCAAATGCCCCAGACAATTTGGCCCTCTCTGCTTTCCTGCGGACTCCATCCTCAAAAGCACCTGTTTTCGCTTTCGTCGCCCTCCGGAGCAAAAAAGACTAACGTCTAGCTTTTGCTGCCACAGCAAAGGTGGCAGCGGGGAAAAGTGATGCTGGTCCTCACTGCCTCCTGGAACCCCTTCAAATGCCCCAGACAATTTGGCCCTCTCTGCTTTCCTGCGGACTCCATCCTCAAAAGCACCTGTTTTCGCTTTCGGCGGTGTTTGGAGCAAAAAAGACAAACGTCCAGCTTTTGCTGCCACAGCAAAGGTGCCAGCGGGGAAAAGTGATGCTGGTCCTCACTGCCTCCTGGAACCCCTTCAAATGCCCCAGACAATTTGGCCCTCTCTGCTTTCCTGCGGACTCCATCCTCAAAAGCACCTGTTTTCACTTTCGGCGCCCTCCGGAGCAAAAAAGACAAACGTCCAGCTTTTGCTGCCACAGCAAAGGTGCCAGCGGGGAAAAGTGATGCTGGTCCTCACTGCCTCCTGGAACCCCTTCAAATGCCCCAGACAATTTGGCCCTCTCTGCTTTCCTGCGGACTCCATCCTCAAAAGCACCTGTTTTCGCTTTCGGCGGTGTTTGGAGCAAAAAAGACAAACGTCCAGCTTTTGCTGCCACAGCAAAGGTGCCAGCGGAAAAAAGTGATGCTGGTCCTCACTGCCTCCTGGAACCCCTTCAAATGCCCCAGACAATTTGGCCCTCTCTGCTTTCCTGCGGACTCCATCCTCAAAAGCACCTGTTTTCTCTTTCGGTGCTCTCCGGGGCAAAAAAGACAAACATCCAGCATTTGTTGCCACAGCAAAGGTGCCAGCGGGGAAAAGTGATGCTGGTCCTCACTGCCTCCTGGAACCCCTTCAAATGCCCCAGACAATTTGGCCCTCTCTGCTTTCCTGCGGACTCCATTCTCAAAAGCACCTGTTTTCGCTTTCGGTGCTCTCCGGGGCAAAAAAGACAAACATCCAGCATTTGTTGCCACAGCAAAGGTGCCAGCGGGGAAAAGTGATGCTGGTCCTCACTGCCTCCTGGAACCCCTTCAAATGCCCCAGACAATTTGGCCCTCTCTGCTTTCCTGCGGACTCCATCCTCAAAAGCACCTTTTTTCGCTTTCGGCGGTGTTTGGAGCAAAAAAGACAAACGTCCAGCTTTTGCTGCCACAGCAAAGGTGGCAGCGGGGAAAAGTGATGCTGGTCCTCACTGCCTCCTGGAACCCCTTCAAATGCCCCAGACAATTTGGCCCTCTCTGCTTTCCTACGGACTCCATCCTCAAAAGCACCTGTTTTCGCTTTCGGCACTGTTTGGAGCAAAAAAGACAAACGTCCAGCTTTTGCTGCCACAGCAAAGGTGGCAGCGGGGAAAAGTGATGCTGGTCCTCACTGCCTCCTGGAACCCCTCCAAATTCCCCAGACAATTTGGCCCTCTCTGCTTTCCTACGGACTCCATCCTCAAAAGCACCTGTTTTCGCTTTCGGCGCTGTTTGGAGCAAAAAAGACAAACGTCCAGCTTTTGCTGCCACAGCAAAGGTGGCAGTGGGGAAAAGTGATGCTGGTCCTCACTGCCTCCTGGAACCCCTTCAAATGCCCCAGACAATTTGGCCCTCTCTGCTTTCCTGCGGACTCCATCCTCAAAAGCTCCTGTTTTCGCTTTCGGTGCTCTCCGGGGCAAAAAATACAAACATCCAGCATTTGTTGCCACAGCAAAGGTGCCAGCGGGGAAACGTGATGCTGGTCCTCACTGCCTCCTGGAACCCCTTCAAATGCCCCAGACAATTTGGCCCTCTCTGCTTTCCTGCGGACTCCATCCTCAAAAGCACCTGGCTTCGCTTTCGGCGGTGTTTGGAGCAAAAAAGACAAACGTCCAGCTTTTGCTGCCACAGCAAAGGTGGCAGCGGGGAAAAATTGATGCTGGTCCTCACTGCCTCCTGGAACCCCTCCAAATGCCCCAGACAATTTGGCCCTCTCTGCTTTCCTGCGGACTCCATCCTCAAAAGCACCTTTTTTCGCTTTCGGCGCCCTCCGAAGCAAAAAAGACAAACGTCTAGCTTTTGCTGCCACAGCAAAGGTGGCAGCGGGGAAAAGTGATGCTGGTCCTCACTGCCTCCTGGAACCCCTCCAAATTCCCCAGACAATTTGGCCCTCTCTGCTTTCCTGCGGACTCCATCCTCAAAAGCACCTGTTTTCGCTTTCGGCGCTGTTTGGAGTAAAAAAGACAAAAGTCCAGCTTTTGCTGCCACAGCAAAGGTGGCAGTGGGGAAAAGTGATGCTGGTCCTCACTGCCTCCTGGAATCCCTTCAAATGCCCCAGACAATTTGGCCCTCTCTGCTTTCCTGCGGACTCCATCCTCAAAAGCACCTTTTTTCGCTTTCGGCGGTGTTTGGAGCAAAAACGAAAAACGTCCAGCTTTTGCTGCCACAGCAAAGGTGGCAGTGGGGAAAAGTGATGCTGGTCCTCACTGCCTCCTGGAACCCCTTCAAATGCCCCAGACAATTTGGCCCTCTCTGCTTTCCTGCGGACTCCATCCTCAAAAGCACCTGTTTTCGCTTTCGGCGCTGTTTGGACCAAAAAAGACAAACGTCCAGCTTTTGCTGCCACAGCAAAGGTGCCAGCGGGGAAAAGTGATGCTGGTCCTCACTGCCTCCTGCAACCCCTTCAAATGCCCCAGACAATTTGGCCCTCTCTGCTTTCCTGCGGACTCCATCCTCAAAAGCACCTGTTTTCGCTTTCGGCGGTGTTTGGAGCAAAAAAGACAAACGTCTAGCTTTTGCTGCCTCAGCAAAGGTGCCAGCGGGGAAAAGTGATGCTGGTCCTCACTGCCTCCTGGAACCCCTTCAAATGCCCCAGACAATTTGGCCCTCTCTGCTTTCCTGCGGACTCCAGCCTCAAAAGCACCTGTTTTCGCTTTCGGCGCTGTTTGGAGCAAAAAAGACAAACGTCCAGCTCTTGCTGCCACAGCAAATTTGGCAGCGAGGAAAAATGATGCTGGTCCTCACTGCCTCCTGGAACCCCTTCAAATGCCCCAGACAATTTGGCCCTCTCTGCTTCCCTGCGGAGTCCATCCTCAAAAGCACCTTTTTTCACTTTCGGCGCCCTCCGGAGCAAAAAAGACAAACGTCCAGCTTTTGCTGCCACAGCAAAGGTGGCAGCGGGGAAAAGTGATGCTGGTCCTCACTGCCTCCTGGAACCCCTTCAAATGCCCCAGACAATTTGGCCCTCTCTGCTTTCCTGCGGACTCCATCCTCAAAAGCACCTGTTTTCGCTTTCGGCGGTGTTTGGAGCAAAAAAGACAAACGTCCAGCTTTTGCTGCCACAGCAAAGGTGGCAGCGGGGAAAAGTGATGCTGGTCCTCACTGCCTCCTGGAACCCCTTCAAATGCCCCAGACAATTTGGTCCTCTCTGCTTTCCTGCGGACTCCAGCCTCAAAAGCACCTGTTTTCGCTTTCGGCGCCCTCCGGAGCAAAAAAGACAAACGTCCAGCTTTTGCTGCCACAGCAAAGGTGCCAGCGGGGAAAAGTGATGCTGGTCCTCACTGCCTCCTGGAACCCCTTCAAATGCCCCAGACAATTTGGCCCTCTCTGCTTTCCTGCGGACTCCAGCCTCAAAAGCACCTGTTTTCGCTTTCGGCGCTGTTTGGAGCAAAAAAGAAAAACGTCCAGCTTTTGCTGCCACAGCAAAGGTGGCAGCGGGGAAAAGTGATGCTGGTCCTCACTGCCTCCTGGAACCCCTTCAAATTCCCCAGACAATTTGGCCCTCTCTGCTTTCCTGCGGACTCCATCCTCAAAAGCACCTGTTTTCGCTTTCGGCGCTGTTTGGAGCAAAAAAGACAAACGTCCAGCTTTTGCTGCCACAGCTAAGGTGGCAGTGGGGAAAAGTGATGCTGGTCCTCACTGCCTCCTGGAACCCCTTCAAATGCCCCAGACAATTTGGCCCTCTCTGCTTTCCTGCGGACTCCATCCTCAAAAGCACCTTTTTACATTTACGGCGCCCTCCGGAGCAAAAAAGACAAACGTCCAGCTTTTGCTGCCACAGCAAAGGTGCCAGCGGAAAAAAGTGATGCTGGTCCTCACTGCCTCCTGGAACCCCTTCAAATGCCCCAGACAATTTGGCCCTCTCTGCTTTCCTGCGGACTCCATCCTCAAAAGCACCTGTTTTCGCTTTCGGCGGTGTTTGGAGCAAAAAAGACAAACGTCCAGCTTTTGCTGCCACAGCAAAGGTGCCAGCGGGGAAAAGTGATGCTGGTCCTCACTGCCTCCTGGAACCCCTTCAAATGCCCCAGACAATTTGGCCCTCTCTGCTTTCCTGCGGACTCCAGCCTCAAAAGCACCTTTTTTCACTTTCGGCGACCTCCGGAGCAAAAAAGACAAACGTCCAGCTTTTGCTGCCACAGCAAAGGTGGCAGCGAGGAAAAGAGATGCTGGTCCTCACTGCCTCCTGGAACCCCTTCAAATGCCCCAGACAATTTGGCCCTCTCTGCTTTCCTGCGGACTCCATCCTCAAAAGCACCTGTTTTCGCTTTCGGCGGTGTTTGGAGCAAAAAAGACAAACGTCCAGCTTTTGCTGCCACAGCAAAGGTGCCAGCGGGGAAAAGTGATGCTGGTCCTCACTGCCTCCTGCAACCCCTTCAAATGCCCCAGACAATTTGGCCCTCTCTGCTTTCCTGTGGACTCCATCCTCAAAAGCACCTGTTTTCGCTTTCGGCGGTGTTTGGAGCAAAAAAGACAAACGTCCAGCTTTTGCTGCCACAGCAAAGGTGGCAGTGGGGAAAAGTGATGCTGGTCCTCACTGCCTCCTGGAACCCCTTCAAATGCCCCAGACAATTTGGTCCTCTCTGCTTTCCTGCGGACTCCAGCCTCAAAAGCACCGGTTTTCGCTTTCGGCGCCCTCCGGAGCAAAAAAGACAAACGTCCAGATTTTGCTGCCACAGCAAAGGTGGCAGCGGGGAAAAGTGATGCTGGTCCTCACTGCCTCCTGGAACCCCTTCAAATGCCCCAGACAATTTGGCCCTCTCTGCTTTCCTGCGGACTCCATCCTCAAAAGCACCTTTTTTCACTTTCGGCGCTGTTTGGAGCAAAAAGACAAATGTCCAGCTTTTGCTGCCACAGCAAAGGTGCCAGCGGGGAAAAGTGATGCTGGTCCTCACTGCCTCCTGGAACCCCTTCAAATGCCCCAGACAATTTGGCCCTCTCTGCTTTCCTGCGGACTCCATCCTCAAAAGCACCTTTTTTCGCTTTCGGCGCCCTCCGGAGCAAAAAAGACAAACGTCCAGCTTTTGCTGCCACAGCAAAGGTGGCAGCGGGGAAAAGTGATGCTGGTCCTCACTGCCTCCTGGAACCCCTTCAAATGCCCCACACAATTTGGCCCTCTCTGCTTTCCTGTGGACTCCAGCCTCAAAAGCACCTGTTTTCGCTTTCGGCGCTGTTTGGAGCAAAAAAGACAAACGTCCAGCTTTTGCTGCCACAGCAAAGGTGGCAGCGGGGAAAAGTGATGCTGGTCCTCACTGCCTCCTGGAACCCCTCCAAATTCCCCAGACAATTTGGCCCTCTCTGCTTTCCTGCGGACTCCATCCTCAAAAGCACCTGTTTTCGCTTTCGGCGGTGTTTGGAGCAAAAAAGACAAACGTCCAGCTTTTGCTGCCACAGCAAAGGTGGCAGCGGGGAAAAGTGATGCTGGTCCTCACTGCCTCCTGGAACCCCTTCAAATGCCCCAGACAATTTGGCCCTCTCTGCTTTCCTGCGGACTCCATCCTCAAAAGCACCTGTTTTCGCTTTCGGCGCTGTTTGGACCAAAAAAGACAAACGTCCAGCTTTTGCTGCCACAGCAAAGGTGGCAGCGGGGAAAAGTGATGCTGGTCCTCACTGCCTCCTGGAACCCCTTCAAATGCCCCAGACAATTTGGCCCTCTCTGCTTTCCTGCGGACTCCATCCTCAAAAGCACCTGTTTTCGCTTTCGGCGGTGTTTGGAGCAAAAAAGACAAACGTCTAGCTTTTGCTGCCTCAGCAAAGGTGCCAGCGGGGAAAAGTGATGCTGGTCCTCACTGCCTCCTGGAACCCCTTCAAATGCCCCAGACAATTTGGCCCTCTCTGCTTTCCTGCGGACTCCAGCCTCAAAAGCACCTGTTTTCGCTTTCGGCGCTGTTTGGAGCAAAAAAGACAAACGTCCAGCTCTTGCTGCCACAGCAAATTTGGCAGCGAGGAAAAATGATGCTGGTCCTCACTGCCTCCTGGAACCCCTTCAAATGCCCCAGACAATTTGGCCCTCTCTGCTTCCCTGCGGAGTCCATCCTCAAAAGCACCTTTTTTCACTTTCGGCGCCCTCCGGAGCAAAAAAGACAAACGTCTAGCTTTTGCTGCCTCAGCAAAGGTGCCAGCGGGGAAAAGTGATGCTGGTCCTCACTGCCTCCTGGAACCCCTTCAAATGCCCCAGACAATTTGGCCCTCTCTGCTTTCCTGCGGACTCCATCCTCAAAAGCACCTGTTTTCGCTTTCGGCGGTGTTTGGAGCAAAAAAGACAAACGTCCAGCTTTTGCTGCCACAGCAAAGGTGGCAGCGGGGAAAAGTGATGCTGGTCCTCACTGCCTCCTGGAACCCCTTCAAATGCCCCACACAATTTGGCCCTCTCTGCTTTCCTGCGGACTCCATCCTCAAAAGCACCTGTTTTCGCTTTCGGCGCTGTTTGGACCAAAAAAGACAAACGTCCAGCTTTTGCTGCCACAGCAAAGGTGGCAGCGGGGAAAAGTGATGCTGGTCCTCACTGCCTCCTGGAACCCCTTCAAATGCCCCAGACAATTTGGCCCTCTCTGCTTTCCTGCGGACTCCATCCTCAAAAGCACCTGTTTTCGCTTTCGGCGGTGTTTGGAGCAAAAAAGACAAACGTCTAGCTTTTGCTGCCTCAGCAAAGGTGCCAGCGGGGAAAAGTGATGCTGGTCCTCACTGCCTCCTGGAACCCCTTCAAATGCCCCAGACAATTTGGCCCTCTCTGCTTTCCTGCGGACTCCAGCCTCAAAAGCACCTGTTTTCGCTTTCGGCGCTGTTTGGAGCAAAAAAGACAAACGTCCAGCTCTTGCTGCCACAGCAAATTTGGCAGCGAGGAAAAATGATGCTGGTCCTCACTGCCTCCTGGAACCCCTTCAAATGCCCCAGACAATTTGGCCCTCTCTGCTTCCCTGCGGAGTCCATCCTCAAAAGCACCTTTTTTCACTTTCGGCGCCCTCCGGAGCAAAAAAGACAAACGTCCAGCTTTTGCTGCCACAGCAAAGGTGGCAGCGGGGAAAAGTGATGCTGGTCCTCACTGCCTCCTGGAACCCCTTCAAATGCCCCAGACAATTTGGCCCTCTCTGCTTTCCTGCGGACTCCATCCTCAAAAGCACCTGTTTTCGCTTTCGGCGGTGTTTGGAGCAAAAAAGACAAACGTCCAGCTTTTGCTGCCACAGCAAAGGTGGCAGCGGGGAAAAGTGATGCTGGTCCTCACTGCCTCCTGGAACCCCTTCAAATGCCCCAGACAATTTGGTCCTCTCTGCTTTCCTGCGGACTCCAGCCTCAAAAGCACCTGTTTTCGCTTTCGGCGCCCTCCGGAGCAAAAAAGACAAACGTCCAGCTTTTGCTGCCACAGCAAAGGTGCCAGCGGGGAAAAGTGATGCTGGTCCTCACTGCCTCCTGGAACCCCTTCAAATGCCCCAGACAATTTGGCCCTCTCTGCTTTCCTGCGGACTCCAGCCTCAAAAGCACCTGTTTTCGCTTTCGGCGCTGTTTGGAGCAAAAAAGAAAAACGTCCAGCTTTTGCTGCCACAGCAAAGGTGGCAGCGGGGAAAAGTGATGCTGGTCCTCACTGCCTCCTGGAACCCCTTCAAATTCCCCAGACAATTTGGCCCTCTCTGCTTTCCTGCGGACTCCATCCTCAAAAGCACCTGTTTTCGCTTTCGGCGCTGTTTGGAGCAAAAAAGACAAACGTCCAGCTTTTGCTGCCACAGCAAAGGTGGCAGTGGGGAAAAGTGATGCTGGTCCTCACTGCCTCCTGGAACCCCTTCAAATGCCCCAGACAATTTGGCCCTCTCTGCTTTCCTGCGGACTCCATCCTCAAAAGCACCTTTTTACATTTACGGCGCCCTCCGGAGCAAAAAAGACAAACGTCCAGCTTTTGCTGCCACAGCAAAGGTGCCAGCGGAAAAAAGTGATGCTGGTCCTCACTGCCTCCTGGAACCCCTTCAAATGCCCCAGACAATTTGGCCCTCTCTGCTTTCCTGCGGACTCCATCCTCAAAAGCACCTGTTTTCGCTTTCGGCGGTGTTTGGAGCAAAAAAGACAAACGTCCAGCTTTTGCTGCCACAGCAAAGGTGCCAGCGGGGATAAGTGATGCTGGTCCTCACTGCCTCCTGGAACCCCTTCAAATGCCCCAGACAATTTGGCCCTCTCTGCTTTCCTGCGGACTCCAGCCTCAAAAGCACCTTTTTTCACTTTCGGCGACCTCCGGAGCAAAAAAGACAAACGTCCAGCTTTTGCTGCCACAGCAAAGGTGGCAGCGAGGAAAAGAGATGCTGGTCCTCACTGCCTCCTGGAACCCCTTCAAATGCCCCAGACAATTTGGCCCTCTCTGCTTTCCTGCGGACTCCATCCTCAAAAGCACCTGTTTTCGCTTTCGGTGGTGTTTGGAGCAAAAAAGACAAACGTCCAGCTTTTGCTGCCACAGCAAAGGTGCCAGCGGGGAAAAGTGATGCTGGTCCTCACTGCCTCCTGCAACCCCTTCAAATGCCCCAGACAATTTGGCCCTCTCTGCTTTCCTGCGGACTCCATCCTCAAAAGCACCTGTTTTCGCTTTCGGCGGTGTTTGGAGCAAAAAAGACAAACGTCCAGCTTTTGCTGCCACAGCAAAGGTGGCAGTGGGGAAAAGTGATGCTGGTCCTCACTGCCTCCTGGAACCCCTTCAAATGCCCCAGACAATTTGGTCCTCTCTGCTTTCCTGCGGACTCCAGCCTCAAAAGCACCGGTTTTCGCTTTCGGCGCCCTCCGGAGCAAAAAAGACAAACGTCCAGCTTTTGCTGCCACAGCAAAGGTGGCAGCGGGGAAAAGTGATGCTGGTCCTCACTGCCTCCTGGAACCCCTTCAAATGCCCCAGACAATTTGGCCCTCTCTGCTTTCCTGTGGACTCCAGCCTCAAAAGCACCTGTTTTCGCTTTCGGCGCTGTTTGGAGCAAAAAAGACAAACGTCCAGCTTTTGCTGCCACAGCAAAGGTGGCAGCGGGGAAAAGTGATGCTGGTCCTCACTGCCTCCTGGAACCCCTCCAAATTCCCCAGACAATTTGGCCCTCTCTGCTTTCCTGCGGACTCCATCCTCAAAAGCACCTGTTTTCGCTTTCGGCGGTGTTTGGAGCAAAAAAGACAAACGTCCAGCTTTTGCTGCCACAGCAAAGGTGGCAGCGGGGAAAAGTGATGCTGGTCCTCACTGCCTCCTGGAACCCCTTCAAATGCCCCAGACAATTTGGCCCTCTCTGCTTTCCTGCGGACTCCAGACACAAAAGCACCTGTTTTCGCTTTCGGCGGTGTTTGGAGCAAAAAAGACAAACGTCCAGCTTTTGCTGCCACAGCAAAGGTGGTAGCGGGGAAAAGTGATGCTGGTCCTCACTGCCTCCTGGAACCCCTTCAAATGCCCCAGATAAATTTGGCCCTCTCTGCTTTCCTGCGGACTCCATCCTCAAAAGCACCTTTTTTCACTTTCGGCGGTGTTTGGAGCAAAAAAGACAAACGTCCAGCTTTTGCTGCCACAGCAAAGATGCCAGCGGGGAAAAGTGATGCTGGTCCTCACTGCCTCCTGGAACCCCTTCAAATGCCCCAGACAATTTGGCCCTCTCTGCTTTCCTGCGGACTCCATCCTCAAAAGCACCTGTTTTCGCTTTCGGCGGTGTTTGGAGCAAAAAAGACAAACGTCCAGCTTTTGCTGCCACAGCAAAGGTGGCAGTGGGGAAAAGTTATGCTGGTCCTCACTGCCTCCTGGAACCCCTTCAAATGCCCCAGACAATTTGGCCCTCTCTGCTTTCCTGCGGACTCCAGCCTCAAAAGCACCTGTTTTCGCTTTCGGCGCTGTTTGGAGCAAAAAAGACAAACGTCCAGCTTTTGCTGCCACAGCAAAGGTGGCAGTGCGGAAAAGTGATGCTGGTCCTCACTGCCTCCTGGAACCCCTTCAAATACCCCAGATGAATTTGGCCCTCTCTGCTTTCCTGCGGACTCCATCCTCAAAAGCACCTTTTTTCGCTTTCGGAGATGTTTGGAGCAAAAAAGACAAACGTCCAGCTTTTGCTGCCACAGCAAAGGTGGCAGCGGGGAAAAGTGATGCTGGTCCTCACTGCCTCCTGGAACCCCTTCAAATGCCCCAGACAATTTGGCCCTCTCTGCTTTCCTGCGGACTCCATCCTCAAAAGCACCTGTTTTCGCTTTCGGAGCTGTTTGGAGCAAAAAAGACAAACGTCCAGCTTTTGCTGCCACAGCAAAGGTGCCAGCGGGGAAAAGTGATGCTGGTCCTCACTGCCTCCTGGAACCCCTTCAAATGCCCCAGACAATTTGGCCCTCTCTGCTTTCCTGCGGACTCCATCCTCAAAAGCACCTGTTTTCGCTTTCGGCGCTGTTTGGAGCAAAAAAGACAAACTTCCAGCTTTTGCTGCCACAGCAAAGGTGGCAGCGGGGAAAAGTGATGCTGGCCCTCACTGCCTCCTGGAACCCCTTCAAATGCCCCAGATAATTTGGCCCTCTCTGCTTTCCTGCGGACTCCATCCTCAAAAGCACCTTTTTTCATTTACGGCGCCCTCCGGAGCAAAAAAGACAAACGTCCAGCTTTTGCTGCCACAGCAAAGGTGGCAGCGGGGAAAAGTGATGCTGGTCCTCACTGCCTCCTGGAACCCCTTCAAATGCCCCAGACAATTTGGCCCTCTCTGCTTTCCTGCGGACTCCATCCTCAAAAGCACCTGTTTTCGCTTTCGGCGGTGTTTGGAGCAAAAAAGACAAACGTCCAGCTTTTGCTGCCACAGCAAAGGTGCCAGCGGGGAAAAGTGATGCTGGTCCTCACTGCCTCCTGGAACCCCTTCAAATGCCCCAGACAATTTGGCCCTCTCTGCTTTCCTGCGGACTCCAGCCTCAAAAGCACCTGTTTTCGCTTTCGGCGGTGTTTGGAGCAAAAACGAAAAACGTCCAGCTTTTGCTGCCACAGCAAAGGTGGCAGCGGGGAAAAGTGATGCTGGTCCTCACTGCCTCCTGGAACCCCTTCAAATGCCCCACACAATTTGGCCCTCTCTGCTTTCCTGCAGACTCCAGCCTCAAAAGCACCTGTTTTCGCTTTCGGCGCTGTTTGGAGCAAAAAAGACAAACGTCCAGCTTTTGCTGCCACAGCAAAGGTGGAAGCGGGGAAAAGTGATGCTGGTCCTCACTGCCTCCTGCAACCCCTTCAAATGCCCCAGACAATTTGGCCCTCTCTGCTTTCCTGCGGACTCCATCCTCAAAAGCACCTGTTTTCGCTTTCGGCGCTGTTTGGAGCAAAAAGACAAATGTCCAGCTTTTGCTGCCACAGCAAAGGTGGCAGCGGGGAAAAGTGATGCTGGTCCTCACTGCCTCCTGGAACCCCTTCAAATGCCCCAGACAATTTGGCCCTCTCTGCTTTCCTGCGGACTCCATCCTCAAAAGCACCTGTTTTCGTTTTCGGCGGTGTTTGGAGCAAAAAACATGAACGTCCAGCTTTTGCTGCCACAGCAAAGGTGGCAGCGGGGAAAAGTGATGCTGGTCCTCACTGCCTCCTGGAACCCCTTCAAATGCCCCAGACAATTTGGCCCTCTCTGCTTTCCTGCGGACTCCATCCTCAAAAGCACCTTTTTTCGCTTTCGGCGCCCTCCGGAGCAAAAAAGACAAACGTCCAGCTTTTGCTGCCACAGCAAAGGTGGCAGCGGGGAAAAGTGATGCTGGTCCTCACTGCCTCCTGGAACCCCTTCAAATGCCCCAGACAATTTGGCCCTCTCTGCTTTCCTGCGGACTCCATCCTCAAAAGCACCTGTTTTCGCTTTCGGCGCTGTTTGGAGCAAAAAAGACAAACGTCTAGCTTTTGCTGCCACAGCAAAGGTGGCAGCGGGGAAAAGTGATGCTGGTCCTCACTGCCTCCTGGAACCCCTCCAAATGCCCCAGACAATTTGGCCCTCTCTGCTTTCCTGCGGACTCCATCCTCAAAAGCACCTGTTTTCGCTTTCGGCGCTGTTTGGAGCAAAAAAGACAAACTTCCAGCTTTTGCTGCCACAGCAAAGGTGGCAGTGGGGAAAAGTGATGCTGGTCCTCACTGCCTCCTGGAACCCCTTCAAATGCCCCAGACAATTTGGCCCTCTCTGCTTTCCTGCGGACTCCATCCTCAAAAGCACCTGTTTTCGCTTTCGGCGGTGTTTGGAGCAAAAAAGACAAACGTCCAGCTTTTGCTGCCACAGCAAAGGTGGCAGCGGGGAAAAGTGATGCTGGTCCTCACTGCCTCCTGGAACCCCTTCAAATGCCACAGACAATTTGGCCCTCTCTGCTTTCCTGCGGACTCCAGCCTCAAAAGCACCTGTTTTCGCTTTCGGAGCTGTTTGGAGCAAAAAAGACAAACGTCCAGCTTTTGCTGCCACAGCAAAGGTGGCAGTGGGGAAAAGTGATGCTGGTCCTCACTGCCTCCTGGAACCCCTTCAAATGCCCCAGATAATTTGGCCCTCTCTGCTTTCCTGCGGACTCCAGCCTCAAAAGCACCTGTTTTCTCTTTCGGCGGTGTTTGGAGCAAAAAAGACAAACGTCCAGCTTTTGCTGCCACAGCAAAGGTGGCAGCGGGGAAAAGTGATGCTGGTCCTCACTGCCTCCTGGAACCCCTTCAAATGCCCCAGACAATTTGGCCCTCTCTGCTTTCCTGCGGACTCCATCCTCAAAAGCACCTGTTTTCGCTTTCGGCGGTGTTTGGAGCAAAAAAGACAAACGTCCAGCTTTTGCTGCCACAGCAAAGGTGGCAGTGGGGAAAAGTGATGCTGGTCCTCACTGCCTCCTGGAACCCCTTCAAATGCCCCAGACAATTTGGCCCTCTCTGCTTTCCTGCGGACTCCATCCTCAAAAGCACCTGTTTTCGCTTTCGGCGGTGTTTGGAGCAAAAAAGACAAACGTCCAGCTTTTCCTGCCACAGCAAAGGTGCCAGCGGGGAAAAGTGATGCTGGTCCTCACTGCCTCCTGGAACCCCTCCAAATTCCCCAGACAATTTGGCCCTCTCTGCTTTCCTGCGGACTCCATTCTCAAAAGCACCTGTTTTCGCTTTCGGCGCTGTTTGGAGCAAGAAAGACAAACGTCCAGCTTTTGCTGCCACAGCAAATGTGGCAGCGGGGAAAAGTGATGCTGGTCCTCACTGCCTCCTGGAACCCCTTCAAATGCCCCACACAATTTGGCCCTCTCTGCTTTCCTGCGGACTCCATCCTCAAAAGCACCTGTTTTCGCTTTCGGCGCTGTTTGGAGCAAAAACGAAAAACGTCCAGCTTTTGCTGCCTCAGCAAAGGTGCCAGCGGGGAAAAGTGATGCTGGTCCTCACTGCCTCCTGGAACCCCTTCAAATGCCCCAGACAATTTGGCCCTCTCTGCTTTCCCGCGGACTCCATCCTCAAAAGCACCTGTTTTCGTTTTCGGCGGTGTTTGGAGCAAAAAAGAGAAACGTCCAGCTTTTGCTGCCACAGCAAAGGTGCCAGCGGGGAAAAGTGATGCTGGTCCTCACTGCCTCCTGGAACCCCTTCAAATGCCCCAGACAATTTGGCCCTCTCTGCTTTCCTGCGGACTCCATCCTCAAAAGCACCTGTTTTCGCTTTCGGCGGTGTTTGGAGCAAAAAAGACAAACGTCCAGCTTTTGCTGCCACAGCAAAGGTGCCAGCGGGGAAAAGTGATGCTGGTCCTCACTGCCTCCTGGAACCCCTTCAAATGCCCCAGACAATTTGGCCCTCTCTGCTTTCCTGCGGACTCCATCCTCAAAAGCACCTTTTTTCGCTTTCGGAGCTGTTTGGAGCAAAAAAGACAAACGTCCAGCTTTTGCTGCCACAGCAAAGGTGGCAGCGGGGAAAAGTGATGCTGGTCCTCACTGCCTCCTGGAACCCCTTCAAATGCCCCAGACAATTTGGCCCTCTCAGCTTTCCTGCGGACTCCATCCTCAAATGCACCTTTTATCGCTTTCGGCGCTCTCCGGAGCAAAAAAGACAAACGTCCAGCTTTTGCTGCCACAGCAAAGGTGCCAGCGGGGAAAAGTGATGCTGGTCCTCACTGCCTCCTGGAACCCCTTCAAATGCCCCACACAATTTGGCCCTCTCTGCTTTCCTGCGGACTCCATCCTCAAAAGCACCTGTTTTCGCTTTCGGCGGTGTTTGGAGCAAAAAAGACAAACGTCCAGCTTTTGCTGCCACAGCAAAGGTGCCAGCGGGGAAAAGTGATGCTGGTCCTCACTGCCTCCTGGAACCCCTTCAAATGCCCCAGACAATTTGGCCCTCTCTGCTTTCCTGCGGACTCCATCCTCAAAAGCACCTGTTATCACTTTCGGCGCCCTCCGGAGCAAAAAAGATAAACGTCCAGCTTTTGCTGCCACAGCAAAGGTGGCAGCGGGGAAAAGTGATGCTGGTCCTCACTGCCTCCTGGAACCCCTTCAAATGCCCCAGACAATTTGGCCCTCTCTGCTTTCCTGCGGACTCCAGCCTCAAAAGCACCTGTTTTCGCTTTCGGCGCTGTTTGGAGCAAGAAAGACAAACGTCCAGCTTTTGCTGCCACAGCAAAGGTGCCAGCAGGGAAAAGTGATGCTGGTCCTCACTGCCTCCTGGAACCCCTTCAAATGCCCCAGATAATTTGGCCCTCTCTGCTTTCCTGCGGACTCCATCCTCAAAAGCACCTTTTTTCATTTACGGCGCCCTCCGGAGCAAAAAAGACAAACGTCCAGCTTTTTCTGCATCAGCAAAGGTGGCAGCGGGGAAAAGTGATGCTGGTCCTCACTGCCTCCTGGAACCCCTTCAAATGCCCCAGACAATTTGGCCCTCTCTGCTTTCCTGCGGACTCCATCCTCAAAAGCACCTGTTTTCGCTTTCGGCGGTGTTTGGAGCAAAAACGAAAAACGTCCAGCTTTTGCTGCCTCAGCAAAGGTGCCAGCGGGGAAAAGTGATGCTGGTCCTCACTGCCTCCTGGAACCCCTTCAAATGCCCCAGACAATTTGGCCCTCTCTGCTTTCCTGCGGACTCCATCCTCAAAAGCACCTGTTTTCGCTTTCGGCGGTGTTTGGAGCAAAAAAGAGAAACGTCCAGCTTTTGCTGCCACAGCAAAGGTGGCAGCGGGGAAAAGTGATGCTGGTCCTCACTGCCTCCTGGAACCCCTTCAAATGCCCCAGACAATTTGGCCCTCTCTGCTTTCCTGCGGACTCCAGCCTCAAAAGCACCTGTTTTCGCTTTCGGCGCTGTTTGGAGCAAAAAAGACAAACGTCCAGCTTTTGCTGCCACAGCAAAGGTGGCAGTGGGGAAAAGTGATGCTGGTCCTCACTGCCTCCTGGAACCCCTTCAAATGCCCCAGACAATTTGGCCCTCTCTGCTTTCCTGCGGACTCCATCCTCAAAAGCACCTGTTTTCGCTTTCGGCGGTGTTTGGAGCAAAAAAGACAAACGTCCAGCTTTTGCTGCCACAGCAAAGGCGCCAGCGGGGAAAAGTGATGCTGGTCCTCACTGCCTCCTGGAACCCCTTCAAATGCCCCAGACAATTTGGCCCTCTCTGCTTTCCTGCGGACTCCATCCTCAAAAGCACCTGTTTTCGTTTTCGGCGGTGTTTGGAGCAAAAAAGACAAACGTCCAGCTTTTGCTGCCACAGCAAAGGTGGCAGTGGGGAAAAGTGATGCTGGTCCTCACTGCCTCCTGGAACCCCTTCAAATGCCCCAGATAATTTGGCCCTCTCTGCTTTCCTGCGGACTCCATCCTCAAAAGCACCTGTTTTCGTTTTCGGCGGTGTTTGGAGCAAAAAAGACAAACGTCCAGCTTTTGCTGCCACAGCAAAGGTGCCAGCGGGGAAAAGTGATGCTGGTCCTCACTGCCTCCTGGAACCCCTTCAAATGCCCCAGACAATTTGGCCCTCTCTGCTTTCCTGCGGACTCCATCCTCAAAAGCACCTGTTTTCGCTTTCGGCGGTGTTTGGAGCAAAAAAGACAAACATCCAGCTTTTGCTGCCACAGCAAAGGTGGCAGCGGGGAAAAGTGATGCTGGTCCTCACTGCCTCCTGGAACCCCTTCAAATGCCCCAGACAATTTGGCCCTCTCAGCTTTCCTGCGGACTCCATCCTCAAAAGCACCTTTTATCGCTTTCGGCGCTCTCCGGAGCAAAAAAGACAAACGTCCAGCTTTTGCTGCCGCAGCAAAGGTGGCAGCGGGGAAAAGTGATGCTGGTCCTCACTGCCTCCTGGAACCCCTTCAAATGCCCCAGACAATTTGGCCCTCTCTGCTTTCCTGCGGACTCCAGCCTCAAAAGCACCTGTTTTCGCTTTCGGCGGTGTTTGGAGCAAAAACGAAAAACGTCCAGCTTTTGCTGCCACAGCAAAGGTGCCAGCGGGGAAAAGTGATGCTGGTCCTCACTGCCTCCTGGAACCCCTTCAAATGCCCCAGACAATTTGGCCCTCTCTGCTTTCCTGCGGACTCCAGCCTCAAAAGCACCTTTTTTCACTTTCGGCGCTGTTTGGAGCAAAAAAGACAAACGTCCAGCTTTTGCTGCCACAGCAAAGGTGCCAGCGGGGAAAAGTGATGCTGGTCCTCACTGCCTCCTGGAACCCCTTCAAATGCCCCAGACAATTTGGCCCTCTCTGCTTTCCTGCGGACTCCAGCCTCAAAAGCACCTGTTTTCGCTTTCGGCGGTGTTTGGAGCAAAAAAGACAAACGTCCAGCTTTTGCTGCCACAGCAAAGGTGGCAGCGGGGAAAAGTGATGCTGGTCCTCACTGCCTCCTGGAACCCCTTCAAATGCCCCAGACAATCTGGCCCTCTCTGCTTTCCTGCGGACTCCAGCCTCAAAAGCACCTTTTATCGCTTTCGGCGCTCTCCGGAGCAAAAAAGACAAACGTCCAGCTTTTGCTGCCACAGCAAAAGTGGCAGTGGGGAAAAGTGATGCTGGTCCTCACTGCCTCCTGGAACCCCTTCAAATGCCCCACACAATTTGGCCCTCTCTGCTTTCCTGCGGATTCCATCCTCAAAAGCACCTGTTTTCGCTTTCGGCGGTCTCCGGAGCAAAAAAGACAAACGTCCAGCTTTTGCTGCCACAGCAAAGGTGGCAGCGGGGAAAAGTGATGCTGGTCCTCACTGCCTCCTGGAACCCCTTCAAATGCCCCAGACAATTTGGCCCTCTCTGCTTTCCTGCGGACTCCAGCCTCAAAAGCACCTTTTTTCGCTTTCGGCGCTCTCCGGAGCAAAAAAGACAAACGTCCAGCTTTTGCTGCCACAGCAAAGGTGCCAGCGGGGAAAAGTGATGCTGGTCCTCACTGCCTCCTGGAACCCCTTCAAATGCCCCAGACAATTTGGCCCTCTCTGCTTTCCTGCGGACTCCATCCTCAAAAGCACCTTTTTTCGCTTTCGGCGCCCTCTGGAGCAAAAAAGACAAACGTCCAGCTTTTGCTGCCACAGCAAAGGTGGCAGCGGGAAAAAGTGATGCTGGTCCTCACTGCCTCCTGGAACCCCTTCAAATGCCCCAGACAATTTGGCCCTCTCTGCTTTCCTGCGGACTCCATCCTCAAAAGCACCTTTTTTCACTTTCGGAGACCTCCGAGCAAAAAAGACAAACGTCCAGCTTTTGCTGCCACAGCAAAGGTGGCAGCGGGGAAAAGTGATGCTGGTCCTCACTGCCTCCTGGAACCCCTTCAAATGCCCCAGACAATTTGGCCCTCTCTGCTTTCCTGCGGACTCCATCCTCAAAAGCACCTGTTTTCGCTTTCGGCGGTGTTTGGAGCAAAAAAGACAAACGTCCAGCTTTTGCTGCCACAGCAAAGGTGGCAGCGGGGAAAAGTGATGCTGGTCCTCACTGCCTCCTGGAACCCCTTCAAATGCCACAGACAATTTGGCCCTCTCTGCTTTCCTGCGGACTCCATCCTCAAAAGCACCTGTTTTCACTTTCGGCGCCCTCCGGAGCAAAGAAGACATACGTCCAGCTTTTGCTGCCACAGCAAAGGTGGCAGCGGGGAAAAGTGATGCTGGTCCTCACTGCCTCCTGGAACCCCTTCAAATGCCCCAGACAATTTGGCCCTCTCTGCTTTCCTGCGGACTCCAGCCTCAAAAGCACCTTTTTTCACTTTCGGCGCCCTCTGGAGCAAAAAAGACAAACGTCCAGCTTTTGCTGCCACAGCAAAGGTGGCAGCGGGAAAAAGTGATGCTGGTCCTCACTGCCTCCTGGAACCCCTTCAAATGCCCCAGACAATTTGGCCCTCTCTGCTTTCCTGTGGACTCCATCCTCAAAAGCACCTGTTTTCGCTTTCGGCGCTCTTTGGAGCAAAAAAGACAAACGTCCAGCTTTTGCTGCCACAGCAAAGGTGGCAGCGGGGAAAAGTGATGCTGGTCCTCACTGCCTCCTGGAACCCCTTCAAATGCCCCAGACAATCTGGCCCTCTCTGCTTTCCTGCGGACTCCAGCCTCAAAAGCACCTTTTATCGCTTTCGGCGCTCTCCGGAGCAAAAAAGACAAACGTCCAGCTTTTGCTGCCACAGCAAAAGTGGCAGTGGGGAAAAGTGATGCTGGTCCTCACTGCCTCCTGGAACCCCTTCAAATGCCCCACACAATTTGGCCCTCTCTGCTTTCCTGCGGATTCCATCCTCAAAAGCACCTGTTTTCGCTTTCGGCGGTCTCCGGAGCAAAAAAGACAAACGTCCAGCTTTTGCTGCCACAGCAAAGGTGGCAGCGGGGAAAAGTGATGCTGGTCCTCACTGCCTCCTGGAACCCCTTCAAATGCCCCAGACAATTTGGCCCTCTCTGCTTTCCTGCGGACTCCAGCCTCAAAAGCACCTTTTTTCGCTTTCGGCGCTCTCCGGAGCAAAAAAGACAAACGTCCAGCTTTTGCTGCCACAGCAAAGGTGCCAGCGGGGAAAAGTGATGCTGGTCCTCACTGCCTCCTGGAACCCCTTCAAATGCCCCAGACAATTTGGCCCTCTCTGCTTTCCTGCGGACTCCATCCTCAAAAGCACCTTTTTTCGCTTTCGGCGCCCTCTGGAGCAAAAAAGACAAACGTCCAGCTTTTGCTGCCACAGCAAAGGTGGCAGCGGGAAAAAGTGATGCTGGTCCTCACTGCCTCCTGGAACCCCTTCAAATGCCCCAGACAATTTGGCCCTCTCTGCTTTCCTGCGGACTCCATCCTCAAAAGCACCTTTTTTCACTTTCGGAGACCTCCGAGCAAAAAAGACAAACGTCCAGCTTTTGCTGCCACAGCAAAGGTGGCAGCGGGGAAAAGTGATGCTGGTCCTCACTGCCTCCTGGAACCCCTTCAAATGCCCCAGACAATTTGGCCCTCTCTGCTTTCCTGCGGACTCCATCCTCAAAAGCACCTGGCTTCGCTTTCGGCGGTGTTTGGAGCAAAAAAGACAAACGTCCAGCTTTTGCTGCCACAGCAAAGGTGGCAGCGGGGAAAAGTGATGCTGGTCCTCACTGCCTCCTGGAACCCCTTCAAATGCCCCAGACAATTTGGCCCTCTCTGCTTTCCTGCGGACTCCATCCTCAAAAGCACCTGTTTTCACTTTCGGCGCCCTCCGGAGCAAAGAAGACATACGTCCAGCTTTTGCTGCCACAGCAAAGGTGGCAGCGGGGAAAAGTGATGCTGGTCCTCACTGCCTCCTGGAACCCCTTCAAATGCCCCAGACAATTTGGCCCTCTCTGCTTTCCTGCGGACTCCAGCCTCAAAAGCACCTTTTTTCACTTTCGGCGCCCTCTGGAGCAAAAAAGACAAACGTCCAGCTTTTGCTGCCACAGCAAAGGTGGCAGCGGGAAAAAGTGATGCTGGTCCTCACTGCCTCCTGGAACCCCTTCAAATGCCCCAGACAATTTGGCCCTCTCTGCTTTCCTGTGGACTCCATCCTCAAAAGCACCTGTTTTCGCTTTCGGCGCTCTTTGGAGCAAAAAAGACAAACGTCCAGCTTTTGCTGCCACAGCAAAGGTGGCAGCGGGGAAAAGTGATGCTGGTCCTCACTGCCTCCTGGAACCCCTTCAAATGCCCCATACAATTTGGCCCTCTCTGCTTTCCTGCGGACTCCATCCTCAAAAGCACCTGTTTTCGCTTTCGGCGGTGTTTGGAGCAAAAAAGACAAACGTCCAGCTTTTGCTGCCACAGCAAAGGTGGCAGCGGGGAAAAGTGATGCTGGTCCTCACTGCCTCCTGGAACCCCTTCAAATGCCACAGACAATTTGGCCCTCTCTGCTTTCCTGCGGACTCCATCCTCAAAAGCACCTGTTTTCGCTTTCGGAGCTGTTTGGAGCAAAAAAGACAAACGTCCAGCTTTTGCTGCCACAGCAAAGGTGCCAGCGGGGAAAAGTGATGCTGGTCCTCACTGCCTCCTGGAACCCCTCCAAATTCCCCAGACAATTTGGCCCTCTCTGCTTTCCTGCGGACTCCATTCTCAAAAGCACCTGTTTTCGCTTTCGGCGCTGTTTGGAGCAAGAAAGACAAACGTCCAGCTTTTGCTGCCACAGCAAAGGTGGCAGCGGGGAAAAGTGATGCTGGTCCTCACTGCCTCCTGGAACCCCTTCAAATGCCCCAGACAATTTGGCCCTCTCTGCTTTCCTGCGGACTCCATCCTCAAAAGCACCTGTTTTCGCTTTCGGCGGTGTTTGGAGCAAAAACGAAAAACGTCCAGCTTTTGCTGCCTCAGCAAAGGTGCCAGCGGGGAAAAGTGATGCTGGTCCTCACTGCCTCCTGGAACCCCTTCAAATGCCCCAGACAATTTGGCCCTCTCTGCTTTCCCGCGGACTCCATCCTCAAAAGCACCTGTTTTCGTTTTCGGCAGTGTTTGGAGCAAAAAAGAGAAACGTCCAGCTTTTGCTGCCACAGCAAAGGTGGCAGCGGGGAAAAGTGATGCTGGTCCTCACTGCCTCCTGGAACCCCTTCAAATGCCCCAGACAATTTGGCCCTCTCTGCTTTCCTGCGGACTCCAGCCTCAAAAGCACCTGTTTTCGCTTTCGGCGCTGTTTGGAGCAAAAAAGACAAACGTCCAGCTTTTGCTGCCACAGCAAAGGTGGCAGTGGGGAAAAGTGATGCTGGTCCTCACTGCCTCCTGGAACCCCTTCAAATGCCCCAGACAATTTGGCCCTCTCTGCTTTCCTGCGGACTCCATCCTCAAAAGCAGCTGTTTTCGCTTTCGGCGGTGTTTGGAGCAAAAAAGACAAACGTCCAGCTTTTGCTGCCACAGCAAAGGTGCCAGCGGGGAAAAGTGATGCTGGTCCTCACTGCCTCCTGGAACCCCTTCAAATGCCCCAGACAATTTGGCCCTCTCTGCTTTCCTGCGGACTCCATCCTCAAAATCACCTGTTTTCGTTTTCGGCGGTGTTTGGAGCAAAAAAGACAAACGTCCAGCTTTTGCTGCCACAGCAAAGGTGGCAGTGGGGAAAAGTGATGCTGGTCCTCACTGCCTCCTGGAACCCCTTCAAATGCCCCAGACAATTTGGCCCTCTCTGCTTTCCTGCGGACTCCATCCTCAAAAGCACCTGTTTTCGCTTTCGGCGGTGTTTGGAGCAAAAAAGACAAACGTCCAGCTTTTGCTGCCACAGCAAAGGTGGCAGCGGGGAAAAGTGATGCTGGTCCTCACTGCCTCCTGGAACCCCTTCAAATTCCCCAGACAATTTGGCCCTCTCTGCTTTCCTGCGGACTCCATCCTCAAAAGCACCTGTTTTCGCTTTCGGCGGTGTTTGGAGCAAAAAAGACAAACATCCAGCTTTTGCTGCCACAGCAAAGGTGGCAGCGGGGAAAAGTGATGCTGGTCCTCACTGCCTCCTGGAACCCCTTCAAATGCCCCAGACAATTTGGCCCTCTCAGCTTTCCTGCGGACTCCATCCTCAAAAGCACCTTTTATCGCTTTCGGCACTCTCCGGAGCAAAAAAGACAAACGTCCAGCTTTTGCTGCCACAGCAAAGGTGGCAGCGGGGAAAAGTGATGCTGGTCCTCACTGCCTCCTGGAACCCCTTCAAATGCCCCAGACAATTTGGCCCTCTCTGCTTTCCTGCGGACTCCATCCTCAAAAGCACCTGTTTTCGCTTTCGGCGGTGTTTGGAGCAAAAAAGACAAACGTCCAGCTTTTGCTGCCACAGCAAAGGTGGCAGTGGGGAAACGTGATGCTGGTCCTCACTGCCTCCTGGAACCCCTTCAAATGCCCCAGACAATTTGGCCCTCTCTGCTTTCCTGCGGACTCCAGCCTCAAAAGCACCTGTTTTCGCTTTCGGCGGTGTTTGGAGCAAAAAAGACAAACGTCCAGCTTTTGCTGCCACAGCAAAGGTGGCAGCGGGGAAAAGTGATGCTGGTCCTCACTGCCTCCTGGAACCCCTTCAAATGCCCCAGACAATTTGGCCCTCTCAGCTTTCCTGCGGACTCCATCCTCAAATGCACCTTTTATCGCTTTCGGCGCTCTCCGGAGCAAAAAAGACAAACGTCCAGCTTTTGCTGCCACAGCAAAGGTGGCAGCGGGGAAAAGTGATGCTGGTCCTCACTGCCTCCTGGAACCCCTTCAAATGCCCCACACAATTTGGCCCTCTCTGCTTTCCTGCGGACTCCATCCTCAAAAGCACCTGTTTTCGCTTTCGGCGGTGTTTGGAGCAAAAAAGACAAACGTCCAGCTTTTGCTGCCACAGCAAAGGTGCCAGCGGGGAAAAGTGATGCTGGTCCTCACTGCCTCCTGGAACCCCTTCAAATGCCCCAGACAATTTGGCCCTCTCTGCTTTCCTGCGGACTCCATCCTCAAAAGCACCTGTTTTCACTTTCGGCGCCCTCCGGAGCAAAAAAGATAAACGTCCAGCTTTTGCTGCCACAGCAAAGGTGGCAGCGGGGAAAAGTGATGCTGGTCCTCACTGCCTCCTGGAACCCCTTCAAATGCCCCAGACAATTTGGCCCTCTCTGCTTTCCTGCGGACTCCATCCTCAAAAGCACCTGTTTTCGCTTTCGGCGCTGTTTGGAGCAAGAAAGACAAACGTCCAGCTTTTGCTGCCACAGCAAAGGTGCCAGCAGGGAAAAGTGATGCTGGTCCTCACTGCCTCCTGGAACCCCTTCAAATGCCCCAGATAATTTGGCCCTCTCTGCTTTCCTGCGGACTCCATCCTCAAAAGCACCTTTTTTCATTTACGGCGCCCTCCGGAGCAAAAAAGACAAACGTCCAGCTTTTTCTGCATCAGCAAAGGTGGCAGCGGGGAAAAGTGATGCTGGTCCTCACTGCCTCCTGGAACCCCTTCAAATGCCCCAGACAATTTGGCCCTCTCTGCTTTCCTGCGGACTCCATCCTCAAAAGCACCTGTTTTCGCTTTCGGCGGTGTTTGGAGCAAAAACGAAAAACGTCCAGCTTTTGCTGCCACAGCAAAGGTGCCAGCGGGGAAAAGTGATGCTGGTCCTCACTGCCTCCTGGAACCCCTTCAAATGCCCCAGACAATTTGGCCCTCTCTGCTTTCCTGCGGACTCCATCCTCAAAAGCACCTGTTTTCGCTTTCGGCGGTGTTTGGAGCAAAAAAGAGAAACGTCCAGCTTTTGCTGCCACAGCAAAGGTGGCAGCGGGGAAAAGTGATGCTGGTCCTCACTGCCTCCTGGAACCCCTTCAAATGCCCCAGACAATTTGGCCCTCTCTGCTTTCCTGCGGACTCCAGCCTCAAAAGCACCTGTTTTCGCTTTCGGCGCTGTTTGGAGCAAAAAATACAAACGTCCAGCTTTTGCTGCCACAGCAAAGGTGGCAGTGGGGAAAAGTGATGCTGGTCCTCACTGCCTCCTGGAACCCCTTCAAATGCCCCAGACAATTTGGCCCTCTCTGCTTTCCTGCGGACTCCATCCTCAAAAGCACCTGTTTTCGCTTTCGGCGGTGTTTGGAGCAAAAAAGACAAACGTCCAGCTTTTGCTGCCACAGCAAAGGTGGCAGCGGGGAAAAGTGATGCTGGTCCTCACTGCCTCCTGGAACCCCTTCAAATGCCCCAGACAATTTGGCCCTCTCTGCTTTCCTGCGGACTCCATCCTCAAAAGCACCTGTTTTCGTTTTCGGCGGTGTTTGGAGCAAAAAAGACAAACGTCCAGCTTTTGCTGCCACAGCAAAGGTGGCAGTGGGGAAAAGTGATGCTGGTCCTCACTGCCTCCTGGAACCCCTTCAAATGCCCCAGATAATTTGGCCCTCTCTGCTTTCCTGCGGACTCCATCCTCAAAAGCACCTGTTTTCGCTTTCGGCGTTGTTTGGAGCAAAAAAGACAAACGTCCAGCTTTTGCTGCCACAGCAAAGGTGCCAGCGGGGAAAAGTGATGCTGGTCCTCACTGCCTCCTGGAACCCCTTCAAATGCCCCAGACAATTTGGCCCTCTCTGCTTTCCTGCGGACTCCATCCTCAAAAGCACCTGTTTTCGCTTTCGGCGGTGTTTGGAGCAAAAAAGACAAACATCCAGCTTTTGCTGCCACAGCAAAGGTGCCAGCGGGGAAAAGTGATGCTGGTCCTCACTGCCTCCTGGAACCCCTTCAAATGCCCCAGACAATTTGGCCCTCTCAGCTTTCCTGCGGACTCCATCCTCAAAAGCACCTTTTATCGCTTTCGGCGCTCTCCGGAGCAAAAAAGACAAACGTCCAGCTTTTGCTGCCGCAGCAAAGGTGGCAGCGGGGAAAAGTGATGCTGGTCCTCACTGCCTCCTGGAACCCCTTCAAATGCCCCAGACAATTTGGCCCTCTCTGCTTTCCTGCGGACTCCAGCCTCAAAAGCACCTGTTTTCGCTTTCGGCGGTGTTTGGAGCAAAAACGAAAAACGTCCAGCTTTTGCTGCCACAGCAAAGGTGCCAGCGGGGAAAAGTGATGCTGGTCCTCACTGCCTCCTGGAACCCCTTCAAATGCCCCAGACAATTTGGCCCTCTCTGCTTTCCTGCGGACTCCAGCCTCAAAAGCACCTTTTTTCACTTTCGGCGCTGTTTGGAGCAAAAAAGACAAACGTCCAGCTTTTGCTGCCACAGCAAAGGTGGCAGTGGGGAAAAGTGATGCTGGTCCTCACTGCCTCCTGGAACCCCTTCAAATGCCCCAGACAATTTGGCCCTCTCTGCTTTCCTGCGGACTCCAGCCTCAAAAGCACCTGTTTTCGCTTTCGGCGGTGTTTGGAGCAAAAAAGACAAACGTCCAGCTTTTGCTGCCACAGCAAAGGTGGCAGCGGGGAAAAGTGATGCTGGTCCTCACTGCCTCCTGGAACCCCTTCAAATGCCCCAGACAATCTGGCCCTCTCTGCTTTCCTGCGGACTCCAGCCTCAAAAGCACCTTTTATCGCTTTCGGCGCTCTCCGGAGCAAAAAAGACAAACGTCCAGCTTTTGCTGCCACAGCAAAAGTGGCAGCGGGGAAAAGTGATGCTGGTCCTCACTGCCTCCTGGAACCCCTTCAAATGCCCCACACAATTTGGCCCTCTCTGCTTTCCTGCGGACTCCATCCTCAAAAGCACCTTTTTTCGCTTTCGGAGCTGTTTGAGCAAAAAAGACAAACGTCCAGCTTTTGCTGCCACAGCAAAGGTGCCAGCGGGGAAAAGTGATGCTGGTCCTCACTGCCTCCTGGAACCCCTTCAAATGCCCCAGACAATTTGGCCCTCTCTGCTTTCCTGCGGACTCCATCCTCAAAAGCACCTTTTTTCGCTTTCGGAGCTGTTTGGAGCAAAAAAGACAAACGTCCAGCTTTTGCTGCCACAGCAAAGGTGGCAGCGGGGAAAAGTGATGCTGGTCCTCACTGCCTCCTGGAACCCCTTCAAATGCCCCAGACAATTTGGCCCTCTCTGCTTTCCTGCGGACTCCATCCTCAAAAGCACCTGTTTTCGCTTTCGGCGCCCTCTGGAGCAAAAAAGACAAACGTCCAGCTTTTGCTGCCACAGCAAAGGTGGCAGCGGGAAAAAGTGATGCTGGTCCTCACTGCCTCCTGGAACCCCTTCAAATGCCCCAGACAATTTGGCCCTCTCTGCTTTCCTGCGGACTCCAGCCTCAAAAGCACCTGTTTTCGCTTTCGGCGCCCTCCGGAGCAAAAAAGACATACGTCCAGCTTTTGCTGCCACAGCAAAGGTGGCAGCGGGGAAAAGTGATGCTGGTCCTCACTGCCTCCTGGAACCCCTTCAAATGCCCCAGACAATTTGGCCCTCTCTGCTTTCCTGCGGACTCCATCCTCAAAAGCACCTGTTTTCGCTTTCGGCGGTCTCCGGAGCAAAAAAGACAAACGTCCAGCTTTTGCTGCCACAGCAAAGGTGGCAGCGGGGAAAAGTGATGCTGGTCCTCACTGCCTCCTGGAACCCCTTCAAATGCCCCACACAATTTGGCCCTCTCTGCTTTCCTGCGGACTCCAGCCTCAAAAGCACCTTTTTTCACTTTCGGCGCCCTCCGGAGCAAAAAAGACAAACGTCCAGCTTTTGCTGCCACAGCAAAGGTGGCAGTGGGGAAAAGTGATGCTGATCCTCACTGCCTCCTGGAACCCCTTCAAATGCCCCAGACAATTTGGCCCTCTCTGCTTTCCTGCGGACTCCAGCCTCAAAAGGACCTGTTTTCTCTTTCGGCGGTGTTTGGAGCAAAAAAGACAAACGTCCAGCTTTTGCTGCCACAGCAAAGGTGGCAGTGCGGAAAAGTGATGCTGGTCCTCACTGCCTCCTGGAACCCCTTCAAATGCCCCAGACAATTTGGCCCTCTCTGCTTTCCTGCGGACTCCATCCTCAAAAGCACCTTTTTTCGCTTTCGGAGCTGTTTGAGCAAAAAAGACAAACGTCCAGCTTTTGCTGCCACAGCAAAGGTGCCAGCTAGGAAAAGTGATGCTGGTCCTCACTGCCTCCTGGAACCCCTTCAAATGCCCCAGACAATTTGGCCCTCTCTGCTTTCCTGCGGACTCCATCCTCAAAAGCACCTGTTTTCGCTTTCGGCGGTGTTTGGAGCAAAAAAGACAAACGTCCAGCTTTTGCTGCCACAGCAAAGGTGGCAGCGGGGAAAAGTGATGCTGGTCCTCACTGCCTCCTGGAACCCCTTCAAATGCCCCAGACAATTTGGCCCTCTCTGCTTTCCTGCTGACTCCATCCTCAAAAGCACCTTTTTTCAATTTCGGAGCTGTTTGGAGCAAAAAGACAAACGTCCAGCTTTTGCTGCCACAGCAAAGGTGCCAGCGGGGAAAAGTGATGCTGGTCCTCACTGCCTCCTGGAACCCCTTCAAATGCCCCAGACAATTTGGCCCTCTCTGCTTTCCTGCGGACTCCATCCTCAAAAGCACCTGTTTTCGCTTTCGGCGGTGTTTGGAGCAAAAAAGACAAACGTCCAGCTTTTGCTGCCACAGCAAAGGTGGCAGTGGGGAAAAGTGATGCTGGTCCTCACTGCCTCCTGGAACCCCTTCAAATGCCCCAGACAATTTGGCCCTCTCTGCTTTCCTGCGGACTCCAGCCTCAAAAGCACCTGTTTTCGCTTTCGGCGGTGTTTGGAGCAAAAAAGACAAACGTCCAGCATTTGCTGCCACAGCAAAGGTGGCAGCGGGGAAAAGTGATGCTGGTCCTCACTGCCTCCTGGAACCCCTTCAAATGCCACAGACAATTTGGCCCTCTCTGCTTTCCTGCGGACTCCATCCTCAAAAGCAGCTTTTTTCGCTTTCGGCGCCCTCTGGAGCAAAAAAGACAAACGTCCAGCTTTTGCTGCCACAGCAAAGGTGGCAGCGGGAAAAAGTGATGCTGGTCCTCACTGCCTCCTGGAACCCCTTCAAATGCCCCAGACAATTTGGCCCTCTCTGCTTTCCTGTGGACTCCATCCTCAAAAGCACCTGTTTTCGCTTTCGGCGCTGTTTGGAGCAAAAAAGACAAACGTCCAGCTTTTGCTGCCACAGCAAAGGTGGCAGCGGGGAAAAGTGACGCTGGTCCTCACTGCCTCCTGGAACCCATTCAAATGCCCCAGACAATTTGGCCCTCTCTGCTTTCCTGCGGACTCCATCCTCAAAAGCACCTTTTTTCACTTTCGGAGCCCTCCGAGCAAAAAAGACAAACGTCCAGCTTTTGCTGCCACAGCAAAGGTGGCAGCGGGGAAAAGTGATGCTGGTCCTCACTGCCTCCTGGAACCCCTTCAAATGCCCCAGACAATTTGGCCCTCTCTGCTTTCCTGCGGACTCCATCCTCAAAAGCACCTGTTTTCGCTTTCGGCGGTGTTTGGAGCAAAAAAGACAAACGTCCAGCTTTTGCTGCCACAGCAAAGGTGGCAGCGGGGAAAAGTGATGCTGGTCCTCACTGCCTCCTGGAACCCCTTCAAATGCCCCAGACAATTTGGCCCTCTCTGCTTTCCTGCGGACTCCAGCCTCAAAAGCACCTGTTTTCGCTTTCGGCGCCCTCCGGAGCAAAAAAGACAAACGTCCAGCTTTTGCTGCCACAGCAAAGGTTGCAGCGAGGAAAAGTGATGCTGGTCCTCACTGCCTCCTGGAACCGCTTCAAATGCCCCAGACAATTTGGCCCTCTCTGCTTTCCTGCGGACTCCATCCTCAAAAGCACCTGTTTTCACTTTCGGCGCCCTCCGGAGCAAAAAAGACATACGTCCAGCTTTTGCTGCCACAGCAAAGGTGCCAGCGGGGAAAAGTGATGCTGGTCCTCACTGCCTCCTGGAACCCCTTCAAATGCCCCAGACAATTTGGCCCTCTCTGCTTTCCTGCGGACTCCAGCCTCAAAAGCACCTGTTTTCGCTTTCGGCGGTGTTTGGAGCAAAAAAGACAAACGTCCAGCTTTTGCTGCCACAGCAAAGGTGCCAGCGGGGAAAAGTGATGCTGGTCCTCACTGCCTCCTGGAACCCCTTCAAATGCCCCAGACAATTTGGCCCTCTCTGCTTTCCTGCGGACTCCATCCTCAAAAGCACCTTTTTTCACTTTCGGAGCCCTCCGAGCAAAAAAGACAAACGTCCAGCTTTTGCTGCCACAGCAAAGGTGGCAGCGGGGAAAAGTGATGCTGGTCCTCACTGCCTCCTGGAACCCCTTCAAATGCCCCAGACAATTTGGCCCTCTCTGCTTTCCTGCGGACTCCATCCTCAAAAGCACCTGTTTTCGCTTTCGGCGGTGTTTGGAGCAAAAAAGACAAACGTCCAGCTTTTGCTGCCACAGCAAAGGTGGCAGCGGGGAAAAGTGATGCTGGTCCTCACTGCCTCCTCGAACCCCTTCAAATGCCCCAGACAATTTGGCCCTCTCTGCTTTCCTGCGGACTCCATCCTCAAAAGCACCTGTTTTCGCTTTCGGCGCCCTCCGGAGCAAAAAAGACAAACGTCCAGCTTTTGCTGCCACAGCAAAGGTTGCAGCGAGGAAAAGTGATGCTGGTCCTCACTGCCTCCTGGAACCCCTTCAAATGCCCCAGACAATTTGGCCCTCTCTGCTTTCCTGCGGACTCCATCCTCAAAAGCACCTGTTTTCACTTTCGGCGCCCTCCGGAGCAAAAAAGACATACGTCCAGCTTTTGCTGCCACAGCAAAGGTGGCAGCGGGGAAAAGTGATGCTGGTCCTCACTGCCTCCTGGAACCCCTTCAAATGCCCCAGACAATTTGGCCCTCTCTGCTTTCCTGCGGACTCCATCCTCAAAAGCACCTGTTTTCGCTTTCGGCGGTCTCCGGAGCAAAAAAGACAAACGTCCAGCTTTTGCTGCCACAGCAAAGGTGGCAGCGGGGAAAAGTGATGCTGGTCCTCACTGCCTCCTGGAACCCCTTCAAATGCCCCAGACAATTTGGCCCTCTCTGCTTTCCTGCGGACTCCATCCTCAAAAGCACCTTTTTTCGCTTTCGGCGCTCTCTGGAGCAAAAAAGACAAACGTCCAGCTTTTGCTGCCACAGCAAAGGTGCCAGCGGGGAAAAGTGATGCTGGTCCTCACTGCCTCCTGGAACCCCTTCAAATGCCCCAGACAATTTGGCCCTCTCTGCTTCCCTGCGGACTCCAGCCTCAAAAGCACCTGTTTTCGCTTTCGGCGGTGTTTGGAGCAAAAAAGACAAACGTCCAGCTTTTGCTGCCACAGCAAAGGTGCCAGCGGGGAAAAGTGATGCTGGTCCTCACTGCCTCCTGGAACCCCTTCAAATGCCCCAGACAATTTGGCCCTCTCTGCTTTCCTGCGGACTCCATCCTCAAAAGCACCTTTTTTCGCTTTCGGAGCTGTTTGGAGCAAAAAAGACAAACGTCCAGCTTTTGCTGCCACAGCAAAGGTGGCAGCGGGGAAAAGTGATGCTGGTCCTCACTGCCTCCTGGAACCCCTTCAAATGCCCCAGACAATTTGGCCCTCTCAGCTTTCCTGCGGACTCCATCCTCAAAAGCACCTTTTATCGCTTTCGGCGCTCTCCGGAGCAAAAAAGACAAACGTCCAGCTTTTGCTGCCACAGCAAAAGTGGCAGCGGGGAAAAGTGATGCTGGTCCTCACTGCCTCCTGGAACCCCTTCAAATGCCCCACACAATTTGGCCCTCTCTGCTTTCCTGCGGACTCCAGCCTCAAAAGCACGTTTTTTCACTTTCGGCGCCCTCCGGAGCAAAAAAGACAAACGTCCAGCTTTTGCTGCCACAGCAAAGGTGGCAGTGCGGAAAAGTGATGCTGGTCCTCACTGCCTCCTGGAACCCCTTCAAATGCCCCAGACAATTTGGCCCTCTCTGCTTTCCTGCGGACTCCATCCTCAAAAGCACCTTTTTTCGCTTTCGGAGCTGTTTGAGCAAAAAAGACAAACGTCCAGCTTTTGCTGCCACAGCAAAGGTGCCAGCTAGGAAAAGTGATGCTGGTCCTCACTGCCTCCTGGAACCCCTTCAAATGCCCCAGACAATTTGGCCCTCTCTGCTTTCCTGCGGACTCCATCCTCAAAAGCACCTGTTTTCGCTTTCGGCGGTGTTTGGAGCAAAAAAGACAAACGTCCAGCTTTTGCTGCCACAGCAAAGGTGGCAGCGGGGAAAAGTGATGCTGGTCCTCACTGCCTCCTGGAACCCCTTCAAATGCCCCAGACAATTTGGCCCTCTCTGCTTTCCTGCGGACTCCATCCTCAAAAGCACCTTTTTTCAATTTCGGAGCTGTTTGGAGCAAAAAGACAAACGTCCAGCTTTTGCTGCCACAGCAAAGGTGGCAGCGGGGAAAAGTGATGCTGGTCCTCACTGCCTCCTGGAACCCCTTCAAATGCCCCAGACAATTTGGCCCTCTCTGCTTTCCTGCGGACTCCATCCTCAAAAGCACCTGTTTTCGCTTTCGGCGGTGTTTGGAGCAAAAAAGACAAACGTCCAGCTTTTGCTGCCACAGCAAAGGTGGCAGTGGGGAAAAGTGATGCTGGTCCTCACTGCCTCCTGGAACCCCTTCAAATGCCCCAGACAATTTGGCCCTCTCTGCTTTCCTGCGGACTCCAGCCTCAAAAGCACCTGTTTTCGCTTTCGGCGGTGTTTGGAGCAAAAAAGACAAACGTCCAGCATTTGCTGCCACAGCAAAGGTGGCAGCGGGGAAAAGTGATGCTGGTCCTCACTGCCTCCTGGAACCCCTTCAAATGCCACAGACAATTTGGCCCTCTCTGCTTTCCTGCGGACTCCATCCTCAAAAGCAGCTTTTTTCGCTTTCGGCGCCCTCTGGAGCAAAAAAGACAAACGTCCAGCTTTTGCTGCCACAGCAAAGGTGGCAGCGGGAAAAAGTGATGCTGGTCCTCACTGCCTCCTGGAACCCCTTCAAATGCCCCAGACAATTTGGCCCTCTCTGCTTTCCTGTGGACTCCATCCTCAAAAGCACCTGTTTTCGCTTTCGGCGCTGTTTGGAGCAAAAAAGACAAACGTCCAGCTTTTGCTGCCACAGCAAAGGTGGCAGCGGGGAAAAGTGACGCTGGTCCTCACTGCCTCCTGGAACCCCTTCAAATGCCCCAGACAATTTGGCCCTCTCTGCTTTCCTGCGGACTCCATCCTCAAAAGCACCTTTTTTCACTTTCGGAGCCCTCCGAGCAAAAAAGACAAACGTCCAGCTTTTGCTGCCACAGCAAAGGTGGCAGCGGGGAAAAGTGATGCTGGTCCTCACTGCCTCCTGGAACCCCTTCAAATGCCCCAGACAATTTGGCCCTCTCTGCTTTCCTGCGGACTCCATCCTCAAAAGCACCTGTTTTCGCTTTCGGCGGTGTTTGGAGCAAAAAAGACAAACGTCCAGCTTTTGCTGCCACAGCAAAGGTGGCAGCGGGGAAAAGTGATGCTGGTCCTCACTGCCTCCTGGAACCCCTTCAAATGCCCCAGACAATTTGGCCCTCTCTGCTTTCCTGCGGACTCCATCCTCAAAAGCACCTGTTTTCGCTTTCGGCGCCCTCCGGAGCAAAAAAGACAAACGTCCAGCTTTTGCTGCCACAGCAAAGGTTGCAGCGAGGAAAAGTGATGCTGGTCCTCACTGCCTCCTGGAACCGCTTCAAATGCCCCAGACAATTTGGCCCTCTCTGCTTTCCTGCGGACTCCATCCTCAAAAGCACCTGTTTTCACTTTCGGCGCCCTCCGGAGCAAAAAAGACATACGTCCAGCTTTTGCTGCCACAGCAAAGGTGCCAGCGGGGAAAAGTGATGCTGGTCCTCACTGCCTCCTGGAACCCCTTCAAATGCCCCAGACAATTTGGCCCTCTCTGCTTTCCTGCGGACTCCATCCTCAAAAGCACCTGTTTTCGCTTTCGGCGGTGTTTGGAGCAAAAAAGAGAAACGTCCAGCTTTTGCTGCCACAGCAAAGGTGGCAGCGGGGAAAAGTGATGCTGGTCCTCACTGCCTCCTGGAACCCCTTCAAATGCCCCAGACAATTTGGCCCTCTCTGCTTTCCTGCGGACTCCAGCCTCAAAAGCACCTGTTTTCGCTTTCGGCGCTGTTTGGAGCAAAAAAGACAAACGTCCAGCTTTTGCTGCCACAGCAAAGGTGGCAGTGGGGAAAAGTGATGCTGGTCCTCACTGCCTCCTGGAACCCCTTCAAATGCCCCAGACAATTTGGCCCTCTCTGCTTTCCTGCGGACTCCATCCTCAAAAGCACCTGTTTTCGCTTTCGGCGGTGTTTGGAGCAAAAAAGACAAACGTCCAGCTTTTGCTGCCACAGCAAAGGCGCCAGCGGGGAAAAGTGATGCTGGTCCTCACTGCCTCCTGGAACCCCTTCAAATGCCCCAGACAATTTGGCCCTCTCTGCTTTCCTGCGGACTCCATCCTCAAAAGCACCTGTTTTCGTTTTCGGCGGTGTTTGGAGCAAAAAAGACAAACGTCCAGCTTTTGCTGCCACAGCAAAGGTGGCAGTGGGGAAAAGTGATGCTGGTCCTCACTGCCTCCTGGAACCCCTTCAAATGCTCCAGATAATTTGGCCCTCTCTGCTTTCCTGCGGACTCCATCCTCAAAAGCACCTGTTTTCGCTTTCGGCGGTGTTTGGAGCAAAAAAGACAAACGTCCAGCTTTTGCTGCCACAGCAAAGGTGCCAGCGGGGAAAAGTGATGCTGGTCCTCACTGCCTCCTGGAACCCCTTCAAATGCCCCAGACAATTTGGCCCTCTCTGCTTTCCTGCGGACTCCATCCTCAAAAGCACCTGTTTTCACTTTCGGCGGTGTTTGGAGCAAAAAAGACAAACGTCCAGCTTTTGCTGCCACAGCAAAGGTGGCAGCGGGGAAAAGTGATGCTGGTCCTCACTGCCTCCTGGAACCCCTTCAAATGCCCCAGACAATTTGGCCCTCTCAGCTTTCCTGCGGACTCCATCCTCAAAAGCACCTTTTATCGCTTTCGGCGCTCTCCGGAGCAAAAAAGACAAACGTCCAGCTTTTGCTGCCGCAGCAAAGGTGGCAGCGGGGAAAAGTGATGCTGGTCCTCACTGCCTCCTGGAACCCCTTCAAATGCCCCAGACAATTTGGCCCTCTCTGCTTTCCTGCGGACTCCAGCCTCAAAAGCACCTGTTTTCGCTTTCGGCGGTGTTTGGAGCAAAAAAGACAAACATCCAGCTTTTGCTGCCACAGCAAAGGTGGCAGCGGGGAAAAGTGATGCTGGTCCTCACTGCCTCCTGGAACCCCTTCAAATGCCCCAGACAATTTGGCCCTCTCAGCTTTCCTGCGGACTCCATCCTCAAAAGCACCTTTTATCGCTTTCGGCGCTCTCCGGAGCAAAAAAGACAAACGTCCAGCTTTTGCTGCCGCAGCAAAGGTGGCAGCGGGGAAAAGTGATGCTGGTCCTCACTGCCTCCTGGAACCCCTTCAAATGCCCCAGACAATTTGGCCCTCTCTGCTTTCCTGCGGACTCCAGCCTCAAAAGCACCTGTTTTCGCTTTCGGCGGTGTTTGGAGCAAAAACGAAAAACGTCCAGCTTTTGCTGCCACAGCAAAGGTGCCAGCGGGGAAAAGTGATGCTGGTCCTCACTGCCTCCTGGAACCCCTTCAAATGCCCCAGACAATTTGGCCCTCTCTGCTTTCCTGCGGACTCCAGCCTCAAAAGCACCTTTTTTCACTTTCGGCGCTGTTTGGAGCAAAAAAGACAAACGTCCAGCTTTTGCTGCCACAGCAAAGGTGGCAGTGGGGAAAAGTGATGCTGGTCCTCACTGCCTCCTGGAACCCCTTCAAATGCCCCACACAATTTGGCCCTCTCTGCTTTCCTGCGGACTCCAGCCTCAAAAGCACCTGTTTTCGCTTTCGGCGGTGTTTGGAGCAAAAAAGACAAACGTCCAGCTTTTGCTGCCACAGCAAAGGTGGCAGCGGGGAAAAGTGATGCTGGTCCTCACTGCCTCCTGGAACCCCTTCAAATGCCCCAGACAATCTGGCCCTCTCTGCTTTCCTGCGGACTCCAGCCTCAAAAGCACCTTTTATCGCTTTCGGCGCTCTCCGGAGCAAAAAAGACAAACGTCCAGCTTTTGCTGCCACAGCAAAAGTGGCAGCGGGGAAAAGTGATGCTGGTCCTCACTGCCTCCTGGAACCCCTTCAAATGCCCCACACAATTTGGCCCTCTCTGCTTTCCTGCGGACTCCATCCTCAAAAGCACCTTTTTTCGCTTTCGGAGCTGTTTGAGCAAAAAAGACAAACGTCCAGCTTTTGCTGCCACAGCAAAGGTGCCAGCGGGGAAAAGTGATGCTGGTCCTCACTGCCTCCTGGAACCCCTTCAAATGCCCCAGACAATTTGGCCCTCTCTGCTTTCCTGCGGACTCCATCCTCAAAAGCACCTGTTTTCGCTTTCGGCGGTGTTTGGAGCAAAAAAGACAAACGTCCAGCTTTTGCTGCCACAGCAAAGGTGGCAGTGGGGAAAAGTGATGCTGGTCCTCACTGCCTCCTGGAACCCCTTCAAATGCCCCAGACAATTTGGCCCTCTCTGCTTTCCTGCGGACTCCATCCTCAAAAGCACCTTTTTTCGCTTTCGGCGCCCTCTGGAGCAAAAAAGACAAACGTCCAGCTTTTGCTGCCACAGCAAAGGTGGCAGCGGGAAAAAGTGATGCTGGTCCTCACTGCCTCCTGGAACCCCTTCAAATGCCCCAGACAATTTGGCCCTCTCTGCTTTCCTGCGGACTCCATCCTCAAAAGCACCTTTTTTCACTTTCGGAGACCTCCGAGCAAAAAAGACAAACGTCCAGCTTTTGCTGCCACAGCAAAGGTGGCAGCGGGGAAAAGTGATGCTGGTCCTCACTGCCTCCTGGAACCCCTTCAAATGCCCCAGACAATTTGGCCCTCTCTGCTTTCCTGCGGACTCCATCCTCAAAAGCACCTGTTTTCGCTTTCGGCGGTGTTTGGAGCAAAAAAGACAAACGTCCAGCTTTTGCTGCCACAGCAAAGGTGGCAGCGGGGAAAAGTGATGCTGGTCCTCACTGCCTCCTGGAACCCCTTCAAATGCCCCAGACAATTTGGCCCTCTCTGCTTTCCTGCGGACTCCATCCTCAAAAGCACCTGTTTTCGCTTTCGGCGCTCTCCGGAGCAAAAAAGACAAACGTCCAGCTTTTGCTGCCACAGCAAAGGTTGCAGCGAGGAAAAGTGATGCTGGTCCTCACTGCCTCCTGGAACCCCTTCAAATGCCCCACACAATTTGGCCCTCTCTGCTTTCCTGCGGACTCCATCCTCAAAAGCACCTGTTTTCACTTTCGGCGCCCTCCGGAGCAAAAAAGACATACGTCCAGCTTTTGCTGCCACAGCAAAGGTGGCAGCGGGGAAAAGTGATGCTGGTCCTCACTGCCTCCTGGAACCCCTTCAAATGCCCCAGACAATTTGGCCCTCTCTGCTTTCCTGCGGACTCCAGCCTCAAAAGCACCTTTTTTCGCTTTCGGCGCCCTCTGGAGCAAAAAAGACAAACGTCCAGCTTTTGCTGCCACAGCAAAGGTGGCAGCGGGAAAAAGTGATGCTGGTCCTCACTGCCTCCTGGAACCCCTTCAAATGCCCCAGACAATTTGGCCCTCTCTGCTTTCCTGCGGACTCCATCCTCAAAAGCACCTGTTTTCGCTTTCGGCGGTGTTTGGAGCAAAAAAGACAAACGTCCAGCTTTTGCTGCCACAGCAAAGGTGGCAGCGGGGAAAAGTGATGCTGGTCCTCACTGCCTCCTGGAACCCCTTCAAATGCCCCAGACAATTTGGCCCTCTCTGCTTTCCTGCGGACTCCATCCTCAAAAGCACCTTTTTTCACTTTCGGAGCCCTCCGAGCAAAAAAGACAAACGTCCAGCTTTTGCTGCCACAGCAAAGGTGGCAGCGGGGAAAAGTGATGCTGGTCCTCACTGCCTCCTGGAACCCCTTCAAATGCCCCAGACAATTTGGCCCTCTCTGCTTTCCTGCGGACTCCATCCTCAAAAGCACCTGTTTTCGCTTTCGGCGGTGTTTGGAGCAAAAAAGACAAACGTCCAGCTTTTGCTGCCACAGCAAAGGTGGCAGCGGGGAAAAGTGATGCTGGTCCTCACTGCCTCCTGGAACCCCTTCAAATGCCCCAGACAATTTGGCCCTCTCTGCTTTCCTGCGGACTCCATCCTCAAAAGCACCTGTTTTCGCTTTCGGCGCCCTCCGGAGCAAAAAAGACAAACGTCCAGCTTTTGCTGCCACAGCAAAGGTGGCAGCGGGGAAAAGTGATGCTGGTCCTCACTGCCTCCTGGAACCCCTTCAAATGCCCCAGACAATTTGGCCCTCTCTGCTTTCCTGCGGACTCCATCCTCAAAAGCACCTGTTTTCACTTTCGGCGCCCTCCGGAGCAAAAAAGACATACGTCCAGCTTTTGCTGCCACAGCAAAGGTGGCAGCGGGGAAAAGTGATGCTGGTCCTCACTGCCTCCTGGAACCCCTTCAAATGCCCCAGACAATTTGGCCCTCTCTGCTTTCCTGCGGACTCCAGCCTCAAAAGCACCTTTTTTCACTTTCGGCGCTGTTTGGAGCAAAAAAGACAAACGTCCAGCTTTTGCTGCCACAGCAAAGGTGGCAGTGGGGAAAAGTGATGCTGGTCCTCACTGCCTCCTGGAACCCCTTCAAATGCCCCAGACAATTTGGCCCTCTCTGCTTTCCTGCGGACTCCAGCCTCAAAAGCACCTGTTTTCGCTTTCGGCGGTGTTTGGAGCAAAAAAGACAAACGTCCAGCTTTTGCTGCCACAGCAAAGGTGGCAGCGGGGAAAAGTGATGCTGGTCCTCACTGCCTCCTGGAACCCCTTCAAATGCCCCAGATAAATTTGGCCCTCTCTGCTTTCCTGCGGACTCCAGCCTCAAAAGCACCTTTTATCGCTTTCGGCGCTCTCCGGAGCAAAAAAGACAAACGTCCAGCTTTTGCTGCCACAGCAAAAGTGGCAGCGGGGAAAAGTGATGCTGGTCCTCACTGCCTCCTGGAACCCCTTCAAATGCCCCACACAATTTGGCCCTCTCTGCTTTCCTGCGGACTCCATCCTCAAAAGCACCTTTTTTCGCTTTCGGAGCTGTTTGAGCAAAAAAGACAAACGTCCAGCTTTTGCTGCCACAGCAAAGGTGCCAGCGGGGAAAAGTGATGCTGGTCCTCACTGCCTCCTGGAACCCCTTCAAATGCCCCAGACAATTTGGCCCTCTCTGCTTTCCTGCGGACTCCATCCTCAAAAGCACCTGTTTTCGCTTTCGGCGGTGTTTGGAGCAAAAAAGACAAACGTCCAGCTTTTGCTGCCACAGCAAAGGTGGCAGTGGGGAAAAGTGATGCTGGTCCTCACTGCCTCCTGGAACCCCTTCAAATGCCCCAGACAATTTGGCCCTCTCTGCTTTCCTGCGGACTCCATCCTCAAAAGCACCTTTTTTCGCTTTCGGCGCCCTCTGGAGCAAAAAAGACAAACGTCCAGCTTTTGCTGCCACAGCAAAGGTGCCAGCGGGGAAAAGTGATGCTGGTCCTCACTGCCTCCTGGAACCCCTTCAAATGCCCCAGACAATTTGGCCCTCTCTGCTTTCCTGCGGACTCCATCCTCAAAAGCACCTTTTTTCACTTTCGGAGACCTCCGAGCAAAAAAGACAAACGTCCAGCTTTTGCTGCCACAGCAAAGGTGGCAGCGGGGAAAAGTGATGCTGGTCCTCACTGCCTCCTGGAACCCCTTCAAATGCCCCAGATAAATTTGGCCCTCTCTGCTTTCCTGCGGACTCCAGCCTCAAAAGCACCTTTTATCGCTTTCGGCGCTCTCCGGAGCAAAAAAGACAAACGTCCAGCTTTTGCTGCCACAGCAAAAGTGGCAGCGGGGAAAAGTGATGCTGGTCCTCACTGCCTCCTGGAACCCCTTCAAATGCCCCACACAATTTGGCCCTCTCTGCTTTCCTGCGGACTCCATCCTCAAAAGCACCTTTTTTCGCTTTCGGAGCTGTTTGAGCAAAAAAGACAAACGTCCAGCTTTTGCTGCCACAGCAAAGGTGCCAGCGGGGAAAAGTGATGCTGGTCCTCACTGCCTCCTGGAACCCCTTCAAATGCCCCAGACAATTTGGCCCTCTCTGCTTTCCTGCGGACTCCATCCTCAAAAGCACCTGTTTTCGCTTTCGGCGGTGTTTGGAGCAAAAAAGACAAACGTCCAGCTTTTGCTGCCACAGCAAAGGTGGCAGTGGGGAAAAGTGATGCTGGTCCTCACTGCCTCCTGGAACCCCTTCAAATGCCCCAGACAATTTGGCCCTCTCTGCTTTCCTGCGGACTCCATCCTCAAAAGCACCTTTTTTCGCTTTCGGCGCCCTCTGGAGCAAAAAAGACAAACGTCCAGCTTTTGCTGCCACAGCAAAGGTGCCAGCGGGGAAAAGTGATGCTGGTCCTCACTGCCTCCTGGAACCCCTTCAAATGCCCCAGACAATTTGGCCCTCTCTGCTTTCCTGCGGACTCCATCCTCAAAAGCACCTTTTTTCACTTTCGGAGACCTCCGAGCAAAAAAGACAAACGTCCAGCTTTTGCTGCCACAGCAAAGGTGGCAGCGGGGAAAAGTGATGCTGGTCCTCACTGCCTCCTGGAACCCCTTCAAATGCCCCAGACAATTTGGCCCTCTCTGCTTTCCTGCGGACTCCATCCTCAAAAGCACCTGTTTTCGCTTTCGGCGGTGTTTGGAGCAAAAAAGACAAACGTCCAGCTTTTGCTGCCACAGCAAAGGTGGCAGCGGGGAAAAGTGATGCTGGTCCTCACTGCCTCCTGGAACCCCTTCAAATGCCCCAGACAATTTGGCCCTCTCTGCTTTCCTGCGGACTCCATCCTCAAAAGCACCTGTTTTCGCTTTCGGCGCTCTCCGGAGCAAAAAAGACAAACGTCCAGCTTTTGCTGCCACAGCAAAGGTTGCAACGAGGAAAAGTGATGCTGGTCCTCACTGCCTCCTGGAACCCCTTCAAATGCCCCACACAATTTGGCCCTCTCTGCTTTCCTGCGGACTCCATCCTCAAAAGCACCTGTTTTCACTTTCGGCGCCCTCCGGAGCAAAAAAGACATACGTCCAGCTTTTGCTGCCACAGCAAAGGTGGCAGCGGGGAAAAGTGATGCTGGTCCTCACTGCCTCCTGGAACCCCTTCAAATGCCCCAGACAATTTGGCCCTCTCTGCTTTCCTGCGGACTCCAGCCTCAAAAGCACCTTTTTTCGCTTTCGGCGCCCTCTGGAGCAAAAAAGACAAACGTCCAGCTTTTGCTGCCACAGCAAAGGTGGCAGCGGGAAAAAGTGATGCTGGTCCTCACTGCCTCCTGGAACCCCTTCAAATGCCCCAGACAATTTGGCCCTCTCTGCTTTCCTGCGGACTCCATCCTCAAAAGCACCTGTTTTCGCTTTCGGCGGTGTTTGGAGCAAAAAAGACAAACGTCCAGCTTTTGCTGCCACAGCAAAGGTGGCAGCGGGGAAAAGTGATGCTGGTCCTCACTGCCTCCTGGAACCCCTTCAAATGCCCCAGACAATTTGGCCCTCTCTGCTTTCCTGCGGACTCCATCCTCAAAAGCACCTTTTTTCACTTTCGGAGCCCTCCGAGCAAAAAAGACAAACGTCCAGCTTTTGCTGCCACAGCAAAGGTGGCAGCGGGGAAAAGTGATGCTGGTCCTCACTGCCTCCTGGAACCCCTTCAAATGCCCCAGACAATTTGGCCCTCTCTGCTTTCCTGCGGACTCCATCCTCAAAAGCACCTGTTTTCGCTTTCGGCGGTGTTTGGAGCAAAAAAGACAAACGTCCAGCTTTTGCTGCCACAGCAAAGGTGGCAGCGGGGAAAAGTGATGCTGGTCCTCACTGCCTCCTGGAACCCCTTCAAATGCCCCAGACAATTTGGCCCTCTCTGCTTTCCTGCGGACTCCATCCTCAAAAGCACCTGTTTTCGCTTTCGGCGCCCTCCGGAGCAAAAAAGACAAACGTCCAGCTTTTGCTGCCACAGCAAAGGTGCCAGCGGGGAAAAGTGATGCTGGTCCTCACTGCCTCCTGGAACCCCTTCAAATGCCCCAGACAATTTGGCCCTCTCTGCTTTCCTGCGGACTCCATCCTCAAAAGCACCTGTTTTCACTTTCGGCGCCCTCCGGAGCAAAAAAGACATACGTCCAGCTTTTGCTGCCACAGCAAAGGTGGCAGCGGGGAAAAGTGATGCTGGTCCTCACTGCCTCCTGGAACCCCTTCAAATGCCCCAGACAATTTGGCCCTCTCTGCTTTCCTGCGGACTCCATCCTCAAAAGCACCTGTTTTCGCTTTCGGCGCTCTCCGGAGCAAAAAAGACAAACGTCCAGCTTTTGCTGCCACAGCAAAGGTGGCAGTGGGGAAAAGTGATGCTGGTCATCAATGCCTCCTGGAACCCCTTCAAATGCCCCAGACAATTTGGCCCTCTCTGCCTTCCTGCGGACTCCATCCTCAAAAGCAGCTTTTTTCACTTTCGGCGCTCTCCGGAGCAAAAAAGACAAACGTCCAGCTTTTGCTGCCACAGCAAAGGTGGCAGCGGGGAAAAGTGATGCTGGTCCTCACTGCCTCCTGGAACCCCTTCAAATGCCCCAGACAATTTGGCCCTCTCTGCTTTCCTGCGGACTCCATCCTCAAGAGCACCTTTTTTCGCTTTCGGCGCTCTCCGGAGCAAAAAAGACAAACGTCCAGCTTTTGCTGCCACAGCAAAGGTGGCAGCGGGGAAAAGTGATGCTGGTCCTCACTGCCTCCTGGAACCCCTTCAAATGCCCCAGACAATTTGGCCCTCTCTGCTTCCCTGCGGACTCCAGCCTCAAAAGCACCTGTTTTCGCTTTCGGCGGTGTTTGGAGCAAAAAAGACAAACGTCCAGCTTTTGCTGCCACAGCAAAGGTGGCAGCGGGGAAAAGTGATGCTGGTCCTCACTGCCTCCTGGAACCCCTTCAAATGCCCCAGACAATTTGGCCCTCTCTGCTTTCCTGCGGACTCCATCCTCAAAAGCACCTTTTTTCGCTTTCGGAGCTGTTTGGAGCAAAAAAGACAAACGTCCAGCTTTTGCTGCCACAGCAAAGGTGGCAGCGGGGAAAAGTGATGCTGGTCCTCACTGCCTCCTGGAACCCCTTCAAATGCCCCAGACAATTTGGCCCTCTCAGCTTTCCTGCGGACTCCATCCTCAAAAGCACCTTTTATCGCTTTCGGCGGTGTTTGGAGCAAAAAAGACAAACGTCCAGCTTTTGCTGCCACAGCAAAGGTGGCAGCGGGGAAAAGTGATGCTGGTCCTCACTGCCTCCTGGAACCCCTTCAAATGCCCCACACAATTTGGCCCTCTCTGCTTTCCTGCGGACTCCAGCCTCAAAAGCACCTTTTTTCACTTTCGGCGCCCTCCGGAGCAAAAAAGACAAACGTCCAGCTTTTGCTGCCACAGCAAAGGTGGCAGTGGGGAAAAGTGATGCTGGTCCTCACTGCCTCCTGGAACCCCTTCAAATGCCCCAGACAATTTGGCCCTCTCTGCTTTCCTGCGGACTCCAGCCTCAAAAGCACCTGTTTTCTCTTTCGGCGGTGTTTGGAGCAAAAAAGACAAACGTCCAGCTTTTGCTGCCACAGCAAAGGTGGCAGTGCGGAAAAGTGATGCTGGTCCTCACTGCCTCCTGGAACCCCTTCAAATGCCCCAGACAATTTGGCCCTCTCTGCTTTCCTGCGGACTCCATCCTCAAAAGCACCTTTTTTCGCTTTCGGAGCTGTTTGAGCAAAAAAGACAAACGTCCAGCTTTTGCTGCCACAGCAAAGGTGGCAACGGGGAAAAGTGATGCTGGTCCTCACTGCCTCCTGGAACCCCTTCAAATGCCCCAGACAATTTGGCCCTCTCTGCTTTCCTGCGGACTCCATCCTCAAAAGCACCTGTTTTCGCTTTCGGCGGTGTTTGGAGCAAAAAAGACAAACGTCCAGCTTTTGCTGCCACAGCAAAGGTGGCAGCGGGGAAAAGTGATGCTGGTCCTCACTGCCTCCTGGAACCCCTTCAAATGCCCCAGACAATTTGGCCCTCTCTGCTTTCCTGCGGACTCCATCCTCAAAAGCACCTGTTTTCACTTTCGGCGCCCTCCGGAGCAAAAAAGACATACGTCCAGCTTTTGCTGCCACAGCAAAGGTGCCAGCGGGGAAAAGTGATGCTGGTCCTCACTGCCTCCTGGAACCCCTTCAAATGCCCCAGACAATTTGGCCCTCTCTGCTTTCCTGCGGACTCCATCCTCAAAAGCACCTGTTTTCGCTTTCGGCGCTCTCCAGAGCAAAAAAGACAAACGTCCAGCTTTTGCTGCCACAGCAAAGGTGGCAGTGGGGAAAAGTGATGCTGGTCCTCAATGCCTCCTGGAACCCCTTCAAATGCCCCAGACAATTTGGCCCTCTCTGCCTTCCTGCGGACTCCATCCTCAAAAGCAGCTTTTTTCACTTTCGGCGCTCTCCGGAGCAAAAAAGACAAACGTCCAGCTTTTGCTGCCACAGCAAAGGTGGCAGCGGGGAAAAGTGATGCTGGTCCTCACTGCCTCCTGGAACCCCTTCAAATGCCCCAGACAATTTGGCCCTCTCTGCTTTCCTGCGGACTCCATCCTCAAAAGCACCTTTTTTCGCTTTCGGCGCTCTCCGGAGCAAAAAAGACAAACGTCCAGCTTTTGCTGCCACAGCAAAGGTGCCAGCGGGGAAAAGTGATGCTGGTCCTCACTGCCTCCTGGAACCCCTTCAAATGCCCCAGACAATTTGGCCCTCTCTGCTTCCCTGCGGACTCCATCCTCAAAAGCACCTGTTTTCGCTTTCGGCGGTGTTTGGAGCAAAAAAGACAAACGTCCAGCTTTTGCTGCCACAGCAAAGGTGGCAGCGGGGAAAAGTGATGCTGGTCCTCACTGCCTCCTGGAACCCCTTCAAATGCCCCAGACAATTTGGCCCTCTCTGCTTTCCTGCGGACTCCATCCTCAAAAGCACCTTTTTTCGCTTTCGGAGCTGTTTGGAGCAAAAAAGACAAACGTCCAGCTTTTGCTGCCACAGCAAAGGTGGCAGCGGGGAAAAGTGATGCTGGTCCTCACTGCCTCCTGGAACCCCTTCAAATGCCCCAGACAATTTGGCCCTCTCAGCTTTCCTGCGGACTCCATCCTCAAAAGCACCTTTTATCGCTTTCGGCGGTGTTTGGAGCAAAAAAGACAAACGTCCAGCTTTTGCTGCCACAGCAAAGGTGGCAGCGGGGAAAAGTGATGCTGGTCCTCACTGCCTCCTGGAACCCCTTCAAATGCCCCACACAATTTGGCCCTCTCTGCTTTCCTGCGGACTCCAGCCTCAAAAGCACCTTTTTTCACTTTCGGCGCCCTCCGGAGCAAAAAAGACAAACGTCCAGCTTTTGCTGCCACAGCAAAGGTGGCAGTGGGGAAAAGTGATGCTGGTCCTCACTGCCTCCTGGAACCCCTTCAAATGCCCCAGACAATTTGGCCCTCTCTGCTTTCCTGCGGACTCCAGCCTCAAAAGCACCTGTTTTCTCTTTCGGCGGTGTTTGGAGCAAAAAAGACAAACGTCCAGCTTTTGCTGCCACAGCAAAGGTGGCAGTGCGGAAAAGTGATGCTGGTCCTCACTGCCTCCTGGAACCCCTTCAAATGCCCCAGACAATTTGGCCCTCTCTGCTTTCCTGCGGACTCCATCCTCAAAAGCACCTTTTTTCGCTTTCGGAGCTGTTTGAGCAAAAAAGACAAACGTCCAGCTTTTGCTGCCACAGCAAAGGTGGCAACGGGGAAAAGTGATGCTGGTCCTCACTGCCTCCTGGAACCCCTTCAAATGCCCCAGACAATTTGGCCCTCTCTGCTTTCCTGCGGACTCCATCCTCAAAAGCACCTGTTTTCGCTTTCGGCGGTGTTTGGAGCAAAAAAGACAAACGTCCAGCTTTTGCTGCCACAGCAAAGGTGGCAGCGGGGAAAAGTGATGCTGGTCCTCACTGCCTCCTGGAACCCCTTCAAATGCCCCAGACAATTTGGCCCTCTCTGCTTTCCTGCTGACTCCATCCTCAAAAGCACCTTTTTTCAATTTCGGAGCTGTTTGGAGCAAAAAGACAAACGTCCAGCTTTTGCTGCCACAGCAAAGGTGCCAGCGGGGAAAAGTGATGCTGGTCCTCACTGCCTCCTGGAACCCCTTCAAATGCCCCAGACAATTTGGCCCTCTCTGCTTTCCTGCGGACTCCATCCTCAAAAGCACCTGTTTTCGCTTTCGGCGGTGTTTGGAGCAAAAAAGACAAACGTCCAGCTTTTGCTGCCACAGCAAAGGTGGCAGTGGGGAAAAGTGATGCTGGTCCTCACTGCCTCCTGGAACCCCTTCAAATGCCCCAGACAATTTGGCCCTCTCTGCTTTCCTGCGGACTCCAGCCTCAAAAGCACCTGTTTTCGCTTTCGGCGGTGTTTGGAGCAAAAAAGACAAACGTCCAGCATTTGCTGCCACAGCAAAGGTGGCAGCGGGGAAAAGTGATGCTGGTCCTCACTGCCTCCTGGAACCCCTTCAAATGCCACAGACAATTTGGCCCTCTCTGCTTTCCTGTGGACTCCATCCTCAAAAGCACCTGTTTTCGCTTTCGGCGCTGTTTGGAGCAAAAAAGACAAACGTCCAGCTTTTGCTGCCACAGCAAAGGTGGCAGCGGGGAAAAGTGATGCTGGTCCTCACTGCCTCCTGGAACCCCTTCAAATGCCCCAGACAATTTGGCCCTCTCTGCTTTCCTGCGGACTCCATCCTCAAAAGCACCTGTTTTCGCTTTCGGCGCTGTTTGGAGCAAAAAAGACAAACGTCCAGCTTTTGCTGCCACAGCAAAGGTGGCAGCGGGGAAAAGTGATGCTGGTCCTCACTGCCTCCTGGAACCCCTTCAAATGCCCCAGACAATTTGGCCCTCTCTGCTTTCCTGCGGACTCCATCCTCAAAAGCACCTGTTTTCGCTTTCGGCGCCCTCCGGAGCAAAAAAGACAAACGTCCAGCTTTTGCTGCCACAGCAAAGGTTGCAGCGAGGAAAAGTGATGCTGGTCCTCACTGCCTCCTGGAACCCCTTCAAATGCCCCAGACAATTTGGCCCTCTCTGCTTTCCTGCGGACTCCATCCTCAAAAGCACCTGTTTTCACTTTCGGCGCCCTCCGGAGCAAAAAAGACATACGTCCAGCTTTTGCTGCCACAGCAAAGGTGCCAGCGGGGAAAAGTGATGCTGGTCCTCACTGCCTCCTGGAACCCCTTCAAATGCCCCAGACAATTTGGCCCTCTCTGCTTTCCTGCGGACTCCATCCTCAAAAGCAGCTTTTTTTCGCTTTCGGCGGTGTTTGGAGCAAAAAAGACAAACGTCCAGCTTTTGCTGCCACAGCAAAGGTGGCAGTGGGGAAAAGTGATGCTGGTCCTCACTGCCTCCTGGAACCCCTTCAAATGCCCCAGACAATTTGGCCCTCTCTGCTTTCCTGCGGACTCCAGCCTCAAAAGCACCTGTTTTCGCTTTCGGCAATGTTTGGAGCAAAAAAGACAAACGTCCAGCATTTGCTGCCACAGCAAAGGTGGCAGCGGGGAAAAGTGATGCTGGTCCTCACTGCCTCCTGGAACCCCTTCAAATGCCACAGACAATTTGGCCCTCTCTGCTTTCCTGCGGACTCCATCCTCAAAAGCAGCTTTTTTCGCTTTCGGCGCCCTCTGGAGCAAAAAAGACAAACGTCCAGCTTTTGCTGCCACAGCAAAGGTGGCAGCGGGAAAAAGTGATGCTGGTCCTCACTGCCTCCTGGAACCCCTTCAAATGCCCCAGACAATTTGGCCCTCTCTGCTTTCCTGTGGACTCCATCCTCAAAAGCACCTGTTTTCGCTTTCGGCGCTGTTTGGAGCAAAAAAGACAAACGTCCAGCTTTTGCTGCCACAGCAAAGGTGGCAGCGGGGAAAAGTGATGCTGGTCCTCACTGCCTCCTGGAACCCCTTCAAATGCCCCAGACAATTTGGCCCTCTCTGCTTTCCTGCGGACTCCATCCTCAAAAGCACCTTTTTTCACTTTCGGAGCCCTCCGAGCAAAAAAGACAAACGTCCAGCTTTTGCTGCCACAGCAAAGGTGGCAGCGGGGAAAAGTGATGCTGGTCCTCACTGCCTCCTGGAACCCCTTCAAATGCCCCAGACAATTTGGCCCTCTCTGCTTTCCTGCGGACTCCATCCTCAAAAGCACCTGTTTTCGCTTTCGGCGGTGTTTGGAGCAAAAAAGACAAACGTCCAGCTTTTGCTGCCACAGCAAAGGTGGCAGCGGGGAAAAGTGATGCTGGTCCTCACTGCCTCCTGGAACCCCTTCAAATGCCCCAGACAATTTGGCCCTCTCTGCTTTCCTGCGGACTCCATCCTCAAAAGCACCTGTTTTCGCTTTCGGCGCCCTCCGGAGCAAAAAAGACAAACGTCCAGCTTTTGCTGCCACAGCAAAGGTTGCAGCGAGGAAAAGTGATGCTGGTCCTCACTGCCTCCTGGAACCCCTTCAAATGCCCCAGACAATTTGGCCCTCTCTGCTTTCCTGCGGACTCCATCCTCAAAAGCACCTGTTTTCACTTTCGGCGCCCTCCGGAGCAAAAAAGACATACGTCCAGCTTTTGCTGCCACAGCAAAGGTGGCAGCGGGGAAAAGTGATGCTGGTCCTCACTGCCTCCTGGAACCCCTTCAAATGCCCCAGACAATTTGGCCCTCTCTGCCTTCCTGCGGACTCCATCCTCAAAAGCAGCTTTTTTCACTTTCGGCGCTCTCCGGAGCAAAAAAGACAAACGTCCAGCTTTTGCTGCCACAGCAAAGGTGGCAGCGGGGAAAAGTGATGCTGGTCCTCACTGCCTCCTGGAACCCCTTCAAATGCCCCAGACAATTTGGCCCTCTCTGCTTTCCTGCGGATTCCATCCTCAAAAGCACCTGTTTTCGCTTTCGGCGGTCTCCGGAGCAAAAAAGACAAACGTCCAGCTTTTGCTGCCACAGCAAAGGTGGCAGCGGGGAAAAGTGATGCTGGTCCTCACTGCCTCCTGGAACCCCTTCAAATGCCCCAGACAATTTGGCCCTCTCTGCTTTCCTGCGGACTCCATCCTCAAAAGCACCTTTTTTCGCTTTCGGCGGTGTTTGGAGCAAAAAAGACAAACGTCCAGCTTTTGCTGCCACAGCAAAGGTGCCAGCGGGGAAAAGTGATGCTGGTCCTCACTGCCTCCTGGAACCCCTTCAAATGCCCCAGACAATTTGGCCCTCTCTGCTTTCCCGCGGACTCCAGCCTCAAAAGCACCTGTTTTCGCTTTCGGCGGTGTTTGGAGCAAAAAAGACAAACGTCCAGCTTTTGCTGCCACAGCAAAGGTGCCAGCGGGGAAAAGTGATGCTGGTCCTCACTGCCTCCTGGAACCCCTTCAAATGCCCCAGACAATTTGGCCCTCTCTGCTTTCCTGCGGACTCCAGCCTCAAAAGCACCTGTTTTCACTTTCGGCGGTGTTTGGAGCAAAAAAGACAAACGTCCAGCTTTTGCTGCCACAGCAAAGGTGGCAGTGGGGAAAAGTGATGCTGGTCCTCACTGCCTCCTGGAACCCCTTCAAATGCCCCAGACAATTTGGCCCTCTCTGCTTTCCTGCGGACTCCAGCCTCAAAAGCACCTGTTTTCGCTTTCGGCAATGTTTGGAGCAAAAAAGACAAACGTCCAGCATTTGCTGCCACAGCAAAGGTGGCAGCGGGGAAAAGTGATGCTGGTCCTCACTGCCTCCTGGAACCCCTTCAAATGCCACAGACAATTTGGCCCTCTCTGCTTTCCTGCGGACTCCATCCTCAAAAGCAGCTTTTTTCGCTTTCGGCGCCCTCTGGAGCAAAAAAGACAAACGTCCAGCTTTTGCTGCCACAGCAAAGGTGGCAGCGGGAAAAAGTGATGCTGGTCCTCACTGCCTCCTGGAACCCCTTCAAATGCCCCAGACAATTTGGCCCTCTCTGCTTTCCTGTGGACTCCATCCTCAAAAGCACCTGTTTTCGCTTTCGGCGCTGTTTGGAGCAAAAAAGACAAACGTCCAGCTTTTGCTGCCACAGCAAAGGTGGCAGTGGGGAAAAGTGATGCTGGTCCTCACTGCCTCCTGGAACCCCTTCAAATGCCCCAGACAATTTGGCCCTCTCTGCTTTCCTGCGGACTCCATCCTCAAAAGCACCTTTTTTCACTTTCGGAGCCCTCCGAGCAAAAAAGACAAACGTCCAGCTTTTGCTGCCACAGCAAAGGTGGCAGCGAGGAAAAGTGATGCTGGTCCTCACTGCCTCCTGGAACCCCTTCAAATGCCCCAGACAATTTGGCCCTCTCTGCTTTCCTGCGGACTCCATCCTCAAAAGCACCTGTTTTCACTTTCGGCGCCCTCCGGAGCAAAAAAGACATACGTCCAGCTTTTGCTGCCACAGCAAAGGTGCCAGCGGGGAAAAGTGATGCTGGTCCTCACTGCCTCCTGGAACCCCTTCAAATGCCCCAGACAATTTGGCCCTCTCTGCCTTCCTGCGGACTCCATCCTCAAAAGCAGCTTTTTTCACTTTCGGCGCTCTCCGGAGCAAAAAAGACAAACGTCCAGCTTTTGCTGCCACAGCAAAGGTGCCAGCGGGGAAAAGTGATGCTGGTCCTCACTGCCTCCTGGAACCCCTTCAAATGCCCCAGACAATTTGGCCCTCTCTGCTTTCCTGCGGATTCCATCCTCAAAAGCACCTGTTTTCGCTTTCGGCGGTGTTTGGAGCAAAAAAGACAAACGTCCAGCTTTTGCTGCCACAGCAAAGGTGCCAGCGGGGAAAAGTGATGCTGGTCCTCAATGCCTCCTGGAACCCCTTCAAATGCCCCAGACAATTTGGCCCTCTCTGCTTTCCTGCGGACTCCAGCCTCAAAAGCACCTGTTTTCACTTTCGGCGGTGTTTGGAGCAAAAAAACAAACATCCAGCTTTTGCTGCCACAGCAAAGGTGGCAGTGGGGAAAAGTGATGCTGGTCCTCACTGCCTCCTGGAACCCCTTCAAATGCCCCAGACAATTTGGCCCTCTCTGCTTTCCTGCGGACTCCATCCTCAAAAGCACCTTTTTTCGCTTTCGGCGGTGTTTGGAGCAAAAAAGACAAACGTCCAGCTTTTGCTGCCACAGCAAAGGTGGCAGTGGGGAAAAGTGATGCTGGTCCTCACTGCCTCCTGGAACCCCTTCAAATGCCCCAGATAATTTGGCCCTCTCTGCTTTCCTGCGGACTCCATCCTCAAAAGCACCTGTTTTCGCTTTCGGCGGTGTTTGGAGCAAAAAAGACAAACGTCCAGCTTTTGCTGCCACAGCAAAGGTGGCAGCGGGGAAAAGTGATGCTGGTCCTCACTGCCTCCTGGAACCCCATCAAATGCCCCAGACAATTTGGACCTCTCTGCTTTCCTGCGGACTCCATCCTCAAAAGCACCTTTTTTCACTTTCGGAGCCCTCCGAGCAAAAAAGGCAAACGTCCAGCTTTTGCTGCCACAGCAAAGGTGGCAGCGGGGAAAAGTGATGCTGGTCCTCACTGCCTCCTGGAACCCCTTCAAATGCCCCAGACAATTTGGCCCTCTCTGCTTTCCTGCGGACTCCATCCTCAAAAGCACCTGTTTTCGCTTTCGGAGCTGTTTGGAGCAAAAAAGACAAACGTCCAGCTTTTGCTGCCACAGCAAAGGTGGCAGCGGGGAAAAGTGATGCTGGTCCTCACTGCCTCCTGGAACCCCTTCAAATGCCCCAGACAATTTGGCCCTCTCTGCTTTCCTGCGGACTCCATCCTCAAAAGCACCTGTTTTCACTTTCGGCGCCCTCCGGAGCAAAAAAGACATACGTCCAGCTTTTGCTGCCACAGCAAAGGTGCCAGTGGGGAAAAGTGATGCTGGTCCTCACTGCCTCCTGGAACCCCTTCAAATGCCCCAGACAATTTGGCCCTCTCTGCTTTCCTGCGGACTCCATCCTCAAAAGCACCTTTTTTCGCTTTCGGCGGTCTCCGGAGCAAAAAAGACAAACGTCCAGCTTTTGCTGCCACAGCAAAGGTGGCAGCGGGGAAAAGTGATGCTGGTCCTCACTGCCTCCTGGAACCCCTTCAAATTCCCCAGACAATTTGGCCCTCTCTGCTTTCCTGCGGACTCCATCCTCAAAAGCACCTTTTTTGAATTTCGGCGCCCTCCGGAGCAAAAAAGACAAATGTCCAGCTTTTGCTGCCACAGCAAAAGTGGCAGCGAGGAAAAGTGATGCTGGTCCTCACTGCCTCCTGGAACCCCTTCAAATGCCCCAGACAATTTGGCCCTCTCAGCTTTCCTGCGGACTCCATCCTCAAAAGCACCTGTTTTCGCTTTCGGCGGTGTTTGGAGCAAAAAAGACAAACGTCCAGGTTTGCTGCCACAGCAAAGGTGGCAGTGGGGAAAAGTGATGCTGGTCCTCACTGCCTCCTGGAACCCCTTCAAATGCCCCAGACAATTTGGCCCTCTCTGCTTTCCTGCGGACTCCATCCTCAAAAGCACCTGTTTTCACTTTCGGCGCCCTCGGGAGCAAAAAAGACAAACGTACAGCTTTTGCTGCCACAGCAAAGGTTGCAGCGAGGAAAAGTGATGCTGGTCCTCACTGCCTCCTGGAACCCCTTCAAATGCCCCAGACAATTTGGCCCTCTCTGCTTTCCTGCGGACTCCATCCTCAAAAGCACTGGTTTTCGCTTTCGGCAGTGTTTGGAGCAAAAAAGACAAACGTCCAGCTTTTGCTGCCACAGCAAAGGTGGCAGTGGGGAAAAGTGATGCTGTTCCTCAATGCCTCCTGGAACCCCTTCAAATGCCCCAGACAATTTGGCCCTCTCTGCTTTCCTGCGGACTCCATCCTCAAAAGCACCTTTTTTCGCTTTCGGCGGTCTCCGGAGCAAAAAAGACAAACGTCCAGCTTTTGCTGCCACAGCAAAGGTGCCAGCGGGGAAAGTGATGCTGGTCCTCACTGCCTCCTGGAACCCCTTCAAATGCCCCAGACAATTTGGCCCTCTCTGCTTTCCTGCGGACTCCATTCTCAAAAGCACCTTTTTTCGCTTTCGGCGCTCTCCGGAGCAAAAAAGACAAACCGTCCAGCTTTTGCTGCCACAGCAAAGGTGGCAGCGGGGAAAAGTGATGCTGGTCCTCACTGCCTCCTGGAACCCCTTCAAATGCCCCAGACAATTTGGCCCTCTCTGCTTTCCTGCGGACTCCATCCTCAAAAGCACCTGTTTTCGCTATCAGCGGTGTTTGGAGCAAAAAAGACAAACGTCCAGCTTTTGCTGCCACAGCAAAGGTGGCAGTGGGGAAAAGTGATGCTGGTCCTCACTGCCTCCTGGAACCCCTTCAAATGCCCCACACAATTTGGCCCTCTCTGCTTTCCTGCGGACTCCATCCTCAAAAGCACCTGTTTTGAATTTCGGCGCCCTCCGGAGCAAAAAAGACAAATGTCCAGCTTTTGCTGCCACAGCAAAAGTGGCAGCGAGGAAAAGTGATGCTGGTCCTCACTGCCTCCTGGAACCCCTTCAAATGCCCCAGACAATTTGGCCCTCTCAGCTTTCCTGCGGACTCCATCCTCAAAAGCACCTGTTTTCGCTTTCGGTGGTGTTTGGAGCAAAAAAGACAAACGTCCAGCTTTTGCTGCCACAGCAAAGGTGGCAGTGGGGAAAAGTGATGCTGGTCCTCACTGCCTCCTGGAACCCCTTCAAATGCCCCAGACAATTTGGCCCTCTCTGCTTTCCTGCGGACTCCATCCTCAAAAGCACCTGTTTTCGCTTTCGGCGGTGTTTGGAGCAAAAAAGACAAACGTCCAGCTTTTGCTGCCACAGCAAAGGTGGCAGCGGGGAAAAGTGATGCTGGTCCTCACTGCCTCCTGGAACCCCTTCAAATGCCCCAGACAATTTGGCCCTCTCTGCTTTCCTGCGGACTCCATCCTCAAAAGCACCTGTTTTCGCTTTCGGCAGTGTTTGGAGCAAAAAAGACAAATGTCCAGCTTTTGCTGCCACAGCAAAGGTGGCAGTGGGGAAAAGTGATGCTGGTCCTCACTGCCTCCTGGAACCCCTTCAAATGCCCCAGATAAATTTGGCCCTCTCTGCTTTCCTGCGGACTGCATCCTCAAAAGCACCTGTTTTCGCTTTCGGAGCTGTTTGGAGCAAAAAAGACAAACGTCCAGCTTTTGCTGCCACAGCAAAAGTGGCAGCGGGGAAAAGTGATGCTGGTCCTCACTGCCTCCTGGAACCCCTTCAAATGCCCCAGACAATTTGGCCCTCTCTGCTTTCCTGCGGACTCCAGCCTCAAAAGCACCTTTTTTCACTTTCGGAGCCCTCCGAGCAAAAAAGACAAACGTCCAGCTTTTGCTGCCACAGCAAAGGTGCCAGCGGGGAAAAGTGATGCTGGTCCTCACTGCCTCCTGGAACCCCTTCAAATGCCCCAGACAATTTGGCCCTCTCTGCTTTCCTGCAGACTCCATCCTCAAAAGCACCTGTTTTCGCTTTCGGCGGTGTTTGGAGCAAAAAAGACAAACGTCCAGCTTTTGCTGCCACAGCAAAGGTGGCAGTGGGGAAAAGTGATGCTGGTCCTCACTGCCTCCTGGAACCCCTTCAAATGCCCCACATAATTTGGCCCTCTCTGCTTTCCTGCGGACTCCATCCTCAAAAGCACCTGTTTTCACTTTGGGCACCCTCCGGAGCAAAAAAGACAAACGTCCAGCTTTTGCTGCCACAGCAAAGGTGGCAGCGGGGAAAAGTGATGCTGGTCCTCACTGCCTCCTGGAACCCCTTCAAATGCCCCAGACAATTTGGCCCTCTCTGCTTTCCTGCGGACTCCATCCTCAAAAGCACCTGTTTTCACTTTCGGCGCCCTCCGGAGCAAAAAAGACAAACGTCCAGCTTTTGCTGCCACAGCAAAGGTGCCAGCGGGGAAAAGTGATGCTGGTCCTCACTGCCTCCTGGAACCCCTTCAAATGCCCCAGACAATTTGGCCCTCTCTGCTTTCCTGCGGACTCCATCCTCAAAAGCACCTGTTTTCGCTTTCGGCGCTGTTTGGAGCAAAAAAGACAAACGTCCAGCTTTTGCTGCCACAGCAAAGGTGGCAGTGGGGAAAAGTGATGCTGGTCCTCAATGCCTCCTGGAACCCCTTCAAATGCCCCAGACAATTTGGCCCTCTCTGCCTTCCTGCGGACTCCATCCTCAAAAGCAGCTTTTTTCGCTTTCGGCGCTCTCCGGAGCAAAAAAGACAAACGTCCAGCTTTTGCTGCCACAGCAAAGGTGGCAGCGGGGAAAAGTGATGCTGGTCCTCACTGCCTCCTGGAACCCCTTCAAATGCCCCAGACAATTTGGCCCTCTCTGCTTTCCTGCGGACTCCATCCTCAAAAGCACCTTTTTTCGCTTTCGGCGCTCTCCGGAGCAAAAAAGAAAAACGTCCAGCTTTTGCTGCCACAGCAAAGGTGCCAGCGAGGGAAAAGTGATGCTGGTCCTCACTGCCTCCTGGAACTCCTTCAAATGCCCCAGACAATTTGGCCCTCTCTGCTTTCCCGCGGACTCCATCCTCAAAAGCACCTGTTTTCGCTATCGGCGGTGTTTGGAGCAAAAAAGACAAACGTCCAGCTTTTGCTGCCACAGCAAAGGTGCCAGCGGGGAAAAGTGATGCTGGTCCTCACTGCCTCCTGGAACCCCTTCAAATGCCCCAGACAATTTGGCCCTCTCTGCTTTCCTGCGGACTCCATCCTCAAAAGCACCTGTTTTCGCTTTCGGCGGTGTTTTGGAGCAAAAAAGACAAACGTCCAGCTTTTGCTGCCACAGCAAAGGTGGCAGTGAGGAAAAGTGATGCTGGTCCTCACTGCCTCCTGGAACCCCTTCAAATGCCCCAGACAATTTGGCCCTCTCTGCTTCCTGCGGACTCCATCCTCAAAAGCACCTTTTTTGAATTTCGGCGCCCTCCGGAGCAAAAAAGACAAACGTCCAGCTTTTGCTGCCACAGCAAAAGTGGCAGCGGGGAAAAGTGATGCTGGTCCTCACTGCCTCCTGGAACCCCTTCAAATGCCCCAGACAATTTGGCCCTCTCAGCTTTCCCGCGGACTCCATCCTCAAAAGCACCTGTTTTCGCTATCGGCGGTGTTTGGAGCAAAAAAGACAAACGTCCAGCTTTTGCTGCCACAGCAAAGGTGGCAGTGGGGAAAAGTGATGCTGGTCCTCAATGCCTCCTGGAACCCCTTCAAATGCCCCAGACAATTTGGCCCTCTCTGCCTTCCTGCGGACTCCATCCTCAAAAGCAGCTTTTTTCGCTTTCGGCGCTCTCCGGAGCAAAAAAGACAAACGGCCAGCTTTTGCTGCCACAGCAAAGGTGGCAGCGGGGAAAAGTGATGCTGGTCCTCACTGCCTCCTGGAACCCCTTCAAATGCCCCAGACAATTTGGCCCTCTCTGCTTTCCTGCGGACTCCATCCTCAAAAGCACCTTTTTTCGCTTTCGGCGCTCTCCGGAGCAAAAAAGAAAAACGTCCAGCTTTTGCTGCCACAGCAAAGGTGCCAGCGAGGAAAAGTGATGCTGGTCCTCACTGCCTCCTGGAACCCCTTCAAATGCCCCAGACAATTTGGCCCTCTCTGCTTTCCCGCGGACTCCATCCTCAAAAGCACCTGTTTTCGCTTTCGGCGGTGTTTGGAGCAAAAAAGACAAACGTCCAGCTTTTGCTGCCACAGCAAAGGTGCCAGCGGGGAAAAGTGATGCTGGTCCTCACTGCCTCCTGGAACCCCTTCAAATGCCCCAGACAATTTGGCCCTCTCTGCTTTCCTGCGGACTCCATCCTCAAAAGCACCTGTTTTCGCTTTCGGCGGTGTTTGGAGCAAAAAAGACAAACGTCCAGCTTTTGCTGCCACAGCAAAGGTGGCAGTGGGGAAAAGTGATGCTGGTCCTCACTGCCTCCTGGAACCCCTTCAAATGCCCCAGACAATTTGGCCCTCTCTGCTTTCCTGCGGACTCCATCCTCAAAAGCACCTTTTTTGAATTTCGGCGCCCTCCGGAGCAAAAAAGACAAACGTCCAGCTTTTGCTGCCACAGCAAAAGTGGCAGCGGGGAAAAGTGATGCTGGTCCTCACTGCCTCCTGGAACCCCTTCAAATGCCCCAGACAATTTGGCCCTCTCTGCTTTCCCGCGGACTCCATCCTCAAAAGCACCTGTTTTCGCTATCGGCGGTGTTTGGAGCAAAAAAGACAAACGTCCAGCTTTTGCTGCCACAGCAAAGGTGCCAGCGGGGAAAAGTGATGCTGGTCCTCACTGCCTCCTGGAACCCCTTCAAATGCCCCAGACAATTTGGCCCTCTCTGCTTTCCTGCGGACTCCATCCTCAAAAGCACCTGTTTTCGCTTTCGGCGGTGTTTGGAGCAAAAAAGACAAACGTCCATCTTTTGCTGCCACAGCAAAGGTGGCAGTGGGGAAAAGTGATGCTGGTCCTCACTGCCTCCTGGAACCCCTTCAAATGCCCCAGACAATTTGGCCCTCTCTGCTTTCCTGCGGACTCCATCCTCAAAAACACCTTTTTTGAATTTCGGCGCCCTCCGGAGCAAAAAAGTCAAATGTCCAGCTTTTGCTGCCACAGCAAAAGTGGCAGCGAGGAAAAGTGATGCTGGTCCTCACTGCCTCCTGGAACCCCTTCAAATGCCCCAGACAATTTGGCCCTCTCAGCTTTCCTGCGGACTCCATCCTCAAAAGCACCTGTTTTCGTTTCGGCGGTGTTTGGAGCAAAAAAGACAAACGTCCAGCTTTTGCTGCCACAGCAAAGGTGGCAGTGGGGAAAAGTGATGCTGGTCCTCACTGCCTCCTGGAACCCCTTCAAATGCCCCAGACAATTTGGCCCTCTCTGCTTTCCTGCGGACTCCATCCTCAAAAGCACCTTTTTTGAATTTCGGCGCCCTCCGGAGCAAAAAAGACAAATGTCCAGCTTTTGCTGCCACAGCAAAAGTGGCAGCGAGGAAAAGTGATGCTGGTCCTCACTGCCTCCTGGAACCCCTTCAAATGCCCCAGACAATTTGGCCCTCTCAGCTTTCCTGCGGACTCCATCCTCAAAAGCACCTGTTTTCGCTTTCGGCGGTGTTTGGAGCAAAAAAGACAAACGTCCAGCTTTTGCTGCCACAGCAAAGGTGGCAGTGGGGAAAAGTGATGCTGGTCCTCACTGCCTCCTGGAACCCCTTCAAATGCCCCAGACAATTTGGCCCTCTCTGCTTTCCTGCGGACTCCATCCTCAAAAGCACCCGTTTTCACTTTCGGCGCCCTCGGGAGCAAAAAAGACAAACGTCCAGCTTTTGCTGCCACAGCAAAGGTTGCAGCGAGGAAAAGTGATGCTGGTCCTCACTGCCTCCTGGAACCCCTTCAAATGCCCCAGACAATTTGGCCCTCTCTGCTTTCCTGCGGACTCCATCCTCAAAAGCACCTGTTTTCACTTTCGGCGCCCTCCGGAGCAAAAAAGACATACGTCCAGCTTTTGCTGCCACAGCAAAGGTGGCAGCGGGGAAAAGTGATGCTGGTCCTCACTGCCTCCTGGACCCCCTTCAAAAGCCCCACACAATTTGGCCCTCTCTGCTTTCCTGCGGACTCCATCCTCAAAAGCACCTGTTTTCGCTTTCGGCAGTGTTTGGAGCAGAAAAGACAAACGTCCAGCTTTTGCTGCCACAGCAAAGGTGGCAGTGGGGAAAAGTGATGCTGGTCCTCAATGCCTCCTGGAACCCCTTCAAATGCCCCAGACAATTTGGCCCTCTCTGCTTTCCTGCGGACTCCATCCTCAAAAGCACCTTTTTTCGCTTTCGGCGGTCTCCGGAGCAAAAAAGACAAACGTTCAGCTTTTGCTGCCACAGCAAAGGTGGCAGCGGGGAAAAGTGATGCTGGTCCTCACTGCCTCCTGGAACCCCTTCAAATGCCCCAGACAATTTGGCCCTCTCTGCTTTCCTGCGGACTCCAGCCTCAAAAGCACCTGTTTTCGCTTTCGGCGCTCTCCGGATCAAAAAAGACAAACGTCCAGCTTTTGCTGCCACAGCAATGGTGGCAGCGGGGAAAAGTGATGCTGGTCCTCACTGCCTCCTGGAACCCCTTCAAATGCCCCAGACAATTTGGCCCTCTCTGCTTTCCTGCGGACTCCATCCTCAAAAGCACCTGTTTTCGCTTTCGGCGGTGTTTGGAGCAAAAAAGACAAACGTCCAGCTTTTGCTGCCACAGCAAAGGTGCCAGCGGGGAAAAGTGATGCTGGTCCTCACTGCCTCCTGGAACCCCTTCAAATGCCCCACACAATTTGGCCCTCTCTGCTTTCCTGCGGACTCCATCCTCAAAAGCATCTGTTTTCGCTTTCGGCGGTGTTTGGAGCAAAAAAGACAAATGTCCAGCTTTTGCTGCCACAGCAAAGGTGGCAGTGGGGAAAAGTGATGCTGGTCCTCACTGCCTCCTGGAACCCCTTCAAATGCCCCAGATAAATTTGGCCCTCTCTGCTTTCCTGCGGACTCCATCCTCAAAAGCACCTGTTTTCGCTTTCGGCGGTCTCCGGAGCAAAAAAGACAAACGTCCAGCTTTTGCTGCCACAGCAAAGGTGCCAGCGGGGAAAAGTGATGCTGGTCCTCACTGCCTCCTGGAACCCCTTCAAATGCCCCAGACAATTTGGCCCTCTCTGCTTTCCTGCGGACTCCATCCTCAAAAGCACCTTTTTTCGCTTTCGGCGCTCTCCGGAGCAAAAAAGACAAACGTCCAGCTTTTGCTGCCACAGCAAAGGTGCCAGCGGGGAAAAGTGATGCTGGTCCTCACTGCCTCCTGGAACCCCTTCAAATGCCCCAGACAATTTGGCCCTCTCTGCTTCCCTGCGGACTCCAGCCTCAAAAGCACCTGTTTTCGCTTTCGGCGGTGTTTGGAGCAAAAAAGAAAAACGTCCAGCTTTTGCTGCCACAGCAAAGGTGGCAGCGGGGAAAAGTGATGCTGGTCCTCACTGCCTCCTGGAACCCCTTCAAATGCCCCAGACAATTTGGCCCTCTCTGCTTTCCTGCGGACTCCATCCTCAAAAGCACCTTTTTTCGCTTTCGGAGCTGTTTGGAGCAAAAAAGACAAACGTCCAGCTTTTGCTGCCACAGCAAAGGTGGCAGCGGGGAAAAGTGATGCTGGTCCTCACTGCCTCCTGGAACCCCTTCAAATGCCCCAGACAATTTGGCCCTCTCAGCTTTCCTGCGGACTCCATCCTCAAAAGCACCTTTTATCGCTTTCGGCGCTCTCCGGAGCAAAAAAGACAAACGTCCAGCTTTTGCTGCCACAGCAAAAGTGGCAGCGGGGAAAAGTGATGCTGGTCCTCACTGCCTCCTGGAACCCCTTCAAATGCCCCACACAATTTGGCCCTCTCTGCTTTCCTGCGGACTCCAGCCTCAAAAGCACCTTTTTTCACTTTCGGCGCCCTCCGGAGCAAAAAAGACAAACGTCCAGCTTTTGCTGCCACAGCAAAGGTGGCAGTGGGGAAAAGTGATGCTGGTCCTCACTGCCTCCTGGAACCCCTTCAAATGCCCCAGACAATTTGGCCCTCTCTGCTTTCCTGCGGACTCCAGCCTCAAAAGCACCTGTTTTCTCTTTCGGCGGTGTTTGGAGCAAAAAAGACAAACGTCCAGCTTTTGCTGCCACAGCAAAGGTGGCAGTGCGGAAAAGTGATGCTGGTCCTCACTGCCTCCTGGAACCCCTTCAAATGCCCCAGACAATTTGGCCCTCTCTGCTTTCCTGCGGACTCCAGCCTCAAAAGCACCTTTTTTCGCTTTCGGAGCTGTTTGAGCAAAAAAGACAAACGTCCAGCTTTTGCTGCCACAGCAAAGGTGGCAACGGGGAAAAGTGATGCTGGTCCTCACTGCCTCCTGGAACCCCTTCAAATGCCCCACACAATTTGGCCCTCTCTGCTTTCCTGCGGACTCCATCCTCAAAAGCACCTGTTTTCGCTTTCGGCGGTGTTTGGAGCAAAAAAGACAAACGTCCAGCTTTTGCTGCCACAGCAAAGGTGCCAGCGGGGAAAAGTGATGCTGGTCCTCACTGCCTCCTGGAACCCCTTCAAATGCCCCAGACAATTTGGCCCTCTCTGCTTTCCTGCGGACTCCATCCTCAAAAGCACCTGTTTTCGCTTTCGGCGGTGTTTGGAGCAAAAAAGACAAACGTCCAGCTTTTGCTGCCACAGCAAAGGTGGCAGTGGGGAAAAGTGATGCTGGTCCTCACTGCCTCCTGGAACCCCTTCAAATGCCCCAGACAATTTGGCCCTCTCTGCTTTCCTGCGGACTCCAGCCTCAAAAGCACCTGTTTTCGCTTTCGGCGGTGTTTGGAGCAAAAAAGACAAACGTCCAGCATTTGCTGCCACAGCAAAGGTGGCAGCGGGGAAAAGTGATGCTGGTCCTCACTGCCTCCTGGAACCCCTTCAAATGCCACAGACAATTTGGCCCTCTCTGCTTTCCTGTGGACTCCATCCTCAAAAGCACCTGTTTTCGCTTTCGGCGCTGTTTGGAGCAAAAAAGACAAACGTCCAGCTTTTGCTGCCACAGCAAAGGTGGCAGCGGGGAAAAGTGATGCTGGTCCTCACTGCCTCCTGGAACCCCTTCAAATGCCCCAGACAATTTGGCCCTCTCTGCTTTCCTGCGGACTCCATCCTCAAAAGCACCTGTTTTCGCTTTCGGCGCTGTTTGGAGCAAAAAAGACAAACGTCCAGCTTTTGCTGCCACAGCAAAGGTGGCAGCGGGGAAAAGTGATGCTGGTCCTCACTGCCTCCTGGAACCCCTTCAAATGCCCCAGACAATTTGGCCCTCTCTGCTTTCCTGCGGACTCCATCCTCAAAAGCACCTTTTTTCACTTTCGGAGCCCTCCGAGCAAAAAAGACAAACGTCCAGCTTTTGCTGCCACAGCAAAGGTGGCAGCGGGGAAAAGTGATGCTGGTCCTCACTGCCTCCTGGAACCCCTTCAAATGCCCCAGACAATTTGGCCCTCTCTGCTTTCCTGCGGACTCCATCCTCAAAAGCACCTGTTTTCGCTTTCGGCGGTGTTTGGAGCAAAAAAGACAAACGTCCAGCTTTTGCTGCCACAGCAAAGGTGGCAGCGGGGAAAAGTGATGCTGGTCCTCACTGCCTCCTGGAACCCCTTCAAATGCCCCAGACAATTTGGCCCTCTCTGCTTTCCTGCGGACTCCATCCTCAAAAGCACCTGTTTTCGCTTTCGGCGCCCTCCGGAGCAAAAAAGACAAACGTCCAGCTTTTGCTGCCACAGCAAAGGTTGCAGCGAGGAAAAGTGATGCTGGTCCTCACTGCCTCCTGGAACCCCTTCAAATGCCCCAGACAATTTGGCCCTCTCTGCTTTCCTGCGGACTCCATCCTCAAAAGCACCTGTTTTCACTTTCGGCGCCCTCCGGAGCAAAAAAGACATACGTCCAGCTTTTGCTGCCACAGCAAAGGTGCCAGCGGGGAAAAGTGATGCTGGTCCTCACTGCCTCCTGGAACCCCTTCAAATGCCCCAGACAATTTGGCCCTCTCTGCTTTCCTGCGGACTCCATCCTCAAAAGCACCTGTTTTCGCTTTCGGCGGTGTTTGGAGCAAAAAAGACAAACGTCCAGCTTTTGCTGCCACAGCAAAGGTGGCAGTGGGGAAAAGTGATGCTGGTCCTCACTGCCTCCTGGAACCCCTTCAAATGCCCCAGACAATTTGGCCCTCTCTGCTTTCCTGCGGACTCCATCCTCAAAAGCACCTGTTTTCGCTTTCGGCAATGTTTGGAGCAAAAAAGACAAACGTCCAGCATTTGCTGCCACAGCAAAGGTGCCAGCGGGGAAAAGTGATGCTGGTCCTCACTGCCTCCTGGAACCCCTTCAAATGCCACAGACAATTTGGCCCTCTCTGCTTTCCTGCGGACTCCATCCTCAAAAGCAGCTTTTTTCGCTTTCGGCGCCCTCTGGAGCAAAAAAGACAAACGTCCAGCTTTTGCTGCCACAGCAAAGGTGGCAGCGGGAAAAAGTGATGCTGGTCCTCACTGCCTCCTGGAACCCCTTCAAATGCCCCAGACAATTTGGCCCTCTCTGCTTTCCTGTGGACTCCATCCTCAAAAGCACCTGTTTTCGCTTTCGGCGCTGTTTGGAGCAAAAAAGACAAACGTCCAGCTTTTGCTGCCACAGCAAAGGTGGCAGCGGGGAAAAGTGATGCTGGTCCTCACTGCCTCCTGGAACCCCTTCAAATGCCCCAGACAATTTGGCCCTCTCTGCTTTCCTGCGGACTCCATCCTCAAAAGCACCTGTTTTCGCTTTCGGCGGTGTTTGGAGCAAAAAAGACAAACGTCCAGCTTTTGCTGCCACAGCAAAGGTGGCAGCGGGGAAAAGTGATGCTGGTCCTCACTGCCTCCTGGAACCCCTTCAAATGCAGCAGACAATTTGGCCCTCTCTGCTTTCCTGCGGACTCCATCCTCAAAAGCACCTGTTTTCGCTTTCGGCGCCCTCCGGAGCAAAAAAGACAAACGTCCAGCTTTTGCTGCCACAGCAAAGGTTGCAGCGAGGAAAAGTGATGCTGGTCCTCACTGCCTCCTGGAACCCCTTCAAATGCCCCAGACAATTTGGCCCTCTCTGCTTTCCTGCGGACTCCATCCTCAAAAGCACCTGTTTTCACTTTCGGCGCCCTCCGGAGCAAAAAAGACATACGTCCAGCTTTTGCTGCCACAGCAAAGGTGCCAGCGGGGAAAAGTGATGCTGGTCCTCACTGCCTCCTGGAACCCCTTCAAATGCCCCAGACAATTTGGCCCTCTCTGCCTTCCTGCGGACTCCATCCTCAAAAGCAGCTTTTTTCACTTTCGGCGCTCTCCGGAGCAAAAAAGACAAACGTCCAGCTTTTGCTGCCACAGCAAAGGTGGCAGCGGGGAAAAGTGATGCTGGTCCTCACTGCCTCCTGGAACCCCTTCAAATGCCCCAGACAATTTGGCCCTCTCTGCTTTCCTGCGGATTCCATCCTCAAAAGCACCTGTTTTCGCTTTCGGCGGTCTCCGGAGCAAAAAAGACAAACGTCCAGCTTTTGCTGCCACAGCAAAGGTGGCAGCGGGGAAAAGTGATGCTGGTCCTCACTGCCTCCTGGAACCCCTTCAAATGCCCCAGACAATTTGGCCCTCTCTGCTTTCCCGCGGACTCCATCCTCAAAAGCACCTGTTTTCGCTTTCGGCGGTGTTTGGAGCAAAAAAGACAAACGTCCAGCTTTTGCTGCCACAGCAAAGGTGCCAGCGGGGAAAAGTGATGCTGGTCCTCACTGCCTCCTGGAACCCCTTCAAATGCCCCAGACAATTTGGCCCTCTCTGCTTTCCTGCGGACTCCAGCCTCAAAAGCACCTGTTTTTACTTTCGGCGGTGTTTGGAGCAAAAAAGACAAACGTCCAGCTTTTGCTGCCACAGCAAAGGTGGCCAGCGGGGGAAAAGTGATGCTGGTCCTCACTGCCTCCTGGAACCCCTTCAAATGCCCCAGACAATTTGGCCCTCTCTGCTTTCCTGCGGACTCCAGCCTCAAAAGCACCTGTTTTCGCTTTCGGACTTCCTGGAGCAAAAAAGACAAACGTCCAGCTTTGCTGCCACAGCAAAGGTGGCCAGCGGGGAAAAGTAATGCTGGTTCTCACTGCCTCCTGGAACTCCTTCAAATGCCCCAGACAATTTGGCTCTCTCTGCTTTCCTGCGGACTCCATCCTCAAAAGCACCTGTTTTCGCTTTCGGCAGCCTCCGGAGCAAAAAAAAGACAAACGTCCAGCTTTTGCTGCCACAGCAAAAGCAGCGGGAAAAAGTGATGCTGGTCCTCACTGCCTCCTGGAACCCCTTCAAATGCCCCAGACAATTTGGCCCTCTCTGCTTTCCTGTGGACTCCATCCTCAAAAGCACCTGTTTTCGCTTTCGGCGCTGTTTGGAGCAAAAAAGACAAACGTCCAGCTTTTGCTGCCACAGCAAAGGTGGCAGCGGGGAAAAGTGATGCTGGTCCTCACTGCCTCCTGGAACCCCTTCAAATGCCCCAGACAATTTGGCCCTCTCTGCTTTCCTGCGGACTGCATCCTCAAAAGCACCTTTTTTCACTTTCGGAGCCCTCCGAGCAAAAAAGACAAACGTCCAGCTTTTGCTGCCACAGCAAAGGTGGCAGCGGGGAAAAGTGATGCTGGTCCTCACTGCCTCCTGGAACCCCTTCAAATGCCCCAGACAATTTGGCCCTCTCTGCTTTCCTGCGGACTCCATCCTCAAAAGCACCTGTTTTCGCTTTCGGCGGTGTTTGGAGCAAAAAAGACAAACGTCCAGCTTTTGCTGCCACAGCAAAGGTGGCAGCGGGGAAAAGTGATGCTGGTCCTCACTGCCTCCTGGAACCCCTTCAAATGCCCCAGACAATTTGGCCCTCTCTGCTTTCCTGCGGACTCCATCCTCAAAAGCACCTGTTTTCGCTTTCGGCGCCCTCCGGAGCAAAAAAGACAAACGTCCAGCTTTTGCTGCCACAGCAAAGGTTGCAGCGAGGAAAAGTGATGCTGGTCCTCACTGCCTCCTGGAACCCCTTCAAATGCCCCAGACAATTTGGCCCTCTCTGCTTTCCTGCGGACTCCATCCTCAAAAGCACCTGTTTTCACTTTCGGCGCCCTCCGGAGCAAAAAAGACATACGTCCAGCTTTTGCTGCCACAGCAAAGGTGCCAGCGGGAAAAGTGATGCTGGTCCTCACTGCCTCCTGGAACCCCTTCAAATGCCCCAGACAATTTGGCCCTCTCTGCCTTCCTGCGGACTCCATCCTCAAAAGCAGCTTTTTTCACTTTCGGCGCTCTCCGGAGCAAAAAATACAAACGTCCAGCTTTTGCTGCCACAGCAAAGGTGGCAGCGGGGAAAAGTGATGCTGGTCCTCACTGCCTCCTGGAACCCCTTCAAATGCCCCAGACAATTTGGCCCTCTCTGCTTTCCTGCGGATTCCATCCTCAAAAGCACCTGTTTTCGCTTTCGGCGGTCTCCGGAGCAAAAAAGACAAACGTCCAGCTTTTGCTGCCACAGCAAAGGTGGCAGCGGGGAAAAGTGATGCTGGTCCTCACTGCCTCCTGGAACCCCTTCAAATGCCCCAGACAATTTGGCCCTCTCTGCTTTCCTGCGGACTCCAGCCTCAAAAGCACCTTTTTTCGCTTTCGGCGCTCTCCGGAGCAAAAAAGACAAACGTCCAGCTTTTGCTGCCACAGCAAAGGTGGCAGCGGGGAAAAGTGATGCTGGTCCTCACTGCCTCCTGGAACCCCTTCAAATGCCCCAGACAATTTGGCCCTCTCTGCTTTCCCGCGGACTCCATCCTCAAAAGCACCTGTTTTCGCTTTCGGCGGTGTTTGGAGCAAAAAAGACAAACGTCCAGCTTTTGCTGCCACAGCAAAGGTGCCAGCGGGGAAAAGTGATGCTGGTCCTCACTGCCTCCTGGAACCCCTTCAAATGCCCCAGACAATTTGGCCCTCTCTGCTTTCCTGCGGACTCCAGCCTCAAAAGCACCTGTTTTCACTTTCGGCGGTGTTTGGAGCAAAAAAGACAAACGTCCAGCTTTTGCTGCCACAGCAAAGGTGGCAGTGGGGAAAAGTGATGCTGGTCCTCACTGCCTCCTGGAACCCCTTCAAATGCCCCAGACAATTTGGCCCTCTCTGCTTTCCTGCGGACTCCATCCTCAAAAGCACCTGTTTTCGCTTTCGGCGGTGTTTGGAGCAAAAAAGACAAACGTCCAGCTTTTGCTGCCACAGCAAAGGTGGCAGCGGGGAAAAGTGATGCTGGTCCTCACTGCCTCCTGGAACCCCATCAAATGCCCCAGACAATTTGGACCTCTCTGCTTTCCTGCGGACTCCATCCTCAAAAGCACCTTTTTTCACTTTCGGAGCCCTCCGAGCAAAAAAGGCAAACGTCCAGCTTTTGCTGCCACAGCAAAGGTGGCAGCGGGGAAAAGTGATGCTGGTCCTCACTGCCTCCTGGAACCCCTTCAAATGCCCCAGACAATTTGGCCCTCTCTGCTTTCCTGCGGACTCCATCCTCAAAAGCACCTGTTTTCGCTTTCGGAGCTGTTTGGAGCAAAAAAGACAAACGTCCAGCTTTTGCTGCCACAGCAAAGGTGGCAGCGGGGAAAAGTGATGCTGGTCCTCACTGCCTCCTGGAACCCCTTCAAATGCCCCAGACAATTTGGCCCTCTCTGCTTTCCTGCGGACTCCATCCTCAAAAGCACCTGTTTTCACTTTCGGCGCCCTCCGGAGCAAAAAAGACATACGTCCAGCTTTTGCTGCCACAGCAAAGGTGCCAGCGGGGAAAAGTGATGCTGGTCCTCACTGCCTCCTGGAACCCCTTCAAATGCCCCAGACAATTTGGCCCTCTCTGCTTTCCTGCGGACTCCATCCTCAAAAGCACCTTTTTTCGCTTTCGGCGGTCTCCGGAGCAAAAAAGACAAACGTCCAGCTTTTGCTGCCACAGCAAAGGTGGCAGCGGGGAAAAGTGATGCTGGTCCTCACTGCCTCCTGGAACCCCTTCAAATTCCCCAGACAATTTGGCCCTCTCTGCTTTCCTGCGGACTCCATCCTCAAAAGCACCTGTTTTCGCTTTCGGCGCTCTCCGGAGCAAAAAAGACAAACGTCCAGCTTTTGCTGCCACAGCAAAGGTGCCAGCGGGGAAAAGTGATGCTGGTCCTCACTGCCTCCTGGAACCCCTTCAAATGCCCCAGACAATTTGGCCCTCTCTGCTTTCCCGCGGACTCCATCCTCAAAAGCACCTGTTTTCGCTATCGGCGGTGTTTGGAGCAAAAAAGACAAACGTCCAGCTTTTGCTGCCACAGCAAAGGTGGCAGTGGGGAAAAGTGATGCTGGTCCTCACTGCCTCCTGGAACCCCTTCAAATGCCCCAGACAATTTGGCCCTCTCTGCTTTCCTGCGGACTCCATCCTCAAAAGCACCTGTTTTCACTTTCGGCGGTGTTTGGAGCAAAAAAGACAAACGTCCAGCTTTTGCTGCCACAGCAAAGGTGGCAGTGGGGAAAAGTGATGCTGGTCCTCACTGCCTCCTGGAACCCCTTCAAATGCCCCAGACAATTTGGCCCTCTCTGCTTTCCTGCGGACTCCATCCTCAAAAGCACCTTTTTTGAATTTCGGCGCCCTCCGGAGCAAAAAAGACAAATGTCCAGCTTTTGCTGCCACAGCAAAAGTGGCAGCGAGGAAAAGTGATGCTGGTCCTCACTGCCTCCTGGAACCCCTTCAAATGCCCCAGACAATTTGGCCCTCTCAGCTTTCCTGCAGACTCCATCCTCAAAAGCACCTGTTTTCGCTTTCGGCGGTGTTTGGAGCAAAAAAGACAAACGTCCAGCTTTTGCTGCCACAGCAAAGGTGGCAGTGGGGAAAAGTGATGCTGGTCCTCACTGCCTCCTGGAACCCCTTCAAATGCCCCAGACAATTTGGCCCTCTCTGCTTTCCTGCGGACTCCATCCTCAAAAGCACCTGTTTTCACTTTCGGCGCCCTCGGGAGCAAAAAAGACAAACGTACAGCTTTTGCTGCCACAGCAAAGGTTGCAGCGAGGAAAAGTGATGCTGGTCCTCACTGCCTCCTGGAACCCCTTCAAATGCCCCAGACAATTTGGCCCTCTCTGCTTTCCTGTGGACTCCATCCTCAAAAGCACCTGTTTTCGCTTTCGGCGCTGTTTGGAGCAAAAAAGACAAACGTCCAGCTTTTGCTGCCACAGCAAAGGTGGCAGCGGGGAAAAGTGATGCTGGTCCTCACTGCCTCCTGGAACCCCTTCAAATGCCCCACACAATTTGGCCCTCTCTGCTTTCCTGCGGACTCCATCCTCAAAAGCACCTTTTTTCACTTTCGGAGCCCTCCGAGCAAAAAAGACAAACGTCCAGCTTTTGCTGCCACAGCAAAGGTGGCAGCGGGGAAAAGTGATGCTGGTCCTCACTGCCTCCTGGAACCCCTTCAAATGCCCCAGACAATTTGGCCCTCTCTGCTTTCCTGCGGACTCCATCCTCAAAAGCACCTGTTTTCGCTTTCGGCGGTGTTTGGAGCAAAAAAGACAAACGTCCAGCTTTTGCTGCCACAGCAAAGGTGGCAGCGGGGAAAAGTGATGCTGGTCCTCACTGCCTCCTGGAACCCCTTCAAATGCCCCAGACAATTTGGCCCTCTCTGCTTTCCTGCGGACTCCATCCTCAAAAGCACCTGTTTTCGCTTTCGGCGCCCTCCGGAGCAAAAAAGACAAACGTCCAGCTTTTGCTGCCACAGCAAAGGTTGCAGCGAGGAAAAGTGATGCTGGTCCTCACTGCCTCCTGGAACCCCTTCAAATGCCCCAGACAATTTGGCCCTCTCTGCTTTCCTGCGGACTCCATCCTCAAAAGCACCTGTTTTCACTTTCGGCGCCCTCCGGAGCAAAAAAGACATACGTCCAGCTTTTGCTGCCACAGCAAAGGTGCCAGCGGGGAAAAGTGATGCTGGTCCTCACTGCCTCCTGGAACCCCTTCAAATGCCCCAGACAATTTGGCCCTCTCTGCCTTCCTGCGGACTCCATCCTCAAAAGCAGCTTTTTTCACTTTCGGCGCTCTCCGGAGCAAAAAAGACAAACGTCCAGCTTTTGCTGCCACAGCAAAGGTGGCAGCGGGGAAAAGTGATGCTGGTCCTCACTGCCTCCTGGAACCCCTTCAAATGCCCCAGACAATTTGGCCCTCTCTGCTTTCCTGCGGATTCCATCCTCAAAAGCACCTGTTTTCGCTTTCGGCGGTCTCCGGAGCAAAAAAGACAAACGTCCAGCTTTTGCTGCCACAGCAAAGGTGGCAGCGGGGAAAAGTGATGCTGGTCCTCACTGCCTCCTGGAACCCCTTCAAATGCCCCAGACAATTTGGCCCTCTCTGCTTTCCTGCGGACTCCAGCCTCAAAAGCACCTTTTTTCGCTTTCGGCGCTCTCCGGAGCAAAAAAGACAAACGTCCAGCTTTTGCTGCCACAGCAAAGGTGGCAGCGGGGAAAAGTGATGCTGGTCCTCACTGCCTCCTGGAACCCCTTCAAATGCCCCAGACAATTTGGCCCTCTCTGCTTTCCCGCGGACTCCATCCTCAAAAGCACCTGTTTTCGCTTTCGGCGGTGTTTGGAGCAAAAAAGACAAACGTCCAGCTTTTGCTGCCACAGCAAAGGTGCCAGCGGGGAAAAGTGATGCTGGTCCTCACTGCCTCCTGGAACCCCTTCAAATGCCCCAGACAATTTGGCCCTCTCTGCTTTCCTGCGGACTCCAGCCTCAAAAGCACCTGTTTTCACTTTCGGCGGTGTTTGGAGCAAAAAAGACAAACGTCCAGCTTTTGCTGCCACAGCAAAGGTGGCAGTGGGGAAAAGTGATGCTGGTCCTCACTGCCTCCTGGAACCCCTTCAAATGCCCCAGACAATTTGGCCCTCTCTGCTTTCCTGCGGACTCCATCCTCAAAAGCACCTTTTTTCGCTTTCGGCGGTGTTTGGAGCAAAAAAGACAAACGTCCAGCTTTTGCTGCCACAGCAAAGGTGGCAGTGGGGAAAAGTGATGCTGGTCCTCACTGCCTCCTGGAACCCCTTCAAATGCCCCAGATAATTTGGCCCTCTCTGCTTTCCTGCGGACTCCATCCTCAAAAGCACCTGTTTTCGCTTTCGGCGGTGTTTGGAGCAAAAAAGACAAACGTCCAGCTTTTGCTGCCACAGCAAAGGTGGCAGCGGGGAAAAGTGATGCTGGTCCTCACTGCCTCCTGGAACCCCATCAAATGCCCCAGACAATTTGGACCTCTCTGCTTTCCTGCGGACTCCATCCTCAAAAGCACCTTTTTTCACTTTCGGAGCCCTCCGAGCAAAAAAGGCAAACGTCCAGCTTTTGCTGCCACAGCAAAGGTGCCAGCGGGGAAAAGTGATGCTGGTCCTCACTGCCTCCTGGAACCCCTTCAAATGCCCCAGACAATTTGGCCCTCTCTGCTTTCCTGCGGACTCCATCCTCAAAAGCACCTGTTTTCGCTTTCGGCGGTGTTTGGAGCAAAAAAGACAAACGTCCAGCTTTTGCTGCCACAGCAAAGGTGGCAGCGGGGAAAAGTGATGCTGGTCCTCACTGCCTCCTGGAACCCCTTCAAATGCCCCAGACAATTTGGCCCTCTCTGCTTTCCTGCGGACTCCATCCTCAAAAGCACCTGTTTTCACTTTCGGCGCCCTCCGGAGCAAAAAAGACATACGTCCAGCTTTTGCTGCCACAGCAAAGGTGCCAGCGGGGAAAAGTGATGCTGGTCCTCACTGCCTCCTGGAACCCCTTCAAATGCCCCAGACAATTTGGCCCTCTCTGCTTTCCTGCGGACTCCATCCTCAAAAGCACCTTTTTTCGCTTTCGGCGGTCTCCGGAGCAAAAAAGACAAACGTCCAGCTTTTGCTGCCACAGCAAAGGTGGCAGCGGGGAAAAGTGATGCTGGTCCTCACTGCCTCCTGGAACCCCTTCAAATTCCCCAGACAATTTGGCCCTCTCTGCTTTCCTGCGGACTGCATCCTCAAAAGCACCTGTTTTCGCTTTCGGCGCTCTCCGGAGCAAAAAAGACAAACGTCCAGCTTTTGCTGCCACAGCAAAGGTGCCAGCGGGGAAAAGTGATGCTGGTCCTCACTGCCTCCTGGAACCCCTTCAAATGCCCCACACAATTTGGCCCTCTCTGCTTTCCCGCGGACTCCATCCTCAAAAGCACCTGTTTTCGCTATCGGCGGTGTTTGGAGCAAAAAAGACAAACGTCCAGCTTTTGCTGCCACAGCAAAGGTGCCAGCGGGGAAAAGTGATGCTGGTCCTCACTGCCTCCTGGAACCCCTTCAAATGCCCCAGACAATTTGGCCCTCTCTGCTTTCCTGCGGACTCCATCCTCAAAAGCACCTGTTTTCGCTTTCGGCGCCCTCGGGAGCAAAAAAGACAAACGTCCAGCTTTTGCTGCCACAGCAAAGGTGGCAGTGGGGAAAAGTGATGCTGGTCCTCACTGCCTCCTGGAACCCCTTCAAATGCCCCAGACAATTTGGCCCTCTCTGCTTTCCTGCGGACTCCATCCTCAAAAGCACCTTTTTTGAATTTCGGCGCCCTCCGGAGCAAAAAAGACAAATGTCCAGCTTTTGCTGCCACAGCAAAAGTGGCAGCGAGGAAAAGTGATGCTGGTCCTCACTGCCTCCTGGAACCCCTTCAAATGCCCCAGACAATTTGGCCCTCTCAGCTTTCCTGCGGACTCCATCCTCAAAAGCACCTGTTTTCGCTTTCGGCGGTGTTTGGAGCAAAAAAGACAAACGTCCAGCTTTTGCTGCCACAGCAAAGGTGGCAGTGGGGAAAAGTGATGCTGGTCCTCACTGCCTCCTGGAACCCCTTCAAATGCCCCAGACAATTTGGCCCTCTCTGCTTTCCTGCGGACTCCATCCTCAAAAGCACCTGTTTTCACTTTCGGCGCCCTCGGGAGCAAAAAAGACAAACGTACAGCTTTTGCTGCCACAGCAAAGGTTGCAGCGAGGAAAAGTGATGCTGGTCCTCACTGCCTCCTGGAACCCCTTCAAATTCCCCAGACAATTTGGCCCTCTCTGCTTTCCTGCGGACTCCATCCTCAAAAGCACTGGTTTTCGCTTTCGGCAGTGTTTGGAGCAAAAAAGACAAACGTCCAGCTTTTGCTGCCACAGCAAAGGTGGCAGTGGGGAAAAGTGATGCTGGTCCTCAATGCCTCCTGGAACCCCTTCAAATGCCCCAGACAATTTGGCCCTCTCTGCTTTCCTGCGGACTCCATCCTCAAAAGCACCTTTTTTCGCTTTCGGCGGTCTCCGGAGCAAAAAAGACAAACGTCCAGCTTTTGCTGCCACAGCAAAGGTGCCAGCGGGGAAAAGTGATGCTGGTCCTCACTGCCTCCTGGAACCCCTTCAAATGCCCCAGACAATTTGGCCCTCTCTGCTTTCCTGCGGACTCCATTCTCAAAAGCACCTTTTTTCGCTTTCGGCGCTCTCCGGAGCAAAAAAGACAAACGTCCAGCTTTTGCTGCCACAGCAAAGGTGGCAGCGGGGAAAAGTGATGCTGGTCCTCACTGCCTCCTGGAACCCCTTCAAATGCCCCAGACAATTTGGCCCTCTCTGCTTTCCTGCGGACTCCATCCTCAAAAGCACCTGTTTTCGCTATCAGCGGTGTTTGGAGCAAAAAAGACAAACGTCCAGCTTTTGCTGCCACAGCAAAGGTGGCAGTGGGGAAAAGTGATGCTGGTCCTCACTGCCTCCTGGAACCCCTTCAAATGCCCCACACAATTTGGCCCTCTCTGCTTTCCTGCGGACTCCATCCTCAAAAGCACCTTTTTTGAATTTCGGCGCCCTCCGGAGCAAAAAAGACAAATGTCCAGCTTTTGCTGCCACAGCAAAAGTGGCAGCGAGGAAAAGTGATGCTGGTCCTCACTGCCTCCTGGAACCCCTTCAAATGCCCCAGACAATTTGGCCCTCTCAGCTTTCCTGCGGACTCCATCCTCAAAAGCACCTGTTTTCGCTTTCGGTGGTGTTTGGAGCAAAAAAGACAAACGTCCAGCTTTTGCTGCCACAGCAAAGGTGGCAGTGGGGAAAAGTGATGCTGGTCCTCACTGCCTCCTGGAACCCCTTCAAATGCCCCAGATAATTTGGCCCTCTCTGCTTTCCTGCGGACTCCATCCTCAAAAGCACCTGTTTTCGCTTTCGGCGGTGTTTGGAGCAAAAAAGACAAACGTCCAGCTTTTGCTGCCACAGCAAAGGTGGCAGCGGGGAAAAGTGATGCTGGTCCTCACTGCCTCCTGGAACCCCTTCAAATGCCCCAGACAATTTGGCCCTCTCTGCTTTCCTGCGGACTCCATCCTCAAAAGCACCTGTTTTCGCTTTCGGCAGTGTTTGGAGCAAAAAAGACAAATGTCCAGCTTTTGCTGCCACAGCAAAGGTGGCAGTGGGGAAAAGTGATGCTGGTCCTCACTGCCTCCTGGAACCCCTTCAAATGCCCCAGATAAATTTGGCCCTCTCTGCTTTCCTGCGGACTGCATCCTCAAAAGCACATTTTTTCGCTTTCGGAGCTGTTTGGAGCAAAAAAGACAAACGTCCAGCTTTTGCTGCCACAGCAAAAGTGGCAGCGGGGAAAAGTGATGCTGGTCCTCACTGCCTCCTGGAACCCCTTCAAATGCCCCAGACAATTTGGCCCTCTCTGCTTTCCTGCGGACTCCATCCTCAAAAGCACCTTTTTTCACTTTCGGAGCCCTCCGAGCAAAAAAGACAAACGTCCAGCTTTTGCTGCCACAGCAAAGGTGCCAGCGGGGAAAAGTGATGCTGGTCCTCACTGCCTCCTGGAACCCCTTCAAATGCCCCAGACAATTTGGCCCTCTCTGCTTTCCTGCAGACTCCATCCTCAAAAGCACCTGTTTTCGCTTTCGGCGGTGTTTGGAGCAAAAAAGACAAACGTCCAGCTTTTGCTGCCACAGCAAAGGTGGCAGTGGGGAAAAGTGATGCTGGTCCTCACTGCCTCCTGGAACCCCTTCAAATGCCCCACACAATTTGGCCCTCTCTGCTTTCCTGCGGACTCCATCCTCAAAAGCACCTGTTTTCACTTTGGGCACCCTCCGGAGCAAAAAAGACAAACGTCCAGCTTTTGCTGCCACAGCAAAGGTGGCAGCGGGGAAAAGTGATGCTGGTCCTCACTGCCTCCTGGAACCCCTTCAAATGCCCCACACAATTTGGCCCTCTCTGCTTTCCTGCGGACTCCATCCTCAAAAGCACCTGTTTTCACTTTGGGCGCCCTCCGGAGCAAAAAAGACAAACGTCCAGCTTTTGCTGCCACAGCAAAGGTGCCAGCGGGGAAAAGTGATGCTGGTCCTCACTGCCTCCTGGAACCCCTTCAAATGCCCCAGACAATTTGGCCCTCTCTGCTTTCCTGCGGACTCCATCCTCAAAAGCACCTGTTTTCGCTTTCGGCGCTGTTTGGAGCAAAAAAGACAAACGTCCAGCTTTTGCTGCCACAGCAAAGGTGGCAGTGGGGAAAAGTGATGCTGGTCCTCAATGCCTCCTGGAACCCCTTCAAATGCCCCAGACAATTTGGCCCTCTCTGCCTTCCTGCGGACTCCATCCTCAAAAGCAGCTTTTTTCGCTTTCGGCGCTCTCCGGAGCAAAAAAGACAAACGTCCAGCTTTTGCTGCCACAGCAAAGGTGGCAGCGGGGAAAAGTGATGCTGGTCCTCACTGCCTCCTGGAACCCCTTCAAATGCCCCAGACAATTTGGCCCTCTCTGCTTTCCTGCGGACTCCATCCTCAAAAGCACCTTTTTTCGCTTTCGGCGCTCTCCGGAGCAAAAAAGAAAAACGTCCAGCTTTTGCTGCCACAGCAAAGGTGCCAGCGAGGAAAAGTGATGCTGGTCCTCACTGCCTCCTGGAACCCCTTCAAATGCCCCAGACAATTTGGCCCTCTCTGCTTTCCCGCGGACTCCATCCTCAAAAGCACCTGTTTTCGCTATCGGCGGTGTTTGGAGCAAAAAAGACAAACGTCCAGCTTTTGCTGCCACAGCAAAGGTGCCAGCGGGGAAAAGTGATGCTGGTCCTCACTGCCTCCTGGAACCCCTTCAAATGCCCCAGACAATTTGGCCCTCTCTGCTTTCCTGCGGACTCCATCCTCAAAAGCACCTGTTTTCGCTTTCGGCGGTGTTTGGAGCAAAAAAGACAAACGTCCAGCTTTTGCTGCCACAGCAAAGGTGGCAGTGGGGAAAAGTGATGCTGGTCCTCACTGCCTCCTGGAACCCCTTCAAATGCCCCAGACAATTTGGCCCTCTCTGCTTTCCTGCGGACTCCATCCTCAAAAGCACCTTTTTTCGCTTTCGGCGCTCTCCGGAGCAAAAAAGAAAAACGTCCAGCTTTTGCTGCCACAGCAAAGGTGGCAGCGGGGAAAAGTGATGCTGGTCCTCACTGCCTCCTGGAACCCCTTCAAATGCCCCAGACAATTTGGCCCTCTCTGCTTTCCCGCGGACTCCATCCTCAAAAGCACCTGTTTTCGCTATCGGCGGTGTTTGGAGCAAAAAAGACAAACGTCCAGCTTTTGCTGCCACAGCAAAGGTGCCAGCGGGGAAAAGTGATGCTGGTCCTCACTGCCTCCTGGAACCCCTTCAAATGCCCCAGACAATTTGGCCCTCTCTGCTTTCCTGCGGACTCCATCCTCAAAAGCACCTGTTTTCGCTTTCGGCGGTGTTTGGAGCAAAAAAGACAAACGTCCATCTTTTGCTGCCACAGCAAAGGTGGCAGTGGGGAAAAGTGATGCTGGTCCTCACTGCCTCCTGGAACCCCTTCAAATGCCCCAGACAATTTGGCCCTCTCTGCTTTCCTGCGGACTCCATCCTCAAAAACACCTTTTTTGAATTTCGGCGCCCTCCGGAGCAAAAAAGACAAATGTCCAGCTTTTGCTGCCACAGCAAAGGTGGCAGCGAGGAAAAGTGATGCTGGTCCTCACTGCCTCCTGGAACCCCTTCAAATGCCCCAGACAATTTGGCCCTCTCAGCTTTCCTGCGGACTCCATCCTCAAAAGCACCTGTTTTCGTTTCGGCGGTGTTTGGAGCAAAAAAGACAAACGTCCAGCTTTTGCTGCCACAGCAAAGGTGGCAGTGGGGAAAAGTGATGCTGGTCCTCACTGCCTCCTGGAACCCCTTCAAATGCCCCAGACAATTTGGCCCTCTCTGCTTTCCTGCGGACTCCATCCTCAAAAGCACCTTTTTTGAATTTCGGCGCCCTCCGGAGCAAAAAAGACAAATGTCCAGCTTTTGCTGCCACAGCAAAAGTGGCAGCGAGGAAAAGTGATGCTGGTCCTCACTGCCTCCTGGAACCCCTTCAAATGCCCCAGACAATTTGGCCCTCTCAGCTTTCCTGCGGACTCCATCCTCAAAAGCACCTGTTTTCGCTTTCGGCGGTGTTTGGAGCAAAAAAGACAAACGTCCAGCTTTTGCTGCCACAGCAAAGGTGGCAGTGGGGAAAAGTGATGCTGGTCCTCACTGCCTCCTGGAACCCCTTCAAATGCCCCAGACAATTTGGCCCTCTCTGCTTTCCTGCGGACTCCATCCTCAAAAGCACCCGTTTTCACTTTCGGCGCCCTCGGGAGCAAAAAAGACAAACGTCCAGCTTTTGCTGCCACAGCAAAGGTTGCAGCGAGGAAAAGTGATGCTGGTCCTCACTGCCTCCTGGAACCCCTTCAAATGCCCCAGACAATTTGGCCCTCTCTGCTTTCCTGCGGACTCCATCCTCAAAAGCACCTGTTTTCACTTTCGGCGCCCTCCGGAGCAAAAAAGACATACGTCCAGCTTTTGCTGCCACAGCAAAGGTGGCAGCGGGGAAAAGTGATGCTGGTCCTCACTGCCTCCTGGACCCCCTTCAAAAGCCCCACACAATTTGGCCCTCTCTGCTTTCCTGCGGACTCCATCCTCAAAAGCACCTGTTTTCGCTTTCGGCAGTGTTTGGAGCAGAAAAGACAAACGTCCAGCTTTTGCTGCCACAGCAAAGGTGGCAGTGGGGAAAAGTGATGCTGGTCCTCAATGCCTCCTGGAACCCCTTCAAATGCCCCAGACAATTTGGCCCTCTCTGCTTTCCTGCGGACTCCATCCTCAAAAGCACCTTTTTTCGCTTTCGGCGGTCTCCGGAGCAAAAAAGACAAACGTCCAGCTTTTGCTGCCACAGCAAAGGTGGCAGCGGGGAAAAGTGATGCTGGTCCTCACTGCCTCCTGGAACCCCTTCAAATGCCCCAGACAATTTGGCCCTCTCTGCTTTCCTGCGGACTCCAGCCTCAAAAGCACCTGTTTTCGCTTTCGGCGCTCTCCGGATCAAAAAAGACAAACGTCCAGCTTTTGCTGCCACAGCAATGGTGGCAGCGGGGAAAAGTGATGCTGGTCCTCACTGCCTCCTGGAACCCCTTCAAATGCCCCACACAATTTGGCCCTCTCTGCTTTCCTGCGGACTCCATCCTCAAAAGCACCTGTTTTCGCTTTCGGCGGTGTTTGGAGCAAAAAAGACAAACGTCCAGCTTTTGCTGCCACAGCAAAGGTGCCAGCGGGGAAAAGTGATGCTGGTCCTCACTGCCTCCTGGAACCCCTTCAAATGCCCCACACAATTTGGCCCTCTCTGCTTTCCTGCGGACTCCATCCTCAAAAGCATCTGTTTTCGCTTTCGGCGGTGTTTGGAGCAAAAAAGACAAATGTCCAGCTTTTGCTGCCACAGCAAAGGTGGCAGTGGGGAAAAGTGATGCTGGTCCTCACTGCCTCCTGGAACCCCTTCAAATGCCCCAGATAAATTTGGCCCTCTCTGCTTTCCTGCGGACTCCATCCTCAAAAGCACCTGTTTTCGCTTTCGGCGGTCTCCGGAGCAAAAAAGACAAACGTCCAGCTTTTGCTGCCACAGCAAAGGTGCCAGCGGGGAAAAGTGATGCTGGTCCTCACTGCCTCCTGGAACCCCTTCAAATGCCCCAGACAATTTGGCCCTCTCTGCTTTCCTGCGGACTCCATCCTCAAAAGCACCTTTTTTCGCTTTCGGCGCTCTCCGGAGCAAAAAAGACAAACGTCCAGCTTTTGCTGCCACAGCAAAGGTGCCAGCGGGGAAAAGTGATGCTGGTCCTCACTGCCTCCTGGAACCCCTTCAAATGCCCCAGACAATTTGGCCCTCTCTGCTTCCCTGCGGACTCCAGCCTCAAAAGCACCTGTTTTCGCTTTCGGCGGTGTTTGGAGCAAAAAAGAAAAACGTCCAGCTTTTGCTGCCACAGCAAAGGTGGCAGCGGGGAAAAGTGATGCTGGTCCTCACTGCCTCCTGGAACCCCTTCAAATGCCCCAGACAATTTGGCCCTCTCAGCTTTCCTGCGGACTCCATCCTCAAAAGCACCTGTTTTCGCTTTCGGCGCTCTCCGGAGCAAAAAAGACAAACGTCCAGCTTTTGCTGCCACAGCAAAAGTGGCAGCGGGGAAAAGTGATGCTGGTCCTCACTGCCTCCTGGAACCCCTTCAAATGCCCCACACAATTTGGCCCTCTCTGCTTTCCTGCGGACTCCAGCCTCAAAAGCACCTTTTTTCACTTTCGGCGCCCTCCGGAGCAAAAAAGACAAACGTCCAGCTTTTGCTGCCACAGCAAAGGTGGCAGTGGGGAAAAGTGATGCTGGTCCTCACTGCCTCCTGGAACCCCTTCAAATGCCCCAGACAATTTGGCCCTCTCTGCTTTCCTGCGGACTCCAGCCTCAAAAGCACCTGTTTTCTCTTTCGGCGGTGTTTGGAGCAAAAAAGACAAACGTCCAGCTTTTGCTGCCACAGCAAAGGTGGCAGTGCGGAAAAGTGATGCTGGTCCTCACTGCCTCCTGGAACCCCTTCAAATGCCCCAGACAATTTGGCCCTCTCTGCTTTCCTGCGGACTCCATCCTCAAAAGCACCTGTTTTCGCTTTCGGCGTTGTTTGGAGCAAAAAAGACAAACGTCCAGCTTTTGCTGCCACAGCAAAGGTGCCAGCTAGGAAAAGTGATGCTGGTCCTCACTGCCTCCTGGAACCCCTTCAAATGCCCCAGACAATTTGGCCCTCTCTGCTTTCCTGCGGACTCCATCCTCAAAAGCACCTGTTTTCGCTTTCGGCGGTGTTTGGAGCAAAAAAGACAAACGTCCAGCTTTTGCTGCCACAGCAAAGGTGCCAGCGGGGAAAAGTGATGCTGGTCCTCACTGCCTCCTGGAACCCCTTCAAATGCCCCAGACAATTTGGCCCTCTCTGCTTTCCTGCGGACTCCATCCTCAAAAGCACCTTTTTTCAATTTCGGAGCTGTTTGGAGCAAAAAGACAAACGTCCAGCTTTTGCTGCCACAGCAAAGGTGCCAGCGGGGAAAAGTGATGCTGGTCCTCACTGCCTCCTGGAACCCCTTCAAATGCCCCAGACAATTTGGCCCTCTCTGCTTTCCTGCGGACTCCATCCTCAAAAGCACCTGTTTTCGCTTTCGGCGGTGTTTGGAGCAAAAAAGACAAACGTCCAGCTTTTGCTGCCACAGCAAAGGTGGCAGTGGGGAAAAGTTATGCTGGTCCTCACTGCCTCCTGGAACCCCTTCAAATGCCCCAGACAATTTGGCCCTCTCTGCTTTCCTGCGGACTCCAGCCTCAAAAGCACCTGTTTTCGCTTTCGGCGGTGTTTGGAGCAAAAAAGACAAACGTCCAGCATTTGCTGCCACAGCAAAGGTGGCAGCGGGGAAAAGTGATGCTGGTCCTCACTGCCTCCTGGAACCCCTTCAAATGCCACAGACAATTTGGCCCTCTCTGCTTTCCTGCGGACTCCATCCTTAAAAGCAGCTTTTTTCGCTTTCGGCGGTGTTTGGAGCAAAAAAGACAAACGTCCAGCTTTTGCTGCCACAGCAAAGGTGGCAGCGGGAAAAAGTGATGCTGGTCCTCACTGCCTCCTGGAACCCCTTCAAATGCCCCAGACAATTTGGCCCTCTCTGCTTTCCTGTGGACTCCATCCTCAAAAGCACCTGTTTTCGCTTTCGGCGCTGTTTGGAGCAAAAAAGACAAACGTCCAGCTTTTGCTGCCACAGCAAAGGTGGCAGCGGGGAAAAGTGATGCTGGTCCTCACTGCCTCCTGGAACCCCTTCAAATGCCCCAGACAATTTGGCCCTCTCTGCTTTCCTGCGGACTCCATCCTCAAAAGCACCTTTTTTCACTTTCGGAGCCCTCCGAGCAAAAAAGACAAACGTCCAGCTTTTGCTGCCACAGCAAAGGTGGCAGCGGGGAAAAGTGATGCTGGTCCTCACTGCCTCCTGGAACCCCTTCAAATGCCCCAGACAATTTGGCCCTCTCTGCTTTCCTGCGGACTCCATCCTCAAAAGCACCTGTTTTCGCTTTCGGCGCCCTCCGGAGCAAAAAAGACAAACGTCCAGCTTTTGCTGCCACAGCAAAGGTTGCAGCGAGGAAAAGTGATGCTGGTCCTCACTGCCTCCTGGAACCCCTTCAAATGCCCCAGACAATTTGGCCCTCTCTGCTTTCCTGCGGACTCCATCCTCAAAAGCACCTGTTTTCACTTTCGGCGCCCTCCGGAGCAAAAAAGACATACGTCCAGCTTTTGCTGCCACAGCAAAGGTGCCAGCGGGGAAAAGTGATGCTGGTCCTCACTGCCTCCTGGAACCCCTTCAAATGCCCCAGACAATTTGGCCCTCTCTGCTTTCCTGCGGACTCCATCCTCAAAAGCACCTGTTTTCGCTTTCGGCGGTGTTTGGAGCAAAAAAGACAAACGTCCAGCTTTTGCTGCCACAGCAAAGGTGGCAGCGGGGAAAAGTGATGCTGGTCCTCAATGCCTCCTGGAACCCCTTCAAATGCCCCAGACAATTTGGCCCTCTCTGCCTTCCTGCGGACTCCATCCTCAAAAGCAGCTTTTTTCACTTTCGGCGCTCTCCGGAGCAAAAAAGACAAACGTCCAGCTTTTGCTGCCACAGCAAAGGTGGCAGCGGGGAAAAGTGATGCTGGTCCTCACTGCCTCCTGGAACCCCTTCAAATGCCCCAGACAATTTGGCCCTCTCTGCTTTCCTGCAGATTCCATCCTCAAAAGCACCTGTTTTCGCTTTCGGCTGTCTCCGGAGCAAAAAAGACAAACGTCCAGCTTTTGCTGCCACAGCAAAGGTGGCAGCGGGGAAAAGTGATGCTGGTCCTCACTGCCTCCTGGAACCCCTTCAAATGCCCCAGACAATTTGGCCCTCTCTGCTTTCCTGCGGACTCCATCCTCAAAAGCACCTTTTTTCGCTTTCGGCGGTCTCCGGAGCAAAAAAGACAAACGTCCAGCTTTTGCTGCCACAGCAAAGGTGGCAGCGGGGAAAAGTGATGCTGGTCCTCACTGCATCCTGGAACCCCTTCAAATTCCCCAGACAATTTGGCCCTCTCTGCTTTCCTGCGGACTCCATCCTCAAAAGCACCTGTTTTCGCTTTCGTCGCTCTCCGGAGCAAAAAAGACAAACGTCCAGCTTTTGCTGCCACAGCAAAGGTGCCAGCGGGGAAAAGTGATGCTGGTCCTCACTGCCTCCTGGAACCCCTTCAAATGCCCCACACAATTTGGCCCTCTCTGCTTTCCTGCGCACTCCATCCTCAAAAGCATTTTTTTTTGCTTTCGGCGGTGTTTGGAGCAAAAAAGACAAACGTCCAGCTTTTGCTGCCACAGCAAAGGTGGCAGTGGGGAAAAGTGATGCTGGTCCTCACTGCCTCCTGGAACCCCTTCAAATGCCCCAGACAATTTGGCCCTCTCTGCTTTCCTGCGGACTCCATCCTCAAAAGCACCTGTTTTCACTTTCGGCGGTGTTTGGAGCAAAAAAGACAAACGTCCAGCTTTTGCTGCCACAGCAAAGGTGGCAGTGGGGAAAAGTGATGCTGGTCCTCACTGCCTCCTGGAACCCCTTCAAATGCCCCAGACAATTTGGCCCTCTCTGCTTTCCTGCGGACTCCATCCTCAAAAGCACCTGTTTTCACTTTCGGCGCCCTCGGGAGCAAAAAAGACAAACGTACAGCTTTTGCTGCCACAGCAAAGGTTGCAGCGAGGAAAAGTGATGCTGGTCCTCACTGCCTCCTGGAACCCCTTCAAATGCCCCAGACAATTTGGCCCTCTCTGCTTTCCTGCGGACTCCATCCTCAAAAACACTGGTTTTCGCTTTCGGCAGTGTTTGGAGCAAAAAAGACAAACGTCCAGCTTTTGCTGCCACAGCAAAAGTGGCAGAGGGAAAAGTGATGCTGGTCCTCAATGCCTCCTGGAACCTCTTCAAATGCCCCAGACAATTTGGCCCTCTCTGCTTTCCTGCGGACTCCATCCTCAAAAGCACCTTTTTTCGCTTTCGGCGGTCTCCGGAGCAAAAAAGACAAACGTCCAGCTTTTGCTGCCACAGCAAAGGTGCCAGCGGGGAAAAGTGATGCTGGTCCTCACTGCCTCCTGGAACCCCTTCAAATGCCCCAGACAATTTGGCCCTCTCTGCTTTCCTGCGGACTCCATTCTCAAAAGCACCTTTTTTCGCTTTCGGCGCTCTCCGGAGCAAAAAAGACAAACGTCCAGCTTTTGCTGCCACAGCAAAGGTGGCAGCGGGGAAAAGTGATGCTGGTCCTCACTGCCTCCTGGAACCCCTTCAAATGCCCCAGACAATTTGGCCCTCTCTGCTTTCCTGCGGACTCCATCCTCAAAAGCACCTGTTTTCGCTATCGGCGGTGTTTTGAGCAAAAAAGACAAACGTCCAGCTTTTGCTGCCACAGCAAAGGTGGCAGTGGGGAAAAGTGATGCTGGTCCTCACTGCCTCCTGGAACCCCTTCAAATGCCCCACACAATTTGGCCCTCTCTGCTTTCCTGCGGACTCCATCCTCAAAAGCACCTTTTTTGAATTTCGGCGCCCTCCGGAGCAAAAAAGACAAATGTCCAGCTTTTGCTGCCACAGCAAAAGTGGCAGCGAGGAAAAGTGATGCTGGTCCTCACTGCCTCCTGGAACCCCTTCAAATGCCCCAGACAATTTGGCCCTCTCAGCTTTCCTGCGGACTCCATCCTCAAAAGCACCTGTTTTCGCTTTCGGCGGTGTTTGGAGCAAAAAAGACAAACGTCCAGCTTTTGCTGCCACAGCAAAGGTGGCAGCGGGGAAAAGTGATGCTGGTCCTCACTGCCTCCTGGAACCCCTTCAAATGCCCCAGACAATTTGGCCCTCTCTGCTTTCCTGCGGACTCCATCCTCAAAAGCACCTGTTTTCACTTTCGGCGGTGTTTGGAGCAAAAAAGACAAACGTCCAGCTTTTGCTGCCACAGCAAAGGTGGCAGTGGGGAAAAGTGATGCTGGTCCTCACTGCCTCCTGGAACCCCTTCAAATGCCCCAGACAATTTGGCCCTCTCTGCTTTCCTGCGGACTCCATCCTCAAAAGCACCTGTTTTCACTTTCGGCGCCCTCGGGAGCAAAAAAGACAAACGTACAGCTTTTGCTGCCACAGCAAAGGTTGCAGCGAGGAAAAGTGATGCTGGTCCTCACTGCCTCCTGCAACCCCTTCAAATGCCCCAGACAATTTGGCCCTCTCTGCTTTCCTGCGGACTCCATCCTCAAAAGCACTGGTTTTCGCTTTCGGCAGTGTTTGGAGCAAAAAAGACAAACGTCCAGCTTTTGCTGCCACAGCAAAAGTGGCAGTGGGGAAAAGTGATGCTGGTCCTCAATGCCTCCTGGAACCTCTTCAAATGCCCCAGACAATTTGGCCCTCTCTGCTTTCCTGCGGACTCCATCCTCAAAAGCACCTTTTTTCGCTTTCGGCGGTCTCCGGAGCAAAAAAGACAAACGTCCAGCTTTTGCTGCCACAGCAAAGGTGCCAGCGGGGAAAAGTGATGCTGGTCCTCACTGCCTCCTGGAACCCCTTCAAATGCCCCAGACAATTTGGCCCTCTCTGCTTTCCTGCGGACTCCATTCTCAAAAGCACCTTTTTTCGCTTTCGGCGCTCTCCGGAGCAAAAAAGACAAACGTCCAGCTTTTGCTGCCACAGCAAATGTGGCAGCGGGGAAAAGTGATGCTGGTCCTCACTGCCTCCTGGAACCCCTTCAAATGCCCCAGACAATTTGGCCCTCTCTGCTTTCCTGCGGACTCCATCCTCAAAAGCACCTGTTTTCGCTATCGGCGGTGTTTTGAGCAAAAAAGACAAACGTCCAGCTTTTGCTGCCACAGCAAAGGTGGCAGTGGGGAAAAGTGATGCTGGTCCTCACTGCCTCCTGGAACCCCTTCAAATGCCCCAGACAATTTGGCCCTCTCTGCTTTCCTGCGGACTCCATCCTCAAAAGCACCTTTTTTGAATTTCGGCGCCCTCCGGAGCAAAAAAGACAAATGTCCAGCTTTTGCTGCCACAGCAAAAGTGGCAGCGAGGAAAAGTGATGCTGGTCCTCACTGCCTCCTGGAACCCCTTCAAATGCCCCAGACAATTTGGCCCTCTCAGCTTTCCTGCGGACTCCATCCTCAAAAGCACCTGTTTTCGCTTTCGGCGGTGTTTGGAGCAAAAAAGACAAACGTCCAGCTTTTGCTGCCACAGCAAAGGTGGCAGTGGGGAAAAGTGACGCTGGTCCTCACTGCCTCCTGGAACCCCTTCAAATGCCCCAGATAATTTGGCCCTCTCTGCTTTCCTGCGGACTCCATCCTCAAAAGCACCTGTTTTCGCTATCGGCGGTGTTTGGAGCAAAAAAGACAAACGTCCAGCTTTTGCTGCCACAGCAAAGGTGCCAGCGGGGAAAAGTGATGCTGGTCCTCACTGCCTCCTGGAACCCCTTCAAATGCCCCAGACAATTTGGCCCTCTCTGCTTTCCTGCGGACTCCATCCTCAAAAGCACCTGTTTTCGCTTTCGGCGGTGTTTGGAGCAAAAAAGACAAACGTCCAGCTTTTGCTGCCACAGCAAAGGTGGCAGCGGGGAAAAGTGATGCTGGTCCTCACTGCCTCCTGGAACCCCTTCAAATGCCCCAGACAATTTGGCCCTCTCTGCTTTCCTGCGGACTCCATCCTCAAAAGCACCTGTTTTCGCTTTCGGCAGTGTTTGGAGCAAAAAAGACAAATGTCCAGCTTTTGCTGCCACAGCAAAGGTGGCAGCGGGGAAAAGTGATGCTGGTCCTCACTGCCTCCTGGAACCCCTTCAAATGCCCCAGATAAATTTGGCCCTCTCTGCTTTCCTGCGGACTGCATCCTCAAAAGCACCTTTTTTCACTTTCGGAGCTGTTTGGAGCAAAAAAGACAAACGTCCAGCTTTTGCTGCCACAGCAAAAGTGGCAGCGGGGAAAAGTGATGCTGGTCCTCACTGCCTCCTGGAACCCCTTCAAATGCCCCAGACAATTTGGCCCTCTCTGCTTTCCTGCGGACTCCATCCTCAAAAGCACCTTTTTTCACTTTCGGAGCCCTCCGAGCAAAAAAGACAAACGTCCAGCTTTTGCTGCCACAGCAAAGGTGCCAGCGGGGAAAAGTGATGCTGGTCCTCACTGCCTCCTGGAACCCCTTCAAATGCCCCAGACAATTTGGCCCTCTCTGCTTTCCTGCGGACTCCATCCTCAAAAGCACCTGTTTTCACTTTGGGCACCCTCCGGAGCAAAAAAGACAAACGTCCAGCTTTTGCTGCCACAGCAAAGGTGCCAGCGGGGAAAAGTGATGCTGGTCCTCACTGCCTCCTGGAACCCCTTCAAATGCCCCAGACAATTTGGCCCTCTCTGCTTTCCTGCGGACTCCATCCTCAAAAGCACCTGTTTTCACTTTGGGCGCCCTCCGGAGCAAAAAAGACAAACGTCCAGCTTTTGCTGCCACAGCAAAGGTGCCAGCGGGGAAAAGTGATGCTGGTCCTCACTGCCTCCTGGAACCCCTTCAAATGCCCCAGACAATTTGGCCCTCTCTGCTTTCCTGCGGACTCCATCCTCAAAAGCACCTGTTTTCGCTTTCGGCGCTGTTTGGAGCAAAAAAGACAAACGTCCAGCTTTTGCTGCCACAGCAAAGGTGGCAGTGGGGAAAAGTGATGCTGGTCCTCACTGCCTCCTGGAACCCCTTCAAATGCCCCAGACAATTTGGCCCTCTCTGCTTTCCTGCGGACTCCATCCTCAAAAGCAGCTTTTTTCGCTTTCGGCGCTCTCCGGAGCAAAAAAGACAAACGTCCAGCTTTTGCTGCCACAGCAAAGGTGGCAGCGGGGAAAAGTGATGCTGGTCCTCACTGCCTCCTGGAACCCCTTCAAATGCCCCAGACAATTTGGCCCTCTCTGCTTTCCTGCGGACTCCATCCTCAAAAGCACCTTTTTTCGCTTTCGGCGGTCTCCGGAGCAAAAAAGACAAACGTCCAGCTTTTGCTGCCACAGCAAAGGTGCCAGCGGGGAAAAGTGATGCTGGTCCTCACTGCCTCCTGGAACCCCTTCAAATGCCCCAGACAATTTGGCCCTCTCTGCTTTCCTGCGGACTCCATCCTCAAAAGCACCTTTTTTCGCTTTCGGCGCTCTCCGGAGCAAAAAAGAAAAACGTCCAGCTTTTGCTGCCACAGCAAAGGTGCCAGCGAGGAAAAGTGATGCTGGTCCTCACTGCCTCCTGGAACCCCTTCAAATGCCCCAGACAATTTGGCCCTCTCTGCTTTCCCGCGGACTCCATCCTCAAAAGCACCTGTTTTCGCTATCGGCGGTGTTTGGAGCAAAAAAGACAAACGTCCAGCTTTTGCTGCCACAGCAAAGGTGCCAGCGGGGAAAAGTGATGCTGGTCCTCACTGCCTCCTGGAACCCCTTCAAATGCCCCAGACAATTTGGCCCTCTCTGCTTTCCTGCGGACTCCATCCTCAAAAGCACCTGTTTTCGCTTTCGGCGGTGTTTGGAGCAAAAAAGACAAACGTCCAGCTTTTGCTGCCACAGCAAAGGTGGCAGTGGGGAAAAGTGATGCTGGTCCTCACTGCCTCCTGGAACCCCTTCAAATGCCCCAGACAATTTGGCCCTCTCTGCTTTCCTGCGGACTCCATCCTCAAAAGCACCTTTTTTGAATTTCGGCGCCCTCCGGAGCAAAAAAGACAAACGTCCAGCTTTTGCTGCCACAGCAAAAGTGGCAGCGGGGAAAAGTGATGCTGGTCCTCACTGCCTCCTGGAACCCCTTCAAATGCCCCAGACAATTTGGCCCTCTCTGCTTTCCTGCGGACTCCATCCTCAAAAGCACCTGTTTTCGCTTTCGGCGGTGTTTGGAGCAAAAAAGACAAACGTCCATCTTTTGCTGCCACAGCAAAGGTGGCAGTGGGGAAAAGTGATGCTGGTCCTCACTGCCTCCTGGAACCCCTTCAAATGCCCCAGACAATTTGGCCCTCTCTGCTTTCCTGCGGACTCCATCCTCAAAAACACCTTTTTTGAATTTCGGCGCCCTCCGGAGCAAAAAAGACAAATGTCCAGCTTTTGCTGCCACAGCAAAAGTGGCAGCGAGGAAAAGTGATGCTGGTCCTCACTGCCTCCTGGAACCCCTTCAAATGCCCCAGACAATTTGGCCCTCTCAGCTTTCCTGCGGACTCCATCCTCAAAAGCACCTGTTTTCGCTTTCGGCGGTGTTTGGAGCAAAAAAGACAAACGTCCAGCTTTTGCTGCCACAGCAAAGGTGGCAGTGGGGAAAAGTGATGCTGGTCCTCACTGCCTCCTGGAACCCCTTCAAATGCCCCAGACAATTTGGCCCTCTCTGCTTTCCTGCGGACTCCATCCTCAAAAGCACCTTTTTTGAATTTCGGCGCCCTCCGGAGCAAAAAAGACAAATGTCCAGCTTTTGCTGCCACAGCAAAAGTGGCAGCGAGGAAAAGTGATGCTGGTCCTCACTGCCTCCTGGAACCCCTTCAAATGCCCCAGACAATTTGGCCCTCTCAGCTTTCCTGCGGACTCCATCCTCAAAAGCACCTGTTTTCGATTTCGGCGGTGTTTGGAGCAAAAAAGACAAACGTCCAGCTTTTGCTGCCACAGCAAAGGTGGCAGTGGGGAAAAGTGATGCTGGTCCGCACTGCCTCCTGGAACCCCTTCAAATGCCCCAGAAAATTTGGCCCTCTCTGCTTTCCTGCGGACTCCATCCTCAAAAGCAACCGTTTTCACTTTCGGCGCCCTCGGGAGCAAAAAAGACAAACGTCCAGCTTTTGCTGCCACAGCAAAGGTTGCAGCGAGGAAAAGTGATGCTGGTCCTCACTGCCTCCTGGAACCCCTTCAAATGCCCCAGACAATTTGGCCCTCTCTGCTTTCCTGCGGACTCCATCCTCAAAAGCACCTGTTTTCACTTTCGGCGCCCTCCGGAGCAAAAAAGACATACGTCCAGCTTTTGCTTCCACAGCAAAGGTGGCAGCGGGGAAAAGTGATGCTGGTCCTCACTGCCTCCTGGACCCCCTTCAAAAGCCCCAGACAATTTGGCCCTCTCTGCTTTCCTGCGGACTCCATCCTCAAAAGCACCTGTTTTCGCTTTCGGCAGTGTTTGGAGCAGAAAAGACAAACGTCCAGCTTTTGCTGCCACAGCAAAGGTGGCAGTGCGGAAAAGTGATGCTGGTCCTCAATGCCTCCTGGAACCCCTTCAAATGCCCCAGACAATTTGGCCCTCTCTGCTTTCCTGCGGACTCCATCCTCAAAAGCACCTTTTTTCGCTTTCGGCGGTCTCCGGAGCAAAAAAGACAAACGTCCAGCTTTTGCTGCCACAGCAAAGGTGGCAGCGGGGAAAAGTGATGCTGGTCCTCACTGCCTCCTGGAACCCCTTCAAATGCCCCAGACAATTTGGCCCTCTCTGCTTTCCTGCGGACTCCATCCTCAAAAGCACCTGTTTTCGCTTTCGGAGCTCTCCGGATCAAAAAAGACAAACGTCCAGCTTTTGCTGCCACAGCAAAGGTGGCAGCGGGGAAAAGTGATGCTGGTCCTCACTGCCTCCTGGAACCCCTTCAAATGCCCCAGACAATTTGGCCCTCTCTGCTTTCCTGCGGACTCCATCCTCAAAAGCACCTGTTTTCGCTTTCGGCGGTGTTTGGAGCAAAAAAGACAAACGTCCAGCTTTTGCTGCCACAGCAAAGGTGGCAGTGGGGAAAAGTGATGCTGGTCCTCACTGCCTCCTGGAACCCCTTCAAATGCCCCAGACAATTTGGCCCTCTCTGCTTTCCTGCGGACTCCATCCTCAAAAGCACCTGTTTTCGCTTTCGGCGGTGTTTGGAGCAAAAAAGACAAACGTCCAGCTTTTGCTGCCACAGCAAAGGTGGCAGTGGGGAAAAGTGATGCTGGTCCTCACTGCCTCCTGGAACCCCTTCAAATGCCCCAGACAATTTGGCCCTCTCTGCTTTCCTGCGGACTCCATCCTCAAAAGCACCTTTTTTGAATTTCGGCGCCCTCCGGAGCAAAAAAGACAAACGTCCAGCTTTTGCTGCCACAGCAAAAGTGGCAGCGGGGAAAAGTGATGCTGGTCCTCACTGCCTCCTGGAACCCCTTCAAATGCCCCAGACAATTTGGCCCTCTCTGCTTTCCTGCGGACTCCATCCTCAAAAGCACCTGTTTTCGCTTTCGGCGGTGTTTGGAGCAAAAAAGACAAACGTCCATCTTTTGCTGCCACAGCAAAGGTGGCAGTGGGGAAAAGTGATGCTGGTCCTCACTGCCTCCTGGAACCCCTTCAAATGCCCCAGACAATTTGGCCCTCTCTGCTTTCCTGCGGACTCCATCCTCAAAAACACCTTTTTTGAATTTCGGCGCCCTCCGGAGCAAAAAAGACAAATGTCCAGCTTTTGCTGCCACAGCAAAAGTGGCAGCGAGGAAAAGTGATGCTGGTCCTCACTGCCTCCTGGAACCCCTTCAAATGCCCCAGACAATTTGGCCCTCTCAGCTTTCCTGCGGACTCCATCCTCAAAAGCACCTGTTTTCGCTTTCGGCGGTGTTTGGAGCAAAAAAGAGAAACGTCCAGCTTTTGCTGCCACAGCAAAGGTGGCAGTGGGGAAAAGTGATGCTGGTCCTCACTGCCTCCTGGAACCCCTTCAAATGCCCCAGACAATTTGGCCCTCTCTGCTTTCCTGCGGACTCCATCCTCAAAAGCACCTTTTTTGAATTTCGGCGCCCTCCGGAGCAAAAAAGACAAATGTCCAGCTTTTGCTGCCACAGCAAAAGTGGCAGCGAGGAAAAGTGATGCTGGTCCTCACTGCCTCCTGGAACCCCTTCAAATGCCCCAGACAATTTGGCCCTCTCAGCTTTCCTGCGGACTCCATCCTCAAAAGCACCTGTTTTCGATTTCGGCGGTGTTTGGAGCAAAAAAGACAAACGTCCAGCTTTTGCTGCCACAGCAAAGGTGGCAGTGGGGAAAAGTGATGCTGGTCCGCACTGCCTCCTGGAACCCCTTCAAATGCCCCAGACAATTTGGCCCTCTCTGCTTTCCTGCGGACTCCATCCTCAAAAGCAACCGTTTTCACTTTCGGCGCCCTCGGGAGCAAAAAAGACAAACGTCCAGCTTTTGCTGCCACAGCAAAGGTTGCAGCGAGGAAAAGTGATGCTGGTCCTCACTGCCTCCTGGAACCCCTTCAAATGCCCCAGACAATTTGGCCCTCTCTGCTTTCCTGCGGACTCCATCCTCAAAAGCACCTGTTTTCACTTTCGGCGCCCTCCGGAGCAAAAAAGACATACGTCCAGCTTTTGCTTCCACAGCAAAGGTGGCAGCGGGGAAAAGTGATGCTGGTCCTCACTGCCTCCTGGACCCCCTTCAAAAGCCCCAGACAATTTGGCCCTCTCTGCTTTCCTGCGGACTCCATCCTCAAAAGCACCTGTTTTCGCTTTCGGCAGTGTTTGGAGCAGAAAAGACAAACGTCCAGCTTTTGCTGCCACAGCAAAGGTGGCAGTGCGGAAAAGTGATGCTGGTCCTCAATGCCTCCTGGAACCCCTTCAAATGCCCCAGACAATTTGGCCCTCTCTGCTTTCCTGCGGACTCCATCCTCAAAAGCACCTTTTTTCGCTTTCGGCGGTCTCCGGAGCAAAAAAGACAAACGTCCAGCTTTTGCTGCCACAGCAAAGGTGGCAGCGGGGAAAAGTGATGCTGGTCCTCACTGCCTCCTGGAACCCCTTCAAATGCCCCAGACAATTTGGCCCTCTCTGCTTTCCTGCGGACTCCATCCTCAAAAGCACCTGTTTTCGCTTTCGGAGCTCTCCGGATCAAAAAAGACAAACGTCCAGCTTTTGCTGCCACAGCAAAGGTGGCAGCGGGGAAAAGTGATGCTGGTCCTCACTGCCTCCTGGAACCCCTTCAAATGCCCCAGACAATTTGGCCCTCTCTGCTTTCCTGCGGACTCCATCCTCAAAAGCACCTGTTTTCGCTATCGGCGGTGTTTGGAGCAAAAAAGACAAACGTCCAGCTTTTGCTGCCACAGCAAAGGTGGCAGTGGGGAAAAGTGATGCTGGTCCTCACTGCCTCCTGGAACCCCTTCAAATGCCCCAGACAATTTGGCCCTCTCTGCTTTCCTGCGGACTCCATCCTCAAAAGCACCTGTTTTCGCTTTCGGCGGTGTTTGGAGCAAAAAAGACAAACGTCCAGCTTTTGCTGCCACAGCAAAGGTGCCAGCGGGGAAAAGTGATGCTGGTCCTCACTGCCTCCTGGAACCCCTTCAAATGCCCCACACAATTTGGCCCTCTCTGCTTTCCTGCGGACTCCATCCTCAAAAGCATCTGTTTTCGCTTTCGGCGGTGTTTGGAGCAAAAAAGACAAATGTCCAGCTTTTGCTGCCACAGCAAAGGTGGCAGCGGGGAAAAGTGATGCTGGTCCTCACTGCCTCCTGGAACCCCTTCAAATGCCCCAGACAATTTGGCCCTCTCTGCCTTCCTGCGGACTCCATCCTCAAAAGCAGCTTTTTTCGAATTCGGCGCTCTCCGGAGCAAAAAAGACAAACGTCCAGCTTTTGCTGCCACAGCAAAGGTGGCAGCGGGGAAAAGTGATGCTGGTCCTCACTGCCTCCTGGACCCCCTTCAAAAGCCCCAGACAATTTGGCCCTCTCTGCTTTCCTGCGGACTCCATCCTCAAAAGCACCTGTTTTCGCTTTCGGCAGTGTTTGGAGCAGAAAAGACAAACGTCCAGCTTTTGCTGCCACAGCAAAGGTGGCAGTGCGGAAAAGTGATGCTGGTCCTCAATGCCTCCTGGAACCCCTTCAAATGCCCCAGACAATTTGGCCCTCTCTGCTTTCCTGCGGACTCCATCCTCAAAAGCACCTTTTTTCGCTTTCGGCGGTCTCCGGAGCAAAAAAGACAAACGTCCAGCTTTTGCTGCCACAGCAAAGGTGGCAGCGGGGAAAAGTGATGCTGGTCCTCACTGCCTCCTGGAACCCCTTCAAATGCCCCAGACAATTTGGCCCTCTCTGCTTTCCTGCGGACTCCATCCTCAAAAGCACCTGTTTTCGCTTTCGGAGCTCTCCGGATCAAAAAAGACAAACGTCCAGCTTTTGCTGCCACAGCAAAGGTGGCAGCGGGGAAAAGTGATGCTGGTCCTCACTGCCTCCTGGAACCCCTTCAAATGCCCCAGACAATTTGGCCCTCTCTGCTTTCCTGCGGACTCCATCCTCAAAAGCACCTGTTTTCGCTATCGGCGGTGTTTGGAGCAAAAAAGACAAACGTCCAGCTTTTGCTGCCACAGCAAAGGTGGCAGTGGGGAAAAGTGATGCTGGTCCTCACTGCCTCCTGGAACCCCTTCAAATGCCCCAGACAATTTGGCCCTCTCTGCTTTCCTGCGGACTCCATCCTCAAAAGCACCTGTTTTCGCTTTCGGCGGTGTTTGGAGCAAAAAAGACAAACGTCCAGCTTTTGCTGCCACAGCAAAGGTGGCAGTGGGGAAAAGTGATGCTGGTCCTCACTGCCTCCTGGAACCCCTTCAAATGCCCCAGACAATTTGGCCCTCTCTGCTTTCCTGCGGACTCCATCCTCAAAAGCACCTTTTTTGAATTTCGGCGCCCTCCGGAGCAAAAAAGACAAACGTCCAGCTTTTGCTGCCACAGCAAAAGTGGCAGCGGGGAAAAGTGATGCTGGTCCTCACTGCCTCCTGGAACCCCTTCAAATGCCCCAGACAATTTGGCCCTCTCTGCTTTCCTGCGGACTCCATCCTCAAAAGCACCTGTTTTCGCTTTCGGCGGTGTTTGGAGCAAAAAAGACAAACGTCCAGCTTTTGCTGCCACAGCAAAGGTGCCAGCGGGGAAAAGTGATGCTGGTCCTCACTGCCTCCTGGAACCCCTTCAAATGCCCCAGACAATTTGGCCCTCTCAGCTTTCCTGCGGACTCCATCCTCAAAAGCAGCTTTTTTCGCTTTCGGCGCTCTCCGGAGCAAAAAAGACAAACGTCCAGCTTTTGATGCCACAGCAAAGGTGGCAGCGGGGAAAAGTGATGCTGGTCCTCACTGCCTCCTGGAACCCCTTCAAATGCCCCAGACAATTTGGCCCTCTCTGCTTTCCTGCGGACTCCATCCTCAAAAGCACCTGTTTTCGCTATCGGCGGTGTTTGGAGCAAAAAAGACAAACGTCCAGCTTTTGCTGCCACAGCAAAGGTGCCAGTGGGGAAAAGTGATGCTGGTCCTCACTGCCTCCTGGAACCCCTTCAAATGCCCCAGACAATTTGGCCCTCTCTGCTTTCCTGCGGACTCCATCCTCAAAAGCTCCTGTTTTCGCTTTCGGCGGTGTTTGGAGCAAAAAAGACAAACGTCCAGCTTTTGCTGCCACAGCAAAGGTTGCAGCGAGGAAAAGTGATGCTGGTCCTCACTGCCTCCTGGAACCCCTTCAAATGCCCCACACAATTTGACCCTCTCTGCTTTCCTGCGGACTCCATACTCAAAAGCACCTGTTTTCACTTTCGGCGCCCTCCGGAGCAAAAAAGACAAACGTCCAGCTTTTGCTGCCACAGCAAAGGTGCCAGCGGGGAAAAGTGATGCTGGTCCTCACTGCCTCCTGGAACCCCTTCAAATGCCCCAGACAATTTGGCCCTCTCTGCTTTCCTGCGGACTCCATCCTCAAAAGCACCTGTTTTCGCTTTCGGCGGTGTTTGGAGAAAAAAAGACAAACGTCCAGCTTTTGCTGCCACAGCAAAGGTGCCAGCGGGGAAAAGTGATGCTGGTCCTCAATGCCTCCTGGAACCCCTTCAAATGCCCCAGACAATTTGGCCCTCTCTGCCTTCCTGCGGACTCCATCCTCAAAAGCAGCTTTTTTCGCTTTCGGCGCTCTCCGGAGCAAAAAAGACAAACGTCCAGCTTTTGCTGCCACAGCAAAGGTGGCAGTGGGGAAAAGTGATGCTGGTCCTCACTGCCTCCTGGAACCCCTTCAAATGCCCCAGACAATTTGGCCCTCTCTGCTTTCCTGCGGACTCCATCCTCAAAAGCACCTGTTTTCGCTTTCGGCGGTGTTTGGAGCAAAAAAGACAAACGTCCAGCTTTTGCTGCCACAGCAAAGGTTGCAGCGAGGAAAAGTGATGCTGGTCCTCACTGCCTCCTGGAACCCCTTCAAATGCCCCAGACAATTTGGCCCTCTCTGATTTCCTGCGGACTCCATACTCAAAAGCACCTGTTTTCACTTTCGGCGCCCTCCGGAGCAAAAAAGACAAACGTCCAGCTTTTGCTGCCACAGCAAAGGTGGCAGCGGGGAAAAGTGATGCTGGTCCTCACTGCCTCCTGGAACCCCTTCAAATGCCCCAGACAATTTGGCCCTCTCTGCTTTCCTGCGGACTCCATCCTCAAAAGCACCTGTTTTCGCTTTCGGCGGTGTTTGGAGCAAAAAAGACAAACGTCCAGCTTTTGCTGCCACAGCAAAGGTGGCAGTGGGGAAAAGTGATGCTTGTCCTCAATGCCTCCTGGAACCCCTTCAAATGCCCCAGACAATTTGGCCCTCTCTGCTTTCCTGCGGACTCCATCCTCAAAAGCAACTTTTTTCGCTTTCGGCGCTCTCCGGAGCAAAAAAGACAAACGTCCAGCTTTTGCTGCCACAGCAAAGGTGGCAGCGGGGAAAAGTGATGCTGGTCCTCACTGCCTCCTGGAACCCCTTCAAATGCCCCAGACAATTTGGCCCTCTCTGCTTTCCTGCGGACTCCATCCTCAAAAGCACCTGTTTTCACTTTCGGCGCCCTCCGAAGCAAAAAAGACAAACGTCCAGCTTTTGCTGCCACAGCAAAGGTGCCAGCGGGGAAAAGTGATGCTGGTCCTCACTGCCTCCTGGAACCCCTTCAAATGCCCCACACAATTTGGCCCTCTCTGCTTTCCTGCGGACTCCATCCTCAAAAGCAGCTTTTTTCGCTTTCGGCGGTGTTTGGAGCAAAAAAGACAAACGTCCAGCTTTTGCTGCCACAGCAAAGGTGGCAGTGGGGAAAAGTGATGCTGGTCCTCACTGCCTCCTGGAACCCCTTCAAATGCCCCAGACAATTTGGCCCTCTCTGCTTTCCTGCGGACTCCATCCTCAAAAGCACCTTTTTTCGCTTTCGGCGGTCTCCGGAGCAAAAAAGACAAACGTCCAGCTTTTGCTGCCACAGCAAAGGTGCCAGCGGGGAAAAGTGATGCTGGTCCTCACTGCCTCCTGGAACCCCTTCAAATGCCCCAGACAATTTGGCCCTCTCTGCTTTCCTGCGGACTCCATCCTCAAAAGCACCTTTTTTCGCTTTCGGCGCTCTCCGGAGCAAAAAAGACAAACGTCCAGCTTTTGCTGCCACAGCAAAGGTGGCAGCGGGGAAAAGTGATGCTGGTCCTCACTGCCTCCTGGAACCCCTTCAAATGCCCCAGACAATTTGGCCCTCTCTGCTTTCCTGCGGACTCCATCCTCAAAAGCACCTGTTTTCGCTATCGGCGGTGTTTGGAGCAAAAAAGACAAACGTCCAGCTTTTGCTGCCACAGCAAAGGTGCCAGCGGGGAAAAGTGATGCTGGTCCTCACTGCCTCCTGGAACCCCTTCAAATGCCCCAGACAATTTGGCCCTCTCAGCTTTCCTGCGGACTCCATCCTCAAAAGCACCTGTTTTCGTTTTCGGCGGTGTTTGGAGCAAAAAAGACAGACGTCCAGCATTTGCTGCCACAGCAAAGGTGGCAGTGGGGAAAAGTGATGCTGGTCCTCACTGCCTCCTGGAACCCCTTCAAATGCCCCAGACAATTTGGCCCTCTCTGCTTTCCTGCGGACTCCATCCTCAAAAGCACCTTTTTTGAATTTCGGCGCCCTCCGGAGCAAAAAAGACAAATGTCCAGCTTTTGCTGCCACAGCAAAAGTGGCAGCGAGGAAAAGTGATGCTGGTCCTCACTGCCTCCTGGAACCCCTTCAAATGCCCCAGACAATTTGGCCCTCTCAGCTTTCCTGCGGACTCCATCCTCAAAAGCACCTGTTTTCGCTTTCGGCGGTGTTTGGAGCAAAAAAGACAAACGTCCAGCTTTTGCTGCCACAGCAAAGGTGGCAGTGCGGAAAAGTGATGCTGGTCCTCACTGCCTCCTGGACCCCCTTCAAATGCCCCAGACAATTTGGCCCTCTCTGCTTTCCTGCGGACTCCATCCTCAAAAGCACCTGTTTTCGCTTTCGGCGGTGTTTGGAGCAAAAAAGACAAACGTCCAGCTTTTGCTGCCACAGCAAAGGTGCCAGCGGGGAAAAGTGATGCTGGTCCTCACTGCCTCCTGGAACCCCTTCAAATGCCCCACACAATTTGGCCCTCTCTGCTTTCCTGCGGACTCCATCCTCAAAAGCACCTGTTTTCGCTTTCGGCGGTGTTTGGAGCAAAAAAGACAAACGTCCAGCTTTTGCTGCCACAGCAAAGGTGGCAGTGGGGAAAAGTGATGCTGGTCCTCACTGCCTCCTGGAACCCCTTCAAATGCCCCAGACAATTTGGCCCTCTCTGCTTTCCTGCGGACTCCATCCTCAAAAGCACCTGTTTTCGCTTTCGGCGGTGTTTGGAGCAAAAAAGACAAACGTCCAACTTTTGCTGCCACAGCAAAGGTGCCAGCTAGGAAAAGTGATGCTGGTCCTCACTGCCTCCTGGAACCCCTTCAAATGCCCCAGACAATTTGGCCCTCTCTGCTTTCCTGCGGACTCCATCCTCAAAAGCACCTGTTTTCGCTTTCGGCGGTGTTTGGAGCAAAAAAGACAAACGTCCAGCTTTTGCTGCCACAGCAAAGGTGGCAGTGGGGAAAAGTGATGCTGGTCCTCACTGCCTCCTGGAACCCCTTCAAATGCCCCAGACAATTTGGCCCTCTCTGCTTTCCTGCGGACTCCAGCCTCAAAAGCACCTGTTTTCGCTTTCGGCGGTGTTTGGAGCAAAAAAGACAAACGTCCAGCATTTGCTGCCACAGCAAAGGTGCCAGCGGGGAAAAGTGATGCTGGTCCTCACTGCCTCCTGGAACCCCTTCAAATGCCCCAGACAATTTGGCCCTCTCTGCTTTCCTGCGGACTCCAGCCTCAAAAGCACCTGTTTTCGCTTTCGGCGCTGTTTGGAGCAAAAAAGACAAACGTCCAGCTTTTGCTGCCACAGCAAAGGTGGCAGTGGGGAAAAGTGATGCTGGTCCTCACTGCCTCCTGGAACCCCTTCAAATGCCCCAGACAATTTGGCCCTCTCTGCTTTCCTGCGGACTCCAGCCTCAAAAGCACCTTTTTTGAATTTCGGCGCCCTCCGGAGCAAAAAAGACAAATGTCCAGCTTTTGCTGCCACAGCAAAAGTGGCAGCGAGGAAAAGTGATGCTGGTCCTCACTGCCTCCTGGAACCCCTTCAAATGCCCCAGACAATTTGGCCCTCTCAGCTTTCCTGCGGACTCCATCCTCAAAAGCACCTGTTTTCGCTTTCGGCGGTGTTTGGAGCAAAAAAGACAAACGTCCAGCTTTTGCTGCCACAGCAAAGGTGGCAGTGCGGAAAAGTGATGCTGGTCCTCACTGCCTCCTGGAACCCCTTCAAATGCCCCAGACAATTTGGCCCTCTCTGCTTTCCTGCGGACTCCATCCTCAAAAGCACCTGTTTTCGCTTTCGGCGGTGTTTGGAGCAAAAAAGACAAACGTCCAGCTTTTGCTGCCACAGCAAAGGTGGCAGCGGGGAAAAGTGATGCTGGTCCTCACTGCCTCCTGGAACCCCTTCAAATGCCCCAGACAATTTGGCCCTCTCTGCTTTCCTGCGGACTCCAGCCTCAAAAGCACCTGTTTTCGCTTTCGGCGGTGTTTGGAGCAAAAAAGACAAACGTCCAGCTTTTGCTGCCACAGCAAAGGTGGCAGTGGGGAAAAGTGATGCTGGTCCTCACTGCCTCCTGGAACCCCTTCAAATGCCCCAGACAATTTGGCCCTCTCTGCTTTCCTGCGGACTCCATCCTCAAAAGCACCTGTTTTCGCTTTCGGCGGTGTTTGGAGCAAAAAAGACAAACGTCCAGCTTTTGCTGCCACAGCAAAGGTGCCAGCTAGGAAAAGTGATGCTGGTCCTCACTGCCTCCTGGAACCCCTTCAAATGCCCCAGACAATTTGGCCCTCTCTGCTTTCCTGCGGACTCCAGCCTCAAAAGCACCTGTTTTCGCTTTCGGCGGTGTTTGGAGCAAAAAAGACAAACGTCCAGCTTTTGCTGCCACAGCAAAGGTGGCAGTGGGGAAAAGTGATGCTGGTCCTCACTGCCTCCTGGAACCCCTTCAAATGCCCCAGACAATTTGGCCCTCTCTGCTTTCCTGCGGACTCCATCCTCAAAAGCACCTGTTTTCGCTTTCGGCGGTGTTTGGAGCAAAAAAGACAAACGTCCAGCTTTTGCTGCCACAGCAAAGGTGGCAGTGGGGAAAAGTGATGCTGGTCCTCACTGCCTCCTGGAACCCCTTCAAATGCCCCAGACAATTTGGCCCTCTCTGCTTTCCTGCGGACTCCAGCCTCAAAAGCACCTGTTTTCGCTTTCGGCGCTGTTTGGAGCAAAAAAGACAAACGTCTAGCTTTTGCTGCCACAGCAAAGGTGGCAGTGGGGAAAAGTGATGCTGGTCCTCACTGCCTCCTGGAACCCCTTCAAATGCCCCAGATAATTTGGCCCTCTCTGCTTTCCTGCGGACTCCATCCTCAAAAGCACCTTTTTTGAATTTCGGCGCCCTCCGGAGCAAAAAAGACAAACGTCCAGCTTTTGCTGCCACAGCAAAGGTGGCAGTGGGGAAAAGTGATGCTGGTCCTCACTGCCTCCTGGAACCCCTTCAAATGCCCCAGACAATTTGGCCCTCTCTGCTTTCCTGCGGACTCCATCCTCAAAAGCACCTGTTTTCGCTTTCGGCGGTGTTTGGAGCAAAAAAGACAAACGTCCAGCTTTTGCTGCCACAGCAAAGGTGGCAGTGGGGAAAAGTGATGCTGGTCCTCACTGCCTCCTGGAACCCTTTCAAATGCCCCAGATAATTTGGCCCTCTCTGCTTTCCTGCGGACTCCATCCTCAAAAGCACCTGTTTTCACTTTCGGCGCCCTCGGGAGCAAAAAAGACAAACGTCCAGCTTTTGCTGCCACAGCAAAGGTGGAAGTGCGGAAAAGTGATGCTGGTCCTCACTGCCTCCTGGAACCCCTTCAAATGCCCCACACAATTTGGCCCTCTCTGCTTTCCTGCGGACTCCATCCTCAAAAGCACCTTTTTTCGCTTTCGGCGGTCTCCGGAGCAAAAAAGACAAACGTCCAGCTTTTGCTGCCACAGCAAAGGTGCCAGCGGGGAAAAGTGATGCTGGTCCTCACTGCCTCCTGGAACCCCTTCAAATGCCCCAGACAATTTGGCCCTCTCTGCTTTCCTGCGGACTCCATCCTCAAAAGCACCTTTTTTCACTTTCGGAGCCCTCCGAGCAAAAAAGACAAACGTCCAGCTTTTGCTGCCACAGCAAAGGTGGCAGCGGGGAAAAGTGATGCTGGTCCTCACTGCCTCCTGGAACCCCTTCAAATGCCCCAGACAATTTGGCCCTCTCTGCTTTCCTGCGGACTCCATCCTCAAAAGCACCTGTTTTCGCTATCGGCGGTGTTTGGAGCAAAAAAGACAAACGTCCAGCTTTTGCTGCCACAGCAAAGGTGCCAGCGGGGAAAAGTGATGCTGGTCCTCACTGCCTCCTGGAACCCCTTCAAATGCCCCAGACAATTTGGCCCTCTCAGCTTTCCTGCGGACTCCATCCTCAAAAGCACCTGTTTTCGCTTTCGGCGGTGTTTGGAGCAAAAAAGACAAACGTCCAGCTTTTGCTGCCACAGCAAAGGTGGCAGTGGGGAAAAGTGATGCTGGTCCTCACTGCCTCCTGGAACCCCTTCAAATGCCCCAGACAATTTGGCCCTCTCTGCTTTCCTGCGGACTCCATCCTCAAAAGCACCTTTTTTGAATTTCGGCGCCCTCCGGAGCAAAAAAGACAAATGTCCAGCTTTTGCTGCCACAGCAAAAGTGGCAGCGAGGAAAAGTGATGCTGGTCCTCACTGCCTCCTGGAACCCCTTCAAATGCCCCAGACAATTTGGCCCTCTCAGCTTTCCTGCGGACTCCATCCTCAAAAGCACCTGTTTTCGCTTTCGGCGGTGTTTGGAGCAAAAAAGACAAACGTCCAGCTTTTGCTGCCACAGCAAAGGTGGCAGTGGGGAAAAGTGATGCTGGTCCTCACTGCCTCCTGGAACCCCTTCAAATGCCCCACACAATTTGGCCCTCTCTGCTTTCCTGCGGACTCCATCCTCAAAAGCACCTGTTTTCGCTTTCGGCGGTGTTTGGAGCAAAAAAGACAAACGTCCAGCTTTTGCTGCCACAGCAAAGGTGGCAGCGGGGAAAAGTGATGCTGGTCCTCACTGCCTCCTGGAACCCCTTCAAATGCCCCACACAATTTGGCCCTCTCTGCTTTCCTGCGGACTCCAGCCTCAAAAGCACCTGTTTTCGCTTTCGGCGGTGTTTGGAGCAAAAAAGACAAACGTCCAGCTTTTGCTGCCACAGCAAAGGTGGCAGTGGGGAAAAGTGATGCTGGTCCTCACTGCCTCCTGGAACCCCTTCAAATGCCCCAGACAATTTGGCCCTCTCTGCTTTCCTGCGGACTCCATCCTCAAAAGCACCTGTTTTCGCTTTCGGCGGTGTTTGGAGCAAAAAAGACAAACGTCCAACTTTTGCTGCCACAGCAAAGGTGGCAGTGGGGAAAAGTGATGCTGGTCCTCACTGCCTCCTGGAACCCCTTCAAATGCCCCAGACAATTTGGCCCTCTCTCCTTTCCTGCGGACTCCAGCCTCAAAAGCACCTGTTTTCGCTTTCGGCGGTGTTTGGAGCAAAAAAGACAAACGTCCAGCATTTGCTGCCACAGCAAAGGTGCCAGCGGGGAAAAGTGATGCTGGTCCTCACTGCCTCCTGGAACCCCTTCAAATGCCCCAGACAATTTGGCCCTCTCTGCTTTCCTGCGGACTCCAGCCTCAAAAGCACCTGTTTTCGCTTTCGGTGCTCTCCGGAGCAAAAAAGACAAACATCCAGCTTTTGTTCCCACAGCAAAGGTGCCAGCGGGAAAAGTGATGCTGGTCCTCACTGCCTCCTGGAACCCCTTCAAATGCCCCAGACAATTTGGCCCTCTCTGCTTTCCTGCGGACTCCATCCTCAAAAGCACCTTTTTTCACTTTCGGAGCCCTCCGAGCAAAAAAGACAAACGTCCAGCTTTTGCTGCCACAGCAAAGGTGGCAGCGGGGAAAAGTGATGCTGGTCCTCACTGCCTCCTGGAACCCCTTCAAATGCCCCAGACAATTTGGCCCTCTCTGCTTTCCTGCGGACTCCATCCTCAAAAGCACCTGTTTTCGCTATCGGCGGTGTTTGGAGCAAAAAAGACAAACGTCCAGCTTTTGCTGCCACAGCAAAGGTGCCAGCGGGGAAAAGTGATGCTGGTCCTCACTGCCTCCTGGAACCCCTTCAAATGCCCCAGACAATTTGGCCCTCTCAGCTTTCCTGCGGACTCCATCCTCAAAAGCACCTGTTTTCGCTTTCGGCGGTGTTTGGAGCAAAAAAGACAAACGTCCAGCTTTTGCTGCCACAGCAAAGGTGGCAGTGGGGAAAAGTGATGCTGGTCCTCACTGCCTCCTGGAACCCCTTCAAATGCCCCAGACAATTTGGCCCTCTCTGCTTTCCTGCGGACTCCATCCTCAAAAGCACCTTTTTTGAATTTCGGCGCCCTCCGGAGCAAAAAAGACAAATGTCCAGCTTTTGCTGCCACAGCAAAAGTGGCAGCGAGGAAAAGTGATGCTGGTCCTCACTGCCTCCTGGAACCCCTTCAAATGCCCCAGACAATTTGGCCCTCTCAGCTTTCCTGCGGACTCCATCCTCAAAAGCACCTGTTTTCGCTTTCGGCGGTGTTTGGAGCAAAAAAGACAAACGTCCAGCTTTTGCTGCCACAGCAAAGGTGGCAGTGGGGAAAAGTGATGCTGGTCCTCACTGCCTCCTGGAACCCCTTCAAATGCCCCACACAATTTGGCCCTCTCTGCTTTCCTGCGGACTCCATCCTCAAAAGCACCTGTTTTCGCTTTCGGCGGTGTTTGGAGCAAAAAAGACAAACGTCCAGCTTTTGCTGCCACAGCAAAGGTGGCAGCGGGGAAAAGTGATGCTGGTCCTCACTGCCTCCTGGAACCCCTTCAAATGCCCCACACAATTTGGCCCTCTCTGCTTTCCTGCGGACTCCAGCCTCAAAAGCACCTGTTTTCGCTTTCGGCGGTGTTTGGAGCAAAAAAGACAAACGTCCAGCTTTTGCTGCCACAGCAAAGGTGGCAGTGGGGAAAAGTGATGCTGGTCCTCACTGCCTCCTGGAACCCCTTCAAATGCCCCAGACAATTTGGCCCTCTCTGCTTTCCTGCGGACTCCATCCTCAAAAGCACCTGTTTTCGCTTTCGGCGGTGTTTGGAGCAAAAAAGACAAACGTCCAACTTTTGCTGCCACAGCAAAGGTGGCAGTGGGGAAAAGTGATGCTGGTCCTCACTGCCTCCTGGAACCCCTTCAAATGCCCCAGACAATTTGGCCCTCTCTCCTTTCCTGCGGACTCCAGCCTCAAAAGCACCTGTTTTCGCTTTCGGCGGTGTTTGGAGCAAAAAAGACAAACGTCCAGCATTTGCTGCCACAGCAAAGGTGCCAGCGGGGAAAAGTGATGCTGGTCCTCACTGCCTCCTGGAACCCCTTCAAATGCCCCACACAATTTGGCCCTCTCTGCTTTCCTGCGGACTCCAGCCTCAAAAGCACCTGTTTTCGCTTTCGGTGCTCTCCGGAGCAAAAAAGACAAACATCCAGCTTTTGTTCCCACAGCAAAGGTGCCAGCGGGAAAAGTGATGCTGGTCCTCACTGCCTCCTGGAACCCCTTCAAATGCCCCAGACAATTTGGCCCTCTCTGCTTTCCTGCGGACTCCATCCTCAAAAGCACCTTTTTTGAATTTCGGCGCCCTCCGGAGCAAAAAAGACAAATGTCCAGCTTTTGCTGCCACAGCAAAAGTGGCAGCGAGGAAAAGTGATGCTGGTCCTCACTGCCTCCTGGAACCCCTTCAAATGCCCCAGACAATTTGGCCCTCTCAGCTTTCCTGCGGACTCCATCCTCAAAAGCACCTGTTTTCGCTTTCGGCGGTGTTTGGAGCAAAAAAGACAAACGTCCAGCTTTTGCTGCCACAGCAAAGGTGCCAGCGGGGAAAAGTGATGCTGGTCCTCACTGCCTCCTGGAACCCCTTCAAATGCCCCACACAATTTGGCCCTCTCTGCTTTCCTGCGGACTCCAGCCTCAAAAGCACCTGTTTTCGCTTTCGGCGCTGTTTGGAGCAAAAAAGACAAACGTCCAGCTTTTGCTGCCACAGCAAAGGTGGCAGTGGGGAAAAGTGATGCTGGTCCTCACTGCCTCCTGGAACCCCTTCAAATGCCCCAGACAATTTGGCCCTCTCTGCTTTCCTGCGGACTCCATCCTCAAAAGCACCTGTTTTCGCTTTCGGCGGTGTTTGGAGCAAAAAAGACAAACGTCCAGCATTTGCTGCCACAGCAAAGGTGCCAGCGGGGAAAAGTGATGCTGGTCCTCACTGCCTCCTGGAACCCCTTCAAATGCCCCAGACAATTTGGCCCTCTCTGCTTTCCTGCGGACTCCAGCCTCAAAAGCACCTGTTTTCGCTTTCGGCGCTGTTTGGAGCAAAAAAGACAAACGTCTAGCTTTTGCTGCCACAGCAAAGGTGGCAGTGGGGAAAAGTGATGCTGGTCCTCACTGCCTCCTGGAACCCCTTCAAATGCCCCAGACAATTTGGCCCTCTCTGCTTTCCTGCGGACTCCATTCTCAAAAGCACCTGTTTTCGCTTTCGGCGCCCTCCGGAGCAAAAAAGACAAACGTCCAGCTTTTGCTGCCACAGCAAAGGTGGCAGCGGGGAAAAGTGATGCTGGTCCTCACTGCCTCCTGGAACCCCTTCAAATGCCCCAGACAATTTGGCCCTCTCTGCTTTCCTGTGGACTCCATCCTCAAAAGCACCTGTTTTCGCTTTCGGAGGTGTTTGGAGCAAAAAAGACAAACGTCCAGCTTTTGCTGCCACAGCAAAGGTGGCAGCGGGGAAAAGTGATGCTGGTCCTCACTGCCTCCTGGAACCCCTTCAAATGCCCCAGACAATTTGGCCCTCTCTGCTTTCCTGCGGACTCCATCCTCAAAAGCACCTGTTTACACTTGCGGCGCCCTCGGGAGCAAAAAAGACAAACGTCCAGCTTTTGCTGCCACAGCAAAGGTGGCAGTGCGGAAAAGTGATGCTGGTCCTCACTGCCTCCTGGAACCCCTTCAAATGCCCCACACAATTTGGCCCTCTCTGCTTTCCTGCGGACTCCATCCTCAAAAGCACCTGTTTTCGCTTTCGGCGGTGTTTGGAGCAAAAAAGACAAACGTCCAGCTTTTGCTGCCACAGCAAAGGTGGCAGCGGGGAAAAGTGATGCTGGTCCTCACTGCCTCCTGGAACCCCTTCAAATGCCCCAGACAATTTGGCCCTCTCTGCTTTCCTGCGGACTCCATCCTCAAAAGCACCTGTTTTCGCTTTCGGCGGTGTTTGGAGCAAAAAAGACAAACGTCCAGCTTTTGCTGCCACAGCAAAGGTGGCAGTGGGGAAAAGTGATGCTGGTCCTCACTGCCTCCTGGAACCCCTTCAAATGCCCCAGACAATTTGGCCCTCTCTTCTTTCCTGCGGACTCCATCCTCAAAAGCACCTGTTTTCGCTTTCGGCGTTGTTTGGAGCAAAAAGACAAACGTCCAGCTTTTGCTGCCACAGCAAAGGTGCCAGCTAGGAAAAGTGATGCTGGTCCTCACTGCCTCCTGGAACCCCTTCAAATGCCCCAGACAATTTGGCCCTCTCTGCTTTACTGCGGACTCCATCCTCAAAAGCACCTGTTTTCGCTTTCGGCGGTGTTTGGAGCAAAAAAGACAAACGTCCAGCTTTTGCTGCCACAGCAAAGGTGGCAGTGGGGAAAAGTGATGCTGGTCCTCACTGCCTCCTGGAACCCCTTCAAATGCCCCAGACAATTTGGCCCTCTCTGCTTTCCTGCGGACTCCAGCCTCAAAAGCACCTGTTTTCGCTTTCGGCGGTGTCTGGAGCAAAAAAGACAAACGTCCAGCATTTGCTGCCACAGCAAAGGTGCCAGCGGGGAAAAGTGATGCTGGTCCTCACTGCCTCCTGGAACCCCTTCAAATGCCCCACACAATTTGGCCCTCTCTGCTTTCCTGCGGACTCCAGCCTCAAAAGCACCTGTTTTCGTTTTCGGCGCCCTCCGGAGCAAAAAAGACAAACGTCCAGCTTTTGCTGCCACAGCAAAGGTTGCAGCGAGGAAAAGTGATGCTGGTCCTCACTGCCTCCTGGAACCCCTTCAAATGCCCCACACAATTTGGCCCTCTCTGCTTTCCTGCGGACTCCATCCTCAAAAGCACCTGTTTTCACTTTCGGCGCCCTCCGGAGCAAAAAAGACAAACGTCCAGCTTTTGCTGCCACAGCAAAGGTGGCAGTGGGGAAAAGTGATGCTGGTCCTCACTGCCTCCTGGAACCCCTTCAAATGCCCCAGACAATTTGGCCCTCTCTGCTTTCCTGCGGACTCCAGCCTCAAAAGCACCTGTTTTCGCTTTCGGCGTTGTTTGGAGCAAAAAAGACAAACGTCCAGCTTTTGCTGCCACAGCAAAGGTGCCAGCTAGGAAAAGTGATGCTGGTCCTCACTGCCTCCTGGAACCCCTTCAAATGCCCCAGACAATTTGGCCCTCTCTGCTTTCCTGCGGACTCCATCCTCAAAAGCACCTGTTTTCGCTTTCGGCGGTGTTTGGAGCAAAAAAGACAAACGTCCAGCTTTTGCTGCCACAGCAAAGGTGGCAGTGGGGAAAAGTGATGCTGGTCCTCACTGCCTCCTGGAACCCCTTCAAATGCCCCAGACAATTTGGCCCTCTCTGCTTTCCTGCGGACTCCATCCTCAAAAGCACCTGTTTTCGCTTTTGGCGGTGTCTGGAGCAAAAAAGACAAACGTCCAGCATTTGCTGCCACAGCAAAGGTGCCAGCGGGGAAAAGTGATGCTGGTCCTCACTGCCTCCTGGAACCCCTTCAAATGCCCCACACAATTTGGCCCTCTCTGCTTTCCTGCGGACTCCATCCTCAAAAGCACCTGTTTTCGTTTTCGGCGCCCTCCGGAGCAAAAAAGACAAACGTCCAGCTTTTGCTGCCACAGCAAAGGTTGCAGCGAGGAAAAGTGATGCTGGTCCTCACTGCCTCCTGGAACCCCTTCAAATGCCCCAGACAATTTGGCCCTCTCTGCTTTCCTGCGGACTCCATCCTCAAAAGCACCTGTTTTCACTTTCGGCGCCCTCCGGAGCAAAAAAGACAAACGTCCAGCTTTTGCTGCCACAGCAAAGGTGCCAGCGAGGAAAAGTGATGCTGGTCCTCACTGCCTCCTGGAACCCCTTCAAATGCCCCAGACAATTTGGCCCTCTCTGCTTTCCTGCGGACTCCATCCTCAAAAGCACCTGTTTTCGCTTTCGGCTGTGTTTGGAGCAAAAAAGACAAACGTCCAGCTTTTGCTGCCACAGCAAAGGTGCCAGCGGGGAAAAGTGATGCTGGTCCTCACTGCCTCCTGGAACCCCTTCAAATGCCCCACACAATTTGGCCCTCTCTGCTTTCCTGCGGACTCCATCCTCAAAAGCACCTGTTTCGTTTTCGGCGCCCTCCGGAGCAAAAAAGACAAACGTCCAGCTTTTGCTGCCACAGCAAAGGTTGCAGCGAGGAAAAGTGATGCTGGTCCTCACTGCCTCCTGGAACCCCTTCAAATGCCCCAGACAATTTGGCCCTCTCTGCTTTCCTGCGGACTCCAGCCTCAAAAGCACCTGTTTTCACTTTCGGCGCCCTCCGGAGCAAAAAAGACAAACGTCCAGCTTTTGCTGCCACAGCAAAGGTGGCAGCGGGGAAAAGTGATGCTGGTCCTCACTGCCTCCTGGAACCCCTTCAAATGCCCCAGACAATTTGGCCCTCTCTGCTTTCCTGCGGACTCCATCCTCAAAAGCACCTGTTTTCGCTTTCGGCTGTGTTTGGAGCAAAAAAGACAAACGTCCAGCTTTTGCTGCCACAGCAAAGGTGGCAGTGGGGAAAAGTGATGCTGGTCCGCACTGCCTCCTGGAACCCCTTCAAATGCCCCAGACAATTTGGCCCTCTCTGCTTTCCTGCGGACTCCATCCTCAAAAGCACCTGTTTTCGTTTTCGGCGCCCTCCGGAGCAAAAAAGACAAACGTCCAGCTTTTGCTGCCACAGCAAAGGTGCCAGCGGGGAAAAGTGATGCTGGTCCTCACTGCCTCCTGGAACCCCTTCAAATGCCCCAGACAATTTGGCCCTCTCTGCTTTCCTGCGGACTCCAGCCTCAAAAGCACCTGTTTTCGCTTTCGGCGGTGTTTGGAGCAAAAAAGACAAACGTCCAGCATTTGCTGCCACAGCAAAGGTGCCAGCGGGGAAAAGTGATGCTGGTCCTCACTGCCTCCTGGAACCCCTTCAAATGCCCCAGACAATTTGGCCCTCTCTGCTTTCCTGCGGACTCCAGCCTCAAAAGCACCTGTTTTCGCTTTCGGCGCTGTTTGGAGCAAAAAAGAAAAACGTCTAGCTTTTGCTGCCACAGCAAAGGTGGCAGTGGGGAAAAGTGATGCTGGTCCTCACTGCCTCCTGGAACCCCTTCAAATGCCCCAGATAATTTGGCCCTCTCTGCTTTCCTGCGGACTCCATCCTCAAAAGCACCTTTTTTCGCTTTCGGCGCCCTCCGGAGCAAAAAAGACAAATGTCCAGCTTTTGCTGCCACAGCAAAAGTTGCAGCGAGGAAAAGTGATGCTGGTCCTCACTGCCTCCTGGAACCCCTTCAAATGCCCCAGACAATTTGGCCCTCTCTGCTTTCCTGCGGACTCCAGCCTCAAAAGCACCTGTTTTCGCTTTCGGCGGTGTTTGGAGCAAAAAAGACAAACGTCCAGCTTTTGCTGCCACAGCAAAGGTGGCAGTGGGGAAAAGTGATGCTGGTCCTCACTGCCTCCTGGAACCCCTTCAAATGCCCCAGATAATTTGGCCCTCTCTGCTTTCCTGCGGACTCCATCCTCAAAAGCACCTGTTTTCACTTTCGGCGCCCTCAGGAGCAAAAAAGACAAACGTCCAGCTTTTGCTGCCACAGCAAAGGTGGCAGTGCGGAAAAGTGATGCTGGTCCTCACTGCCTCCTGGAACCCCTTCAAATGCCCCAGACAATTTGGCCCTCTCTGCTTTCCTGCGGACTCCATCCTCAAAAGCACCTGTTTTCGCTTTCGGCGGTGTTTGGAGCAAAAAAGACAAACGTCCAGCTTTTGCTGCCACAGCAAAGGTGGCAGCGGGGAAAAGTGATGCTGGTCCTCACTGCCTCCTGGAACCCCTTCAAATGCCCCAGACAATTTGGCCCTCTCTGCTTTCCTGCGGACTCCAGCCTCAAAAGCACCTGTTTTCACTTTCGGCGGTGTTTGGAGCAAAAAAGACAAACGTCCAGCTTTTGCTGCCACAGCAAAGGTGGCAGTGGGGAAAAGTGATGCTGGTCCTCACTGCCTCCTGGAACCCCTTCAAATGCCCCAGACAATTTGGCCCTCTCTGCTTTCCTGCGGACTCCATCCTCAAAAGCACCTGTTTTCGCTTTCGGCGTTGTTTGGAGCAAAAAAGACAAACGTCCAGCTTTTGCTGCCACAGCAAAGGTGCCAGCTAGGAAAAGTGATGCTGGTCCTCACTGCCTCCTGGAACCCCTTCAAATGCCCCAGACAATTTGGCCCTCTCTGCTTTCCTGCGGACTCCATCCTCAAAAGCACCTGTTTTCGCTTTCGGCGGTGTTTGGAGCAAAAAAGACAAACGTCCAGCTTTTGCTGCCACAGCAAAGGTGCCAGCTAGGAAAAGTGATGCTGGTCCTCACTGCCTCCTGGAACCCCTTCAAATGCCCCAGACAATTTGGCCCTCTCTGCTTTCCTGCGGACTCCAGCCTCAAAAGCACCTGTTTTCGCTTTCGGCGGTGTTTGGAGCAAAAAAGACAAACGTCCAGCTTTTGCTGCCACAGCAAAGGTGGCAGTGGGGAAAAGTGATGCTGGTCCTCACTGCCTCCTGGAACCCCTTCAAATGCCCCAGACAATTTGGCCCTCTCTGCTTTCCTGCGGACTCCAGCCTCAAAAGCACCTGTTTTCGCTTTCGGCGCCCTCCGGAGCAAAAAAGACAAACGTCCAGCTTTTGCTGCCACAGCAAAGGTGGCAGCGGGGAAAAGTGATGCTGGTCCTCACTGCCTCCTGGAACCCCTTCAAATGCCCCAGACAATTTGGCCCTCTCTGCTTTCCTGTGGACTCCATCCTCAAAAGCACCTCTTTTCGCTTTCGGCGGTGTTTGGAGCAAAAAAGACAAACGTCCAGCTTTTGCTGCCACAGCAAAGGTGGCAGCGGGGAAAAGTGATGCTGGTCCTCACTGCCTCCTGGAACCCCTTCAAATGCCCCAGACAATTTGGCCCTCTCTGCTTTCCTGCGGACTCCATCCTCAAAAGCACCTTTTTTCACTTTCGGCGCCCTCCGAGCAAAAAAGAAAAACGTCCAGCTTTTGCTGCCACAGCAAAGGTGCCAGCGGGGAAAAGTGATGCTGGTCCTCACTGCCTCCTGGAACCCCTTCAAATGCCCCACACAATTTGGCCCTCTCTGCTTTCCTGCGAACTCCATCCTCAAAAGCACCTGTTTTCGCTTTCGGCGGTGTTTGGAGCAAAAAAGACAAACGTCCAGCTTTTGCTGCCACAGCAAAGGTGGCAGTGGGGAAAAGTGATGCTGGTCCTCACTGCCTCCTGGAACCCCTTCAAATGCCCCACACAATTTGGCCCTCTCTGCTTTCCTGCGGACTCCAGCCTCAAAAGCACCTGTTTTCGTTTTCGGCGCCCTCCGGAGCAAAAAAGACAAACGTCCAGCTTTTGCTGCCACAGCAAAGGTTGCAGCGAGGAAAAGTGATGCTGGTCCTCACTGCCTCCTGGAACCCCTTCAAATGCCCCAGACAATTTGGCCCTCTCTGCTTTCCTGCGGACTCCAGCCTCAAAAGCACCTGTTTTCACTTTCGGCGCCCTCCGGAGCAAAAAAGACAAACGTCCAGCTTTTGCTGCCACAGCAAAGGTGGCAGCGGGGAAAAGTGATGCTGGTCCTCACTGCCTCCTGGAACCCCTTCAAATGCCCCAGACAATTTGGCCCTCTCTGCTTTCCTGCGGACTCCATCCTCAAAAGCACCTGTTTTCGCTTTCGGCTGTGTTTGGAGCAAAAAAGACAAACGTCCAGCTTTTGCTGCCACAGCAAAGGTGGCAGTGGGGAAAAGTGATGCTGGTCCTCACTGCCTCCTGGAACCCCTTCAAATGCCCCAGATAATTTGGCCCTCTCTGCTTTCCTGCGGACTCCAGCCTCAAAAGCACCTGTTTTCACTTTCGGCGCCCTCAGGAGCAAAAAAGACAAACGTCCAGCTTTTGCTGCCACAGCAAAGGTGGCAGTGCGGAAAAGTGATGCTGGTCCTCACTGCCTCCTGGAACCCCTTCAAATGCCCCAGACAATTTGGCCCTCTCTGCTTTCCTGCGGACTCCATCCTCAAAAGCACCTGTTTTCGCTTTCGGCGGTGTTTGGAGCAAAAAAGACAAACGTCCAGCTTTTGCTGCCACAGCAAAGGTGGCAGCGGGGAAAAGTGATGCTGGTCCTCACTGCCTCCTGGAACGCCTTCAAATGCCCCACACAATTTGGCCCTCTCTGCTTTCCTGCGGACTCCATCCTCAAAAGCACCTGTTTTCACTTTCGGCGGTGTTTGGAGCAAAAAAGACAAACGTCCAGCTTTTGCTGCCACAGCAAAGGTGGCAGTGGGGAAAAGTGATGCTGGTCCTCACTGCCTCCTGGAACCCCTTCAAATGCCCCAGACAATTTGGCCCTCTCTGCTTTCCTGCGGACTCCATCCTCAAAAGCACCTGTTTTCGCTTTCGGCGGTGTTTGGAGCAAAAAAGACAAACGTCCAGCTTTTGCTGCCACAGCAAAGGTGCCAGCTAGGAAAAGTGATGCTGGTCCTCACTGCCTCCTGGAACCCCTTCAAATGCCCCAGACAATTTGGCCCTCTCTGCTTTCCTGCGGACTCCATCCTCAAAAGCACCTGTTTTCGCTTTCGGCGGTGTTTGGAGCAAAAAAGACAAACGTCCAGCTTTTGCTGCCACAGCAAAGGTGCCAGCTAGGAAAAGTGATGCTGGTCCTCACTGCCTCCTGGAACCCCTTCAAATGCCCCAGACAATTTGGCCCTCTCTGCTTTCCTGCGGACTCCAGCCTCAAAAGCACCTGTTTTCGCTTTCGGCGGTGTTTGGAGCAAAAAAGACAAACGTCCAGCTTTTGCTGCCACAGCAAAGGTGCCAGCGGGGAAAAGTGATGCTGGTCCTCACTGCCTCCTGGAACCCCTTCAAATGCCCCAGACAATTTGGCCCTCTCTGCTTTCCTGCGGACTCCAGCCTCAAAAGCACCTGTTTTCGCTTTCGGCGCCCTCCGGAGCAAAAAAGACAAACGTCCAGCTTTTGCTGCCACAGCAAAGGTGGCAGCGGGGAAAAGTGATGCTGGTCCTCACTGCCTCCTGGAACCCCTTCAAATGCCCCAGACAATTTGGCCCTCTCTGCTTTCCTGTGGACTCCATCCTCAAAAGCACCTTTTTTCGCTTTCGGCGGTGTTTGGAGCAAAAAAGACAAACGTCCAGCTTTTGCTGCCACAGCAAAGGTGGCAGCGGGGAAAAGTGATGCTGGTCCTCACTGCCTCCTGGAACCCCTTCAAATGCCCCAGACAATTTGGCCCTCTCTGCTTTCCTGCGGACTCCATCCTCAAAAGCACCTTTTTTCACTTTCGGCGCCCTCCGAGCAAAAAAGAAAAACGTCCAGCTTTTGCTGCCACAGCAAAGGTGGCAGCGGGGAAAAGTGATGCTGGTCCTCACTGCCTCCTGGAACCCCTTCAAATGCCCCAGACAATTTGGCCCTCTCTGCTTTCCTGCGGACTCCATCCTCAAAAGCACCTGTTTTCGCTTTCGGCGGTGTTTGGAGCAAAAAAGACAAACGTCCAGCTTTTGCTGCCACAGCAAAGGTGGCAGTGGGGAAAAGTGATGCTGGTCCTCACTGCCTCCTGGAACCCCTTCAAATGCCCCACACAATTTCGCCCTCTCTGCTTTCCTGCGGACTCCATCCTCAAAAGCACCTGTTTTCACTTTCTGCGCCCTCGGGAGCAAAAAAGACAAACGTCCAGCTTTTGCTGCCACAGCAAAGGTGGCAGCGGGGAAAAGTGATGCTGGTCCTCACTGCCTCCTGGAACCCCTTCAAATGCCCCACACAATTTGGCCCTCTCTGCTTTCCTGCGAACTCCATCCTCAAAAGCACCTGTTTTCGCTTTCGGCGGTGTTTGGAGCAAAAAAGACAAACGTCCAGCTTTTGCTGCCACAGCAAAGGTGGCAGTGGGGAAAAGTGATGCTGGTCCTCACTGCCTCCTGGAACCCCTTCAAATGCCCCAGACAATTTGGCCCTCTCTGCTTTCCTGCGGACTCCAGCCTCAAAAGCACCTGTTTTCGTTTTCGGCGCCCTCCGGAGCAAAAAAGACAAACGTCCAGCTTTTGCTGCCACAGCAAAGGTTGCAGCGAGGAAAAGTGATGCTGGTCCTCACTGCCTCCTGGAACCCCTTCAAATGCCCCAGACAATTTGGCCCTCTCTGCTTTCCTGCGGACTCCAGCCTCAAAAGCACCTGTTTTCACTTTCGGCACCCTCCGGAGCAAAAAAGACAAACGTCCAGCTTTTGCTGCCACAGCAAAGGTGGCAGCGGGGAAAAGTGATGCTGGTCCTCACTGCCTCCTGGAACCCCTTCAAATGCCCCAGACAATTTGGCCCTCTCTGCTTTCCTGCGGACTCCATCCTCAAAAGCACCTGTTTTCGCTTTCGGCTGTGTTTGGAGCAAAAAAGACAAACGTCCAGCTTTTGCTGCCACAGCAAAGGTGGCAGTGGGGAAAAGTGATGCTGGTCCTCACTGCCTCCTGGAACCCCTTCAAATGCCCCAGACAATTTGGCCCTCTCTGCTTTCCTGCGGACTCCATCCTCAAAAGCACCTGTTTTCGTTTTCGGCGCCCTCCGGAGCAAAAAAGACAAACGTCCAGCTTTTGCTGCCACAGCAAAGGTTGCAGCGAGGAAAAGTGATGCTGGTCCTCACTGCCTCCTGGAACCCCTTCAAATGCCCCAGACAAATTGGCCCTCTCAGCTTTCCTGCGGACTCCAGCCTCAAAAGCACCTGTTTTCGCTTTCGGCGATGTTTGGAGCAAAAAAGACAAACGTCCAGGTTTTGCTGCCACAGCAAAGGTGGCAGTGGGGAAAAGTGATGCTGGTCCTCACTGCCTCCTGGAACCCCTTCAAATGCCCCAGATAATTTGGCCCTCTCTGCTTTCCTGCGGACTCCATCCTCAAAAGCACCTGTTTTCACTTTCGGCGCCCTCGGGAGCAAAAAAGACAAACGTCCGGCTTTTGCTGCCACAGCAAAGGTGGCAGTGCGGAAAAGTGATGCTGGTCCTCACTGCCTCCTGGACCCCCTTCAAATGCCCCAGACAATTTGGCCCTCTCTGCTTTCCTGCGGACTCCATCCTCAAAAGCACCTGTTTTCGCTTTCGGCGCCCTCCGGAGCAAAAAAGACAAACGTCCAGCTTTTGCTGCCACAGCAAAGGTGGCAGCGGGGAAAAGTGATGCTGGTCCTCACTGCCTCCTGGAACCCCTTCAAATGCCCCAGACAATTTGGCCCTCTCTGCTTTCCTGCGGACTCCAGCCTCAAAAGCACCTGTTTTCGCTTTCGGCGCCCTCCGGAGCAAAAAAGACAAACGTCCAGCTTTTGCTGCCACAGCAAAGGTGGCAGCGGGGAAAAGTGATGCTGGTCCTCACTGCCTCCTGGAACCCCTTCAAATGCCCCAGACAATTTGGCCCTCTCTGCTTTCCTGCGGACTCCATCCTCAAAAGCACCTTTTTTCACTTTCGGCGCCCTCCGAGCAAAAAAGAAAAACGTCCAGCTTTTGCTGCCACAGCAAAGGTGGCAGCGGGGAAAAGTGATGCTGGTCCTCACTGCCTCCTGGAACCCCTTCAAATGCCCCAGACAATTTGGCCCTCTCTGCTTTCCTGCGGACTCCATCCTCAAAAGCACCTGTTTTCGTTTTCGGCGCCCTCCGGAGCAAAAAAGACAAACGTCCAGCTTTTGCTGCCACAGCAAAGGTTGCAGCGAGGAAAAGTGATGCTGGTCCTCACTGCCTCCTGGAACCCCTTCAAATGCCCCAGACAATTTGGCCCTCTCTGCTTTCCTGCGGACTCCATCCTCAAAAGCACCTGTTTTCACTTTCGGCGCCCTCCGGAGCAAAAAAGAAAAACGTCCAGCTTTTGCTGCCACAGCAAAGGTGGCAGCGGGGAAAAGTGATGCTGGTCCTCACTGCCTCCTGGAACCCCTTCAAATGCCCCAGACAATTTGGCCCTCTCTGCTTTCCTGCGGACTCCATCCTCAAAAGCACCTGTTTTCGTTTTCGGCGCCCTCCGGAGCAAAAAAGACAAACGTCCAGCTTTTGCTGCCACAGCAAAGGTTGCAGCGAGGAAAAGTGATGCTGGTCCTCACTGCCTCCTGGAACCCCTTCAAATGCCCCAGACAATTTGGCCCTCTCTGCTTTCCTGCGGACTCCATCCTCAAAAGCACCTGTTTTCACTTTCGGCGCCCTCCGGAGCAAAAAAGACAAACGTCCAGCTTTTGCTGCCACAGCAAAGGTGGCAGCGGGGAAAAGTGATGCTGGTCCTCACTGCCTCCTGGAACCCCTTCAAATGCCCCAGACAATTTGGCCCTCTCTGCTTTCCTGCGGACTCCATCCTCAAAAGCACCTGTTTTCGCTTTCGGCGGTGTTTGGAGCAAAAAAAGAAAAACGTCCAGCTTTTGCTGCCACAGCAAAGGTGGCAGTGGGGAAAAGTGATGCTGGTCCTCACTGCCTCCTGGAACCCCTTCAAATGCCCCACACAATTTCGCCCTCTCTGCTTTCCTGCGGACTCCATCCTCAAAAGCACCTGTTTTCACTTTCTGCGCCCTCGGGAGCAAAAAAGACAAACGTCCAGCTTTTGCTGCCACAGCAAAGGTGCCAGCGGGGAAAAGTGATGCTGGTCCTCACTGCCTCCTGGAACCCCTTCAAATGCCCCAGACAATTTGGCCCTCTCTGCTTTCCTGCGAACTCCATCCTCAAAAGCACCTGTTTTCGCTTTCGGCGGTGTTTGGAGCAAAAAAGACAAACGTCCAGCTTTTGCTGCCACAGCAAAGGTGGCAGTGGGGAAAAGTGATGCTGGTCCTCACTGCCTCCTGGAACCCCTTCAAATGCCCCAGACAATTTGGCCCTCTCTGCTTTCCTGCGGACTCCATCCTCAAAAGCACCTGTTTTCGCTTTCGGCGGTGTTTGCAGCAAAAAAGACCAACGTCCAGCTTTTGCTGCCACAACAAAGGTTGCAGCGAGGAAAAGTGATGCTGGTCCTCACTGCCTCCTGGAACCCCTTCAAATTCCCCACACAATTTGGCCCTCTCTGCTTTCCTGCGGACTCCATCCTCAAAAGCAGCTTTTTTCGCTTTCGGCGCTCTCCGGAGCAAAAAAGACAAACGTCCAGCTTTTGCTGCCACAGCAAAGGTGGCAGCGGGGAAAAGTGATGCTGGTCCTCACTGCCTCCTGGAACCCCTTCAAATGCCCCACACAATTTGGCCCTCTCTGCTTTCCTGCGGACTCCATCCTCAAAAGCACCTGTTTTCGCTTTCGGCGGTCTCCGGAGCAAAAAAGACAAACGTCCAGCTTTTGCTGCCACAGCAAAGGTGCCAGCGGGGAAAAGTGATGCTGGTCCTCACTGCCTCCTGGAACCCCTTCAAATGCCCCAGACAATTTGGCCCTCTCTGCTTTCCTGCGGACTCCATCCTCAAAAGCACCTTTTTTCGCTTTCGGCGCTCTCCGGAGCAAAAAAGACAAACGTCCAGCTTTTGCTGCCACAGCAAAGGTGGCAGCGGGGAAAAGTGATGCTGGTCCTCACTGCCTCCTGGAACCCCTTCAAATGCCCCAGACATTTTGGCCCTCTCTGCTTTCCTGCGGACTCCATCCTCAAAAGCACCTGTTTTCGCTTTCGGCGCCCTCGGGAGCAAAAAAGACAAACGTCCAGCTTTTGCTGCCACAGCAAAGGTGGCAGTGGGGAAAAGTGATGCTGGTCCTCACTGCCTCCTGGAACCCCTTCAAATGCCCCAGACAATTTGGCCCTCTCTGCTTTCCTGCGGACTCCATCCTCAAAAGCACCTTTTTTGAATTTCGGCGCCCTCCGGAGCAAAAAAGACAAACGTCCAGGTTTTGCTGCCACAGCAAAAGTGGCAGCGAGGAAAAGTGATGCTGGTCCTCACTGCCTCCTGGAACCCCTTCAAATGCCCCACACAATTTGGCCCTCTCTGCTTTCCTGCGGACTCCATCCTCAAAAGCACCTGTTTTCGCTTTCGGCGGTGTTTGGAGCAAAAAAGACAAACGTCCAGCTTTTGCTGCCACAGCAAAGGTGCCAGCGGGGAAAAGTGATGCTGGTCCTCACTGCCTCCTGGAACCCCTTCAAATGCCCCAGATAATTTGGCCCTCTCTGCTTTCCTGCGGACTCCATCCTCAAAAGCACCTGTTTTCACTTTCGGCGCCCTCGGGAGCAAAAAAGACAAACGTCCAGCTTTTTCTGCCACAGCAAAGGTGGCAGCGGGGAAAAGTGATGCTGGTCCTCACTGCCTCCTGGAACCCCTTCAAATGCCCCAGACAATTTGGCCCTCTCTGCTTTCCTGCGGACTCCATCCTCAAAAGCACCTGTTTTCGCTTTCGGCGGTGTTTGGAGCAAAAAAGACAAACGTCCAGCTTTTGCTGCCACAGCAAAGGTGGCAGCGGGGAAAAGTGATGCTGGTCCTCACTGCCTCCTGGAACCCCTTCAAATGCCCCACACAATTTGGCCCTCTCTGCTTTCCTGCGGACTCCATCCTCAAAAGCACCTGTTTTCACTTTCGGCGCCCTCCGGAGCAAAAAAGACAAAGGTCCAGCTTTTGCTGCCACAGCAAAGGTGCCAGCGGGGAAAAGTGATGCTGGTCCTCACTGCCTCCTGGAACCCCTTCAAATGCCCCAGACAATTTGGCCCTCTATGATTTCCTGCGGACTCCATCCTCAAAAGCACCTGTTTTCACTTTCGGCGCCCTCCGGAGCAAAAAAGACAAACGTCCAGCTTTTGCTGCCACAGCAAAAGTGGCAGCGGGGAAAAGTGATGCTGGTCCTCACTGCCTCCTGGAACCCCTTCAAATGCCCCAGACAATTTGGCCCTCTCTGCTTTCCTGTGGACTCCATCCTCAAAAGCACCTGTTTTCGCTTTCGGCGGTGTTTGGAGCAAAAAAGACAAACGTCCAGCTTTTGCTGCCACAGCAAAGGTTGCAGCGAGGAAAAGTGATGCTGGACCTCACTGCCTCCTGGAACCCCTTCAAATGCCCCAGACAATTTGGCCCTCTCTGCTTTCCTGCGGACTCCATCCTCAAAAGCACCTGTTTTCACTTTCGGCGCCCTCCGGAGCAAAAAAGATAAACGTCCAGCTTTTGCTGCCACAGCAAAGGTGGCAGCGGGGAAAAGTGATGCTGGTCCTCACTGCCTCCTGGAACCCCTTCAAATGCCCCACACAATTTGGCCCTCTCTGCTTTCCTGCGGACTCCATCCTCAAAAGCACCTGTTTTCGCTTTCGGCGGTGTTTGGAGCAAAAAAGACAAACGTCCAGCTTTTGCTGCCACAGCAAAGGTGCCAGCGGGGAAAAGTGATGCTGGTCCTCACTGCCTCCTGGAACCCCTTCAAATGCCCCAGACAATTTGGCCCTCTCTGCTTTCCTGCGGACTCCATCCTCAAAAGCACCTGTTTTCACTTTCGGCGCCCTCCGGAGCAAAAAAGACAAACGTCCAGCTTTTGCTGCCACAGCAAAGGTGCCAGCGGGGAAAAGTGATGCTGGTCCTCACTGCCTCCTGGAACCCCTTCAAATGCCCCACACAATTTGGCCCTCTCTGCTTTCCTGCGGACTCCATCCTCAAAAGCACCTGTTTTCGCTTTCGGCGGTCTCCGGAGCAAAAAAGACAAACGTCCAGCTTTTGCTGCCACAGCAAAGGTGCCAGCGGGGAAAAGTGATGCTGGTCCTCACTGCCTCCTGGAACCCCTTCAAATGCCCCAGACAATTTGGCCCTCTCTGCTTTCCTGCGGACTCCATCCTCAAAAGCACCTTTTTTCGCTTTCGGCGCTCTCCGGAGCAAAAAAGACAAACGTCCAGCTTTTGCTGCCACAGCAAAGGTGGCAGCGGGGAAAAGTGATGCTGGTCCTCACTGCCTCCTGGAACCCCTTCAAATGCCCCAGACATTTTGGCCCTCTCTGCTTTCCTGCGGACTCCATCCTCAAAAGCACCTGTTTTCGCTTTCGGCGCCCTCGGGAGCAAAAAAGACAAACGTCCAGCTTTTGCTGCCACAGCAAAGGTGGCAGTGGGGAAAAGTGATGCTGGTCCTCACTGCCTCCTGGAACCCCTTCAAATGCCCCAGACAATTTGGCCCTCTCTGCTTTCCTGCGGACTCCATCCTCAAAAGCACCTTTTTTGAATTTCGGCGCCCTCCGGAGCAAAAAAGACAAACGTCCAGGTTTTGCTGCCACAGCAAAAGTGGCAGCGAGGAAAAGTGATGCTGGTCCTCACTGCCTCCTGGAACCCCTTCAAATGCCCCACACAATTTGGCCCTCTCTGCTTTCCTGCGGACTCCATCCTCAAAAGCACCTGTTTTCGCTTTCGGCGGTGTTTGGAGCAAAAAAGACAAACGTCCAGCTTTTGCTGCCACAGCAAAGGTGGCAGCGGGGAAAAGTGATGCTGGTCCTCACTGCCTCCTGGAACCCCTTCAAATGCCCCAGATAATTTGGCCCTCTCTGCTTTCCTGCGGACTCCATCCTCAAAAGCACCTGTTTTCACTTTCGGCGCCCTCGGGAGCAAAAAAGACAAACGTCCAGCTTTTTCTGCCACAGCAAAGGTGGCAGCGGGGAAAAGTGATGCTGGTCCTCACTGCCTCCTGGAACCCCTTCAAATGCCCCAGACAATTTGGCCCTCTCTGCTTTCCTGCGGACTCCATCCTCAAAAGCACCTGTTTTCGCTTTCGGCGGTGTTTGGAGCAAAAAAGACAAACGTCCAGCTTTTGCTGCCACAGCAAAGGTGGCAGCGGGGAAAAGTGATGCTGGTCCTCACTGCCTCCTGGAACCCCTTCAAATGCCCCACACAATTTGGCCCTCTCTGCTTTCCTGCGGACTCCATCCTCAAAAGCACCTGTTTTCACTTTCGGCGCCCTCCGGAGCAAAAAAGACAAAGGTCCAGCTTTTGCTGCCACAGCAAAGGTGCCAGCGGGGAAAAGTGATGCTGGTCCTCACTGCCTCCTGGAACCCCTTCAAATGCCCCAGACAATTTGGCCCTCTATGATTTCCTGCGGACTCCATCCTCAAAAGCACCTGTTTTCACTTTCGGCGCCCTCCGGAGCAAAAAAGACAAACGTCCAGCTTTTGCTGCCACAGCAAAAGTGGCAGCGGGGAAAAGTGATGCTGGTCCTCACTGCCTCCTGGAACCCCTTCAAATGCCCCACACAATTTGGCCCTCTCTGCTTTCCTGTGGACTCCATCCTCAAAAGCACCTGTTTTCGCTTTCGGCGGTGTTTGGAGCAAAAAAGACAAACGTCCAGCTTTTGCTGCCACAGCAAAGGTTGCAGCGAGGAAAAGTGATGCTGGACCTCACTGCCTCCTGGAACCCCTTCAAATGCCCCAGACAATTTGGCCCTCTCTGCTTTCCTGCGGACTCCATCCTCAAAAGCACCTGTTTTCACTTTCGGCGCCCTCCGGAGCAAAAAAGATAAACGTCCAGCTTTTGCTGCCACAGCAAAGGTGGCAGCGGGGAAAAGTGATGCTGGTCCTCACTGCCTCCTGGAACCCCTTCAAATGCCCCACACAATTTGGCCCTCTCTGCTTTCCTGCGGACTCCATCCTCAAAAGCACCTGTTTTCGCTTTCGGCGGTGTTTGGAGCAAAAAAGACAAACGTCCAGCTTTTGCTGCCACAGCAAAGGTGGCAGTGGGGAAAAGTGATGCTGGTCCTCACTGCCTCCTGGAACCCCTTCAAATGCCCCACACAATTTCGCCCTCTCTGCTTTCCTGCGGACTCCATCCTCAAAAGCACCTTTTTTCGCTTTCGGCGCTCTCCGGAGCAAAAAAGACAAACGTCCAGCTTTTGCTGCCACAGCAAAGGTGCCAGCGGGGAAAAGTGATGCTGGTCCTCACTGCCTCCTGGAACCCCTTCAAATGCCCCAGACAATTTGGCCCTCTCTGCTTTCCTGCGGACTCCATCCTCAAAAGCACCTTTTTTCGCTTTCGGCGGTCTCCGGAGCAAAAAAGACAAACGTCCAGCTTTTGCTGCCACAGCAAAGGTGCCAGCGGGGAAAAGTGATGCTGGTCCTCACTGCCTCCTGGAACCCCTTCAAATGCCCCAGACAATTTGGCCCTCTCTGCTTTCCTGCGGACTCCATCCTCAAAAGCACCTGTTTTCACTTTCGGCGCCCTCCGGAGCAAAAAAGACAAACGTCCAGCTTTTGCTGCCACAGCAAAGGTTGCAGAGAGGAAAAGTGATGCTGGTCCTCACTGCCTCCTGGAACCCCTTCAAATGCCCCAGACAATTTGGCCCTCTCTGCTTTCCTGCGGACTCCATCCTCAAAAGCACCTGTTTTCGCTTTCGGCGGTGTTTGGAGCAAAAAAGACAAACGTCCAGCATTTGCTGCCACAGCAAAGGTGCCAGCGGGGAAAAGTGATGCTGGTCCTCACTGCCTCCTGGAACCCCTTCAAATGCCCCAGACAATTTGGCCCTCTCTGCTTTCCTGCGGACTCCAGCCTCAAAAGCACCTGTTTTCGCTTTCGGCGGTGTTTGGATCAAAAAAGACAAACGTCCAGCTTTTGCTGCCACAGCAAAGGTGGCAGCGGGGAAAAGTGATGCTGGTCCTCACTGCCTCCTGGAACCCCTTCAAATGCCCCAGACAATTTGGCCCTCTCTGCTTTCCTGCGGACTCCATCCTCAAAAGCACCTGTTTTCACTTTCGGCGCCCTCCGGAGCAAAAAAGACAAAGGTCCAGCTTTTGCTGCCACAGCAAAGGTGCCAGCGGGGAAAAGTGATGCTGGTCCTCACTGCCTCCTGGAACCCCTTCAAATGCCCCAGACAATTTGGCCCTCTATGATTTCCTGCGGACTCCATCCTCAAAAGCACCTGTTTTCACTTTCGGCGCCCTCCGGAGCAAAAAAGACAAACGTCCAGCTTTTGCTGCCACAGCAAAAGTGGCAGCGGGGAAAAGTGATGCTGGTCCTCACTGCCTCCTGGAACCCCTTCAAATGCCCCACACAATTTGGCCCTCTCTGCTTTCCTGTGGACTCCATCCTCAAAAGCACCTGTTTTCGCTTTCGGCGGTGTTTGGAGCAAAAAAGACAAACGTCCAGCTTTTGCTGCCACAGCAAAGGTTGCAGCGAGGAAAAGTGATGCTGGACCTCACTGCCTCCTGGAACCCCTTCAAATGCCCCAGACAATTTGGCCCTCTCTGCTTTCCTGCGGACTCCATCCTCAAAAGCACCTGTTTTCACTTTCGGCGCCCTCCGGAGCAAAAAAGATAAACGTCCAGCTTTTGCTGCCACAGCAAAGGTGGCAGCGGGGAAAAGTGATGCTGGTCCTCACTGCCTCCTGGAACCCCTTCAAATGCCCCACACAATTTGGCCCTCTCTGCTTTCCTGCGGACTCCATCCTCAAAAGCACCTGTTTTCGCTTTCGGCGGTGTTTGGAGCAAAAAAGACAAACGTCCAGCTTTTGCTGCCACAGCAAAGGTGGCAGTGGGGAAAAGTGATGCTGGTCCTCACTGCCTCCTGGAACCCCTTCAAATGCCCCACACAATTTCGCCCTCTCTGCTTTCCTGCGGACTCCATCCTCAAAAGCACCTTTTTTCGCTTTCGGCGCTCTCCGGAGCAAAAAAGACAAACGTCCAGCTTTTGCTGCCACAGCAAAGGTGCCAGCGGGGAAAAGTGATGCTGGTCCTCACTGCCTCCTGGAACCCCTTCAAATGCCCCAGACAATTTGGCCCTCTCTGCTTTCCTGCGGACTCCATCCTCAAAAGCACCTTTTTTCGCTTTCGGCGGTCTCCGGAGCAAAAAAGACAAACGTCCAGCTTTTGCTGCCACAGCAAAGGTGCCAGCGGGGAAAAGTGATGCTGGTCCTCACTGCCTCCTGGAACCCCTTCAAATGCCCCAGACAATTTGGCCCTCTCTGCTTTCCTGCGGACTCCATCCTCAAAAGCACCTGTTTTCACTTTCGGCGCCCTCCGGAGCAAAAAAGACAAACGTCCAGCTTTTGCTGCCACAGCAAAGGTTGCAGAGAGGAAAAGTGATGCTGGTCCTCACTGCCTCCTGGAACCCCTTCAAATGCCCCAGACAATTTGGCCCTCTCTGCTTTCCTGCGGACTCCATCCTCAAAAGCACCTGTTTTCGCTTTCGGCGGTGTTTGGAGCAAAAAAGACAAACGTCCAGCATTTGCTGCCACAGCAAAGGTGCCAGCGGGGAAAAGTGATGCTGGTCCTCACTGCCTCCTGGAACCCCTTCAAATGCCCCAGACAATTTGGCCCTCTCTGCTTTCCTGCGGACTCCAGCCTCAAAAGCACCTGTTTTCGCTTTCGGCGGTGTTTGGATCAAAAAAGACAAACGTCCAGCTTTTGCTGCCACAGCAAAGGTGGCAGCGGGGAAAAGTGATGCTGGTCCTCACTGCCTCCTGGAACCCCTTCAAATGCCCCAGACAATTTGGCCCTCTCTGCTTTCCTGCGGACTCCATCCTCAAAAGCACCTGTTTTCACTTTCGGCGCCCTCGGGAGCAAAAAAGACAAACGTCCAGCTTTTGCTGCCACAGCAAAGGTGGAAGTGGGGAAAAGTGATGCTGGTCCTCACTGCCTCCTGGAACCCCTTCAAATGCCCCACACAATTTGGCCCTCTCTGCTTTCCTGCGGACTCCATCCTCAAAAGCACCTGTTTTCGCTTTCGGCGGTGTTTGGAGCAAAAAAGACAAACGTCCAGCTTTTGCTGCCACAGCAAAGGTGGCAGTGGGGAAAAGTGATGCTGGTCCTCACTGCCTCCTGGAACCCCTTCAAATGCCCCAGACAATTTGGCCCTCTCTGCTTTCCTGCGGACTCCATCCTCAAAAGCACCTGTTTTCGCTTTCGGCGTTGTTTGGAGCAAAAAAGACAAACGTCCAGCTTTTGCTGCCACAGCAAAGGTGCCAGCGAGGAAAAGTGATGCTGGTCCTCACTGCCTCCTGGAACCCCTTCAAATGCCCCAGACAATTTGGCCCTCTCTGCTTTCCTGCGGACTCCATCCTCAAAAGCGCCTGTTTTCTCTTTCGGCGGTGTTTGGAGCAAAAAAGACAAACGTCCAGCTTTTGCTGCCACAGCAAAGGTGGCAGTGGGGAAAAGTGATGCTGGTCCTCACTGCCTCCTGGAACCCCTTCAAATGCCCCAGACAATTTGGCCTTCTCTGCTTTCCTGCGGACTCCAGCCTCAAAAGCACCTGTTTTCGCTTTCGGCGGTGTCTGGAGCAAAAAAGACAAACGTCCAGCATTTGCTGCCACAGCAAAGGTGCCAGCGGGGAAAAGTGATGCTGGTCCTCACTGCCTCCTGGAACCCCTTCAAATGCCCCACACAATTTGGCCCTCTCTGCTTTCCTGTGGACTCCATCCTCAAAAGCACCTGTTTTCGTTTTCGGCGCCCTCCGGAGCAAAAAAGACAAACGTCCAGCTTTTGCTGCCACAGCAAAGGTTGCAGCGAGGAAAAGTGATGCTGGTCCTCACTGCCTCCTGGAACCCCTTCAAATGCCCCAGACAATTTGGCCCTCTCTGCTTTCCTGCGGACTCCATCCTCAAAAGCACCTGTTTTCTTTTTCGGCGCCCTCCGGAGCAAAAAAGACAAACGTCCAGCTTTTGCTGCCACAGCAAAGGTTGCAGCGAGGAAAAGTGATGCTGGTCCTCACTGCCTCCTGGAACCCCTTCAAATGCCCCAGACAATTTGGCCCTCTCTGCTTTCCTGCGGACTCCAGCCTCAAAAGCACCTGTTTTCGCTTTCGGCGCTGTTTGGAGCAAAAAAGACAAACGTCCAGCTTTTGCTGCCACAGCAAAGGTGGCAGTGGGGAAAAGTGATGCTGGTCCTCACTGACTCCTGGAACCCCTTCAAATGCCCCAGACAATTTGGCCCTCTCTGCTTTCCTGCGGACTCCATCCTCAAAAGCACCTGTTTTCGCTTTCGGCGGTGTTTGGAGCAAAAAAGACAAACGTCCAGCTTTTGCTGCCACAGCAAAGGTTGTAGAGAGGAAAAGTGATGCTGGTCCTCACTGCCTCCTGGAACCCCTTCAAATGCCCCACACAATTTGGCCCTCTCTGCTTTCCTGCGGACTCCATCCTCAAAAGCACCTGTTTTCGCTTTCGGCGGTGTTTGGAGCAAAAAAGACAAACGTCCAGCTTTTGCTGCCACAGCAAAGGTGGCAGTGGGGAAAAGTGATGCTGGTCCTCACTGCCTCCTGGAACCCCTTCAAATGCCCCAGACAATTTGGCCCTCTCTGCTTTCCTGCGGACTCCAGCCTCAAAAGCACCTGTTTTCGCTTTCGGCGGTGTTTGGAGCAAAAAAGACAAACGTCCAGCTTTTGCTGCCACAGCAAAGGTGCCAGCTAGGAAAAGTGATGCTGGTCCTCACTGCCTCCTGGAACTCCTTCAAATGCCCCAGACAATTTGGCCCTCTCTGCTTTCCTGCGGACTCCATCCTCAAAAGCACCTGTTTTCGCTTTCGGCGGTGTTTGGAGCAAAAAAGACAAACGTCCAGCTTTTGCTGCCACAGCAAAGGTGCCAGCGGGGAAAAGTGATGCTGGTCCTCACTGCCTCCTGGAACCCCTTCAAATGCCCCAGACAATTTGGCCCTCTCTCCTTTCCTGCGGACTCCAGCCTCAAAAGCACCTGTTTTCGCTTTCGGCGGTGTTTGGAGCAAAAAAGACAAACGTCCAGCATTTGCTACCACAGCAAAGGTGCCAGCGGGGAAAAGTGATGCTGGTCCTCACTGCCTCCTGGAACCCCTTCAAATGCCCCAGACAATTTGGCCCTCTCTGCTTTCCTGCGGACTCCAGCCTCAAAAGCACCTGTTTTCGCTTTCGGCGCTGTTTGGAGCAAAAAAGACAAACGTCTAGCTTTTGCTGCCACAGCAAAGGTGGCAGTGGGGAAAAGTGATGCTGGTCCTCACTGCCTCCTGGAACCCCTTCAAATGCCCCACACAATTTCGCCCTCTCTGCTTTCCTGCGGACTCCATCCTCAAAAGCACCTGTTTTCACTTTCTGCGCCCTCGGGAGCAAAAAAGACAAACGTCCAGCTTTTGCTGCCACAGCAAAAGTTGCAGCGAGGAAAAGTGATGCTGGTCCTCACTGCCTCCTGGAACCCCTTCAAATGCCCCACACAATTTGGCCCTCTCTGCTTTCCTGCGGACTCCATCCTCAAAAGCACCTGTTTTCATATTCGGCGCCCTCGGGAGCAAAAAAGACAAACGTCCAGCTTTTGCTGCCACAGCAAAGGTGGCAGTGCGGAAAAGTGATGCTGGTCCTCACTGCCTCCTGGACCCCCTTCAAATGCCCCAGACAATTTGGCCCTCTCTGCTTTCCTGCGGACTCCAGCCTCAAAAGCACCTGTTTTCGCTTTCGGCGGTGTTTGGAGCAAAAAAGACAAACGTCCAGCTTTTGCTGCCACAGCAAAGGTGGCAGCGGGGAAAAGTGATGCTGGTCCTCACTGCCTCCTGGAACCCCTTCAAATGCCCCAGACAATTTGGCCCTCTCTGCTTTCCTGCGGACTCCAGCCTCAAAAGCACCTGTTTTCACTTTCGGCGGTGTTTGGAGCAAAAAAGACAAACGTCCAGCTTTTGCTGCCATAGCAAAGGTGGCAGTGGGGAAAAGTGATGCTGGTCCTCACTGCCTCCTGGAACCCCTTCAAATGCCCCAGACAATTTGGCCCTCTCTGCTTTCCTGCGAACTCCATCCTCAAAAGCACCTGTTTTCGCTTTCGGCGGTGTTTGGAGCAAAAAAGACAAACGTCCAGCTTTTGCTGCCACAGCAAAGGTGCCAGCTAGGAAAAGTGATGCTGGTCCTCACTGCCTCCTGGAACCCCTTCAAATGCCCCAGACAATTTGGCCCTCTCTGCTTTCCTGCGGACTCCATCCTCAAAAGCACCTGTTTTCGCTTTCGGCGGTGTTTGGAGCAAAAAAGACAAACGTCCAGCTTTTGCTGCCACAGCAAAGGTGGCAGTGGGGAAGAGTGATGCTGGTCCTCACTGCCTCCTGGAACCCCTTCAAATGCCCCACACAATTTCGCCCTCTCTGCTTTCCTGCGGACTCCAGCCTCAAAAGCACCTTTTTTCGCTTTCGGCGCCCTCCGGAGCAAAAAAGACAAACGTCCAGCTTTTGCTGCCACAGCAAAGGTGGCAGCGGGGAAAAGTGATGCTGGTCCTCACTGCCTCCTGGAACCCCTTCAAATGCCCCAGACAATTTGGCCCTCTCTGCTTTCCTGTGGACTCCATCCTCAAAAGCACCTGTTTTCGCTTTCGGCGGGGTTTGGAGCAAAAAAGACAAACGTCCAGCTTTTGCTGCCACAGCAAAGGTGGCAGCGGGGAAAAGTGATGCTGGTCCTCACTGCCTCCTGGAACCCCTTCAAATGCCCCAGACAATTTGGCCCTCTCTGCTTTCCTGCGGACTCCATCCTCAAAAGCACCTTTTTTCACTTTCGGCGCCCTCCGAGCAAAAAAGAAAAACGTCCAGCTTTTGCTGCCACAGCAAAGGTGGCAGCGGGGAAAAGTGATGCTGGTCCTCACTGCCTCCTGGAACCCCTTCAAATGCCCCAGACAATTTGGCCCTCTCTGCTTTCCTGCGGACTCCATCCTCAAAAGCACCTGTTTTCACTTTCGGCGCCCTCCGGAGCAAAAAAGACAAACGTCCAGCTTTTGCTGCCACAGCAAAGGTTGCAGCGAGGAAAAGTGATGCTGGTCCTCACTGCCTCCTGGAACCCCTTCAAATGCCCCAGACAATTTGGCCCTCTCTGCTTTCCTGCGGACTCCATCCTCAAAAGCACCTGTTTTCACTTTCGGCGCCCTCCGGAGCAAAAAAGACAAACGTCCAGCTTTTGCTGCCACAGCAAAGGTGGCAGCGGGGAAAAGTGATGCTGGTCCTCACTGCCTCCTGGAACCCCTTCAAATGCCCCAGACAATTTGGCCCTCTCTGCTTTCCTGCGGACTCCATCCTCAAAAGCACCTGTTTTCGCTTTCGGCGGTGTTTGGAGCAAAAAAGACAAACGTCCAGCTTTTGCTGCCACAGCAAAGGTGGCAGTGGGGAAAAGTGATGCTGGTCCTCACTGCCTCCTGGAACCCCTTCAAATGCCCCACACAATTTCGCCCTCTCTGCTTTCCTGCGGACTCCATCCTCAAAAGCACCTGTTTTCACTTTCTGCGCCCTCGGGAGCAAAAAAGACAAACGTCCAGCTTTTGCTGCCACAGCAAAGGTGCCAGCGGGGAAAAGTGATGCTGGTCCTCACTGCCTCCTGGAACCCCTTCAAATGCCCCAGACAATTTGGCCCTCTCTGCTTTCCTGCGGACTCCAGCCTCAAAAGCACCTGTTTTCGTTTTCGGCGCCCTCCGGAGCAAAAAAGACAAACGTCCAGCTTTTGCTGCCACAGCAAAGGTTGCAGCGAGGAAAAGTGATGCTGGTCCTCACTGCCTCCTGGAACCCCTTCAAATGCCCCAGACAATTTGGCCCTCTCTGCTTTCCTGCGGACTCCATCCTCAAAAGCACCTGTTTTCACTTTCGGCGCCCTCCGGAGCAAAAAAGACAAACGTCCAGCTTTTGCTGCCACAGCAAAGGTGGCAGCAGGGAAAAGTGATGCTGGTCCTCACTGCCTCCTGGAACCCCTTCAAATGCCCCAGACAATTTGGCCCTCTCTGCTTTCCTGCGGACTCCATCCTCAAAAGCACCTGTTTTCGCTTTCGGCTGTGTTTGGAGCAAAAAAGACAAACGTCCAGCTTTTGCTGCCACAGCAAAGGTGGCAGTGGGGAAAAGTGATGCTGGTCCTCACTGCCTCCTGGAACCCCTTCAAATGCCCCAGACAATTTGGCCCTCTCTGCTTTCCTGCGGACTCCAGCCTCAAAAGCACCTGTTTTCGTTTTCGGCGCCCTCCGGAGCAAAAAAGACAAACGTCCAGCTTTTGCTGCCACAGCAAAGGTTGCAGCGAGGAAAAGTGATGCTGGTCCTCACTGCCTCCTGGAACCCCTTCAAATGCCCCAGACAATTTGGCCCTCTCTGCTTTCCTGCGGACTCCATCCTCAAAAGCACCTGTTTTCACTTTCGGCGCCCTCCGGAGCAAAAAAGACAAACGTCCAGCTTTTGCTGCCACAGCAAAGGTGGCAGCAGGGAAAAGTGATGCTGGTCCTCACTGCCTCCTGGAACCCCTTCAAATGCCCCAGACAATTTGGCCCTCTCTGCTTTCCTGCGGACTCCATCCTCAAAAGCACCTGTTTTCGCTTTCGGCTGTGTTTGGAGCAAAAAAGACAAACGTCCAGCTTTTGCTGCCACAGCAAAGGTGGCAGTGGGGAAAAGTGATGCTGGTCCTCACTGCCTCCTGGAACCCCTTCAAATGCCCCAGACAATTTGGCCCTCTCTGCTTTCCTGCGGACTCCATCCTCAAAAGCACCTGTTTTCGTTTTCGGCGCCCTCCGGAGCAAAAAAGACAAACGTCCAGCTTTTGCTGCCACAGCAAAGGTTGCAGCGAGGAAAAGTGATGCTGGTCCTCACTGCCTCCTGGAACCCCTTCAAATGCCCCACACAATTTGGCCCTCTCTGCTTTCCTGCGGACTCCAGCCTCAAAAGCACCTTTTTTCGCTTTCGGCGCCCTCCGGAGCAAAAAAGACAAACGTCCAGCTTTTGCTGCCACAGCAAAGGTGGCAGCGGGGAAAAGTGATGCTGGTCCTCACTGCCTCCTGGAACCCCTTCAAATGCCCCAGACAATTTGGCCCTCTCTGCTTTCCTGTGGACTCCATCCTCAAAAGCACCTGTTTTCGCTTTCGGCGGGGTTTGGAGCAAAAAAGACAAACGTCCAGCTTTTGCTGCCACAGCAAAGGTGGCAGCGGGGAAAAGTGATGCTGGTCCTCACTGCCTCCTGGAACCCCTTCAAATGCCCCAGACAATTTGGCCCTCTCTGCTTTCCTGCGGACTCCATCCTCAAAAGCACCTTTTTTCACTTTCGGCGCCCTCCGAGCAAAAAAGAAAAACGTCCAGCTTTTGCTGCCACAGCAAAGGTGGCAGCGGGGAAAAGTGATGCTGGTCCTCACTGCCTCCTGGAACCCCTTCAAATGCCCCAGACAATTTGGCCCTCTCTGCTTTCCTGCGGACTCCATCCTCAAAAGCACCTGTTTTCACTTTCGGCGCCCTCCGGAGCAAAAAAGACAAACGTCCAGCTTTTGCTGCCACAGCAAAGGTTGCAGCGAGGAAAAGTGATGCTGGTCCTCACTGCCTCCTGGAACCCCTTCAAATGCCCCAGACAATTTGGCCCTCTCTGCTTTCCTGCGGACTCCATCCTCAAAAGCACCTGTTTTCACTTTCGGCGCCCTCCGGAGCAAAAAAGACAAACGTCCAGCTTTTGCTGCCACAGCAAAGGTGGCAGCGGGGAAAAGTGATGCTGGTCCTCACTGCCTCCTGGAACCCCTTCAAATGCCCCAGACAATTTGGCCCTCTCTGCTTTCCTGCGGACTCCATCCTCAAAAGCACCTGTTTTCGCTTTCGGCGGTGTTTGGAGCAAAAAAGACAAACGTCCAGCTTTTGCTGCCACAGCAAAGGTGGCAGTGGGGAAAAGTGATGCTGGTCCTCACTGCCTCCTGGAACCCCTTCAAATGCCCCACACAATTTCGCCCTCTCTGCTTTCCTGCGGACTCCATCCTCAAAAGCACCTGTTTTCACTTTCTGCGCCCTCGGGAGCAAAAAAGACAAACGTCCAGCTTTTGCTGCCACAGCAAAGGTGCCAGCGGGGAAAAGTGATGCTGGTCCTCACTGCCTCCTGGAACCCCTTCAAATGCCCCAGACAATTTGGCCCTCTCTGCTTTCCTGCGGACTCCAGCCTCAAAAGCACCTGTTTTCGTTTTCGGCGCCCTCCGGAGCAAAAAAGACAAACGTCCAGCTTTTGCTGCCACAGCAAAGGTTGCAGCGAGGAAAAGTGATGCTGGTCCTCACTGCCTCCTGGAACCCCTTCAAATGCCCCAGACAATTTGGCCCTCTCTGCTTTCCTGCGGACTCCATCCTCAAAAGCACCTGTTTTCACTTTCGGCGCCCTCCGGAGCAAAAAAGACAAACGTCCAGCTTTTGCTGCCACAGCAAAGGTGGCAGCAGGGAAAAGTGATGCTGGTCCTCACTGCCTCCTGGAACCCCTTCAAATGCCCCAGACAATTTGGCCCTCTCTGCTTTCCTGCGGACTCCATCCTCAAAAGCACCTGTTTTCGCTTTCGGCTGTGTTTGGAGCAAAAAAGACAAACGTCCAGCTTTTGCTGCCACAGCAAAGGTGGCAGTGGGGAAAAGTGATGCTGGTCCTCACTGCCTCCTGGAACCCCTTCAAATGCCCCAGACAATTTGGCCCTCTCTGCTTTCCTGCGGACTCCATCCTCAAAAGCACCTGTTTTCGTTTTCGGCGCCCTCCGGAGCAAAAAAGACAAACGTCCAGCTTTTGCTGCCACAGCAAAGGTTGCAGCGAGGAAAAGTGATGCTGGTCCTCACTGCCTCCTGGAACCCCTTCAAATGCCCCAGACAAATTGGCCCTCTCAGCTTTCCTGCGGACTCCAGCCTCAAAAGCACCTGTTTTCGCTTTCGGCGGTGTTTGGAGCAAAAAAGACAAACGTCCAGGTTTTGCTGCCACAGCAAAGGTGGCAGTGGGGAAAAGTGATGCTGGTCCTCACTGCCTCCTGGAACCCCTTCAAATGCCCCAGATAATTTGGCCCTCTCTGCTTTCCTGCGGACTCCATCCTCAAAAGCACCTGTTTTCACTTTCGGCGCCCTCGGGAGCAAAAAAGACAAACGTCCAGCTTTTGCTGCCACAGCAAAGGTGGCAGTGCGGAAAAGTGATGCTGGTCCTCACTGCCTCCTGGACCCCCTTCAAATGCCCCAGACAATTTGGCCCTCTCTGCTTTCCTGCGGACTCCATCCTCAAAAGCACCTGTTTTCGCTTTCGGCGGTGTTTGGAGCAAAAAAGACAAACGTCCAGCTTTTGCTGCCACAGCAAAGGTGGCAGCGGGGAAAAGTGATGCTGGTCCTCACTGCCTCCTGGAACCCCTTCAAATGCCCCAGACAATTTGGCCCTCTCTGCTTTCCTGCGGACTCCAGCCTCAAAAGCACCTTTTTTCGCTTTCGGCGCTCTCCGGAGCAAAAAAGACAAACGTCCAGCTTTTGCTGCCACAGCAAAGGTGGCAGTGGGGAAAAGTGATGCTGGTCCTCACTGCCTCCTGGAACCCCTTCAAATGCCCCAGACAATTTGGCCCTCTCTGCTTTCCTGCGGACTCCATCCTCAAAAGCACCTGTTTTCGCTTTCGGCGGTGTTTGGAGCAAAAAAGACAAACGTCCAGCATTTGCTGCCACAGCAAAGGTGCCAGCTAGGAAAAGTGATGCTGGTCCTCACTGCCTCCTGGAACCCCTTCAAATGCCCCAGACAATTTGGCCCTCTCTGCTTTCCTGCGGACTCCATCCTCAAAAGCACCTGTTTTCGCTTTCGGCGGTGTTTGGAGCAAAAAAGACAAACGTCCAGCTTTTGCTGCCACAGCAAAGGTGGCAGTGGGGAAAAGTGATGCTGGTCCTCACTGCCTCCTGGAACCCCTTCAAATGCACCACACAATTTGGCCCTCTCTGCTTTCCTGCGGACTCCAGCCTCAAAAGCACCTGTTTTCGCTTTCGGCGGTGTTTGGAGCAAAAAAGACAAACGTCCAGCTTTTGCTGCCACAGCAAAGGTGGCAGCGGGGAAAAGTGATGCTGGTCCTCACTGCCTCCTGGAACCCCTTCAAATGCCCCAGACAATTTGGCCCTCTCTGCTTTCCTGTGGACTCCATCCTCAAAAGCACCTGTTTTCGCTTTCGGCGGTGTTTGGAGCAAAAAAGACAAACGTCCAGCTTTTGCTGCCACAGCAAAGGTGGCAGCGGGGAAAAGTGATGCTGGTCCTCACTGCCTCCTGGAACCCCTTCAAATGCCCCAGACAATTTGGCCCTCTCTGCTTTCCTGCGGACTCCATCCTCAAAAGCACCTGTTTTCACTTTCGGCGCCCTCCGGAGCAAAAAAGACAAACGTCCAGCTTTTGCTGCCACAGCAAAGGTGGCAGCGGGGAAAAGTGATGCTGGTCCTCACTGCCTCCTGGAACCCCTTCAAATGCCCCAGACAATTTGGCCCTCTCTGCTTTCCTGCGGACTCCATCCTCAAAAGCACCTGTTTTCGCTTTCGGCGGTGTTTGGAGCAAAAAAGACAAACGTCCAGCTTTTGCTGCCACAGCAAAGGTGGCAGTGGGGAAAAGTGATGCTGGTCCTCACTGCCTCCTGGAACCCCTTCAAATGCCCCACACAATTTCGCCCTCTCTGCTTTCCTGCGGACTCCATCCTCAAAAGCACCTGTTTTCACTTTCTGCGCCCTCGGGAGCAAAAAAGACAAACGTCCAGCTTTTGCTGCCACAGCAAAGGTGCCAGCGGGGAAAAGTGATGCTGGTCCTCACTGCCTCCTGGAACCCCTTCAAATGCCCCAGACAATTTGGCCCTCTCTGCTTTCCTGCGGACTCCATCCTCAAAAGCACCTGTTTTCGCTTTCGGCGTTGTTTGGAGCAAAAAAGACAAACGTCCAGCTTTTGCTGCCACAGCAAAGGTGCCAGCTAGGAAAAGTGATGCTGGTCCTCACTGCCTCCTGGAACCCCTTCAAATGCCCCAGACAATTTGGCCCTCTCTGCTTTCCTGCGGACTCCAGCCTCAAAAGCACCTGTTTTCGCTTTCGGCGGTGTTTGGAGCAAAAAAGACAAACGTCCAGCTTTTGCTGCCACAGCAAAGGTGGCAGTGGGGAAAAGTGATGCTGGTCCTCACTGCCTCCTGGAACCCCTTCAAATGCACCACACAATTTGGCCCTCTCTGCTTTCCTGCGGACTCCAGCCTCAAAAGCACCTTTTTTCGCTTTCGGCGCCCTCCGGAGCAAAAAAGACAAACGTCCAGCTTTTGCTGCCACAGCAAAGGTGCCAGCGGGGAAAAGTGATGCTGGTCCTCACTGCCTCCTGGAACCCCTTCAAATGCCCCAGACAATTTGGCCCTCTCTGCTTTCTTGTGGACTCCATCCTCAAAAGCACCTGTTTTCGCTTTCGGCGGTGTTTGGAGCAAAAAAGACAAACGTCCAGCTTTTGCTGCCACAGCAAAGGTGGCAGCGGGGAAAAGTGATGCTGGTCCTCACTGCCTCCTGGAACCCCTTCAAATGCCCCAGACAATTTGGCCCTCTCTGCTTTCCTGCGGACTCCATCCTCAAAAGCACCTTTTTTCACTTTCGGCGCCCTCCGAGCAAAAAAGAAAAACATCCAGCTTTTGCTGCCACAGCAAAGGTGGCAGCGGGGAAAAGTGATGCTGGTCCTCACTGCCTCCTGGAACCCCTTCAAATGCCCCAGACAATTTGGCCCTCTCTGCTTTCCTGCGGACTCCATCCTCAAAAGCACCTGTTTTCGTTTTCGGCGCCCTCCGGAGCAAAAAAGACAAACGTCCAGCTTTTGCTGCCAAAGCAAAGGTTGCAGCGAGGAAAAGTGATGCTGGTCCTCACTGCCTCCTGGAACCCCTTCAAATGCCCCAGACAATTTGGCCCTCTCTGCTTTCCTGCGGACTCCATCCTCAAAAGCACCTGTTTTCACTTTCGGCGCCCTCCGGAGCAAAAAAGACAAACGTCCAGCTTTTGCTGCCACAGCAAAGGTGCCAGCGGGGAAAAGTGATGCTGGTCCTCACTGCCTCCTGGAACCCCTTCAAATGCCCCAGACAATTTGGCCCTCTCTGCTTTCCTGCGGACTCCAGCCTCAAAAGCACCTGTTTTCGCTTTCGGCGGTGTTTGGAGCAAAAAAGACAAACGTCCAGCTTTTGCTGCCACAGCAAAGGTGGCAGTGGGGAAAAGTGATGCTGGTCCTCACTGCCTCCTGGAACCCCTTCAAATGCCCCACACAATTTCGCCCTCTCTGCTTTCCTGCGGACTCCATCCTCAAAAGCACCTGTTTTCACTTTCTGCGCCCTCGGGAGCAAAAAAGACAAACGTCCAGCTTTTGCTGCCACAGCAAAGGTGCCAGCGGGGAAAAGTGATGCTGGTCCTCACTGCCTCCTGGAACCCCTTCAAATGCCCCAGACAATTTGGCCCTCTCTGCTTTCCTGCGAACTCCATCCTCAAAAGCACCTGTTTTCGCTTTCGGCGGTGTTTGGAGCAAAAAAGACAAACGTCCAGCTTTTGCTGCCACAGCAAAGGTGGCAGTGGGGAAAAGTGATGCTGGTCCTCACTGCCTCCTGGAACCCCTTCAAATGCCCCAGACAATTTGGCCCTCTCTGCTTTCCTGCGGACTCCAGCCTCAAAAGCACCTGTTTTCGTTTTCGGCGCCCTCCGGAGCAAAAAAGACAAACGTCCAGCTTTTGCTGCCACAGCAAAGGTTGCAGCGAGGAAAAGTGATGCTGGTCCTCACTGCCTCCTGGAACCCCTTCAAATGCCCCAGACAATTTGGCCCTCTCTGCTTTCCTGCGGACTCCATCCTCAAAAGCACCTGTTTTCACTTTCGGCGCCCTCGGGAGCAAAAAAGACAATCGTCCAGCTTTTGCTGCCACAGCAAAGGTGGCAGCGGGGAAAAGTGATGCTGGTCCTCACTGCCTCCTGGAACCCCTTCAAATGCCCCAGACAATTTGGCCCTCTCTGCTTTCCTGCGGACTCCATCCTCAAAAGCACCTGTTTTCGCTTTCGGCGGTGTTTGGAGCAAAAAAGACAAACGTCCAGCTTTTGCTGCCACAGCAAAGGTGGCAGTGGGGAAAAGTGATGCTGGTCCTCACTGCCTCCTGGAACCCCTTCAAATTCCCCACACAATTTCGCCCTCTCTGCTTTCCTGCGGACTCCATCCTCAAAAGCAGCTTTTTTCGCTTTCGGCGCTCTCCGGAGCAAAAAAGACAAACGTCCAGCTTTTGCTGCCACAGCAAAGGTGGCAGCGGGGAAAAGTGATGCTGGTCCTCACTGCCTCCTGGAACCCCTTCAAATGCCCCACACAATTTGGCCCTCTCTGCTTTCCTGCGGACTCCATCCTCAAAAGCACCTGTTTTCGCTTTCAGCGGTCTCCGGAGCAAAAAAGACAAACGTCCAGCTTTTGCTGCCACAGCAAAGGTGCCAGCGGGGAAAAGTGATGCTGGTCCTCACTGCCTCCTGGAACCCCTTCAAATGCCCCACACAATTTGGCCCTCTCTGCTTTCCTGCGGACTCCATCCTCAAAAGCACCTTTTTTCGCTTTCGGCGCTCTCCGGAGCAAAAAAGACAAACGTCCAGCTTTTGCTGCCACAGCAAAGGTGGCAGCGGGGAAAAGTGATGCTGGTCCTCACTGCCTCCTGGAACCCCTTCAAATGCCCCAGACAATTTGGCCCTCTCTGCTTTCCTGCGGACTCCATCCTCAAAAGCACCTGTTTTCACTTTCGGCGCCCTCCGGAGCAAAAAAGACAAACGTCCAGCTTTTGCTGCCACAGCAAAGGTGGCAGCGGGGAAAAGTGATGCTGGTCCTCACTGCCTCCTGGAACCCCTTCAAATGCCCCAGACAATTTGGCCCTCTCTGCTTTCCTGCGGACTCCATCCTCAAAAGCACCTGTTTTCGCTTTCGGCGGTGTTTGGAGCAAAAAAGACAAACGTCCAGCTTTTGCTGCCACAGCAAAGGTGGCAGTGGGGAAAAGTGATGCTGGTCCTCACTGCCTCCTGGAACCCCTTCAAATGCCCCACACAATTTCGCCCTCTCTGCTTTCCTGCGGACTCCATCCTCAAAAGCACCTGTTTTCACTTTCTGCGCCCTCGGGAGCAAAAAAGACAAACGTCCAGCTTTTGCTGCCACAGCAAAGGTGCCAGCGGGGAAAAGTGATGCTGGTCCTCACTGCCTCCTGGAACCCCTTCAAATGCCCCAGACAATTTGGCCCTCTCTGCTTTCCTGCGAACTCCATCCTCAAAAGCACCTGTTTTCGCTTTCGGCGGTGTTTGGAGCAAAAAAGACAAACGTCCAGCTTTTGCTGCCACAGCAAAGGTGGCAGTGGGGAAAAGTGATGCTGGTCCTCACTGCCTCCTGGAACCCCTTCAAATGCCCCAGACAATTTGGCCCTCTCTGCTTTCCTGCGGACTCCAGCCTCAAAAGCACCTGTTTTCGTTTTCGGCGCCCTCCGGAGCAAAAAAGACAAACGTCCAGCTTTTGCTGCCACAGCAAAGGTTGCAGCGAGGAAAAGTGATGCTGGTCCTCACTGCCTCCTGGAACCCCTTCAAATGCCCCAGACAATTTGGCCCTCTCTGCTTTCCTGCGGACTCCATCCTCAAAAGCACCTGTTTTCACTTTCGGCGCCCTCCGGAGCAAAAAAGACAAACGTCCAGCTTTTGCTGCCACAGCAAAGGTGGCAGCGGGGAAAAGTGATGCTGGTCCTCACTGCCTCCTGGAACCCCTTCAAATGCCCCAGACAATTTGGCCCTCTCTGCTTTCCTGCGGACTCCATCCTCAAAAGCACCTGTTTTCGCTTTCGGCTTTGTTTGGAGCAAAAAAGACAAACGTCCAGCTTTTGCTGCCACAGCAAAGGTGGCAGTGGGGAAAAGTGATGCTGGTCCTCACTGCCTCCTGGAACCCCTTCAAATGCCCCAGACAATTTGGCCCTCTCTGCTTTCCTGCGGACTCCAGCCTCAAAAGCACCTGTTTTCACTTTCGGCAGTGTTTGGAGCAAAAAAGACAAACGTCCAGCTTTTGCTGCCACAGCACAGGTTGCAGCGAGGAAAAGTGATGCTGGTCCTCACTGCCTCCTGGAACCCCTTCAAATGCCCCAGACAATTTGGCCCTCTCTGCTTTCCTGCGGACTCCATCCTCAAAAGCACCTGTTTTCACTTTCGGCGCCCTCGGGAGCAAAAAAGACAATCGTCCAGCTTTTGCTGCCACAGCAAAGGTGGCAGCGGGGAAAAGTGATGCTGGTCCTCACTGCCTCCTGGAACCCCTTCAAATGTCCCAGACAATTTGGCCCTCTCTGCTTTCCTGCGGACTCCATCCTCAAAAGCACCTGTTTTCGCTTTCGGCGGTGTTTGGAGCAAAAAAGACAAACGTCCAGCTTTTGCTGCCACAGCAAAGGTGGCAGTGGGGAAAAGTGATGCTGGTCCTCACTGCCTCCTGGAACCCCTTCAAATTCCCCACACAATTTCGCCCTCTCTGCTTTCCTGCGGACTCCATCCTCAAAAGCAGCTTTTTTCGCTTTCGGCGCTCTCCGGAGCAAAAAAGACAAACGTCCAGCTTTTGCTGCCACAGCAAAGGTGCCAGCGGGGAAAAGTGATGCTGGTCCTCACTGCCTCCTGGAACCCCTTCAAATGCCCCACACAATTTGGCCCTCTCTGCTTTCCTGCGGACTCCATCCTCAAAAGCACCTGTTTTCGCTTTCAGCGGTCTCCGGAGCAAAAAAGACAAACGTCCAGCTTTTGCTGCCACAGCAAAGGTGCCAGCGGGGAAAAGTGATGCTGGTCCTCACTGCCTCCTGGAACCCCTTCAAATGCCCCACACAATTTGGCCCTCTCTGCTTTCCTGCGGACTCCATCCTCAAAAGCACCTTTTTTCGCTTTCGGCGCTCTCCGGAGCAAAAAAGACAAACGTCCAGCTTTTGCTGCCACAGCAAAGGTGGCAGCGGGGAAAAGTGATGCTGGTCCTCACTGCCTCCTGGAACCCCTTCAAATGCCCCAGACAATTTGGCCCTCTCTGCTTTCCTGCGGACTCCATCCTCAAAAGCACCTGTTTTCACTTTCGGCGCCCTCCGGAGCAAAAAAGACAAACGTCCAGCTTTTGCTGCCACAGCAAAGGTGGCAGCGGGGAAAAGTGATGCTGGTCCTCACTGCCTCCTGGAACCCCTTCAAATGCCCCAGACAATTTGGCCCTCTCTGCTTTCCTGCGGACTCCATCCTCAAAAGCACCTGTTTTCGCTTTCGGCGGTGTTTGGAGCAAAAAAGACAAACGTCCAGCTTTTGCTGCCACAGCAAAGGTGGCAGTGGGGAAAAGTGATGCTGGTCCTCACTGCCTCCTGGAACCCCTTCAAATGCCCCACACAATTTCGCCCTCTCTGCTTTCCTGCGGACTCCATCCTCAAAAGCACCTGTTTTCACTTTCTGCGCCCTCGGGAGCAAAAAAGACAAACGTCCAGCTTTTGCTGCCACAGCAAAGGTGCCAGCGGGGAAAAGTGATGCTGGTCCTCACTGCCTCCTGGAACCCCTTCAAATGCCCCAGACAATTTGGCCCTCTCTGCTTTCCTGCGAACTCCATCCTCAAAAGCACCTGTTTTCGCTTTCGGCGGTGTTTGGAGCAAAAAAGACAAACGTCCAGCTTTTGCTGCCACAGCAAAGGTGGCAGTGGGGAAAAGTGATGCTGGTCCTCACTGCCTCCTGGAACCCCTTCAAATGCCCCAGACAATTTGGCCCTCTCTGCTTTCCTGCGGACTCCAGCCTCAAAAGCACCTGTTTTCGTTTTCGGCGCCCTCCGGAGCAAAAAAGACAAACGTCCAGCTTTTGCTGCCACAGCAAAGGTTGCAGCGAGGAAAAGTGATGCTGGTCCTCACTGCCTCCTGGAACCCCTTCAAATGCCCCAGACAATTTGGCCCTCTCTGCTTTCCTGCGGACTCCATCCTCAAAAGCACCTGTTTTCACTTTCGGCGCCCTCCGGAGCAAAAAAGACAAACGTCCAGCTTTTGCTGCCACAGCAAAGGTGGCAGCGGGGAAAAGTGATGCTGGTCCTCACTGCCTCCTGGAACCCCTTCAAATGCCCCAGACAATTTGGCCCTCTCTGCTTTCCTGCGGACTCCATCCTCAAAAGCACCTGTTTTCGCTTTCGGCTTTGTTTGGAGCAAAAAAGACAAACGTCCAGCTTTTGCTGCCACAGCAAAGGTGGCAGTGGGGAAAAGTGATGCTGGTCCTCACTGCCTCCTGGAACCCCTTCAAATGCCCCAGACAATTTGGCCCTCTCTGCTTTCCTGCGGACTCCAGCCTCAAAAGCACCTGTTTTCACTTTCGGCAGTGTTTGGAGCAAAAAAGACAAACGTCCAGCTTTTGCTGCCACAGCACAGGTTGCAGCGAGGAAAAGTGATGCTGGTCCTCACTGCCTCCTGGAACCCCTTCAAATGCCCCAGACAATTTGGCCCTCTCTGCTTTCCTGCGGACTCCATCCTCAAAAGCACCTGTTTTCACTTTCGGCGCCCTCGGGAGCAAAAAAGACAATCGTCCAGCTTTTGCTGCCACAGCAAAGGTGGCAGCGGGGAAAAGTGATGCTGGTCCTCACTGCCTCCTGGAACCCCTTCAAATGTCCCAGACAATTTGGCCCTCTCTGCTTTCCTGCGGACTCCATCCTCAAAAGCACCTGTTTTCGCTTTCGGCGGTGTTTGGAGCAAAAAAGACAAACGTCCAGCTTTTGCTGCCACAGCAAAGGTGGCAGTGGGGAAAAGTGATGCTGGTCCTCACTGCCTCCTGGAACCCCTTCAAATTCCCCACACAATTTCGCCCTCTCTGCTTTCCTGCGGACTCCATCCTCAAAAGCAGCTTTTTTCGCTTTCGGCGCTCTCCGGAGCAAAAAAGACAAACGTCCAGCTTTTGCTGCCACAGCAAAGGTGCCAGCGGGGAAAAGTGATGCTGGTCCTCACTGCCTCCTGGAACCCCTTCAAATGCCCCACACAATTTGGCCCTCTCTGCTTTCCTGCGGACTCCATCCTCAAAAGCACCTGTTTTCGCTTTCAGCGGTCTCCGGAGCAAAAAAGACAAACGTCCAGCTTTTGCTGCCACAGCAAAGGTGCCAGCGGGGAAAAGTGATGCTGGTCCTCACTGCCTCCTGGAACCCCTTCAAATGCCCCAGACAATTTGGCCCTCTCTGCTTTCCTGCGGACTCCATCCTCAAAAGCACCTTTTTTCGCTTTCGGCCCTCTCCGGAGCAAAAAAGACAAACGTCCAGCTTTTGCTGCCACAGCAAAGGTGGCAGCGGGGAAAAGTGATGCTGGTCCTCACTGCCTCCTGGAACCCCTTCAAAAGCCCCAGACATTTTGGCCCTCTCTGCTTTCCTGCGGACTCCATCCTCAAAAGCACCTGTTTTCGCTTTCGGCGCCCTCGGGAGCAAAAAAGACAAACGTCCAGCTTTTGCTGCCTTAGCAAAGGTGGCAGCGGGGAAAAGTGATGCTGGTCCTCACTGCCTCCTGGAACCCCTTCAAATGCCCCAGACAATTTGGCCCTCTCTGCTTTCCTGCGGATTCCAGCCTCAAAAGCACCTTTTTTGAATTTCGGCGCCCTCCGGAGCAAAAAAGACAAACGTCCAGGTTTTGCTGCCACAGCAAAAGTGGCAGCGAGGAAAAGTGATGCTGGTCCTCACTGCCTCCTGGAACCCCTTCAAATGCCCCAGACAATTTGGCCCTCTCTGCTTTCCTGCGGACTCCATCCTCAAAAGCACCTGTTTTCGCTTTCGGCGGTGTTTGGAGCAAAAAAGACAAACGTCCAGCTTTTGCTGCCACAGCAAAGGTGCCAGCGGGGAAAAGTGATGCTGGTCCTCACTGCCTCCTGGAACCCCTTCAAATGCCCCAGATAATTTGGCCCTCTCTGCTTTCCTGCGGACTCCAGCCTCAAAAGCACCTTTTTTCACTTTCGGCGCCCTCGGGAGCAAAAAAGACAAACGTCCAGCTTTTGCTGCCACAGCAAAGGTGGCAGCGGGGAAAAGTGATGCTGGTCCTCACTGCCTCCTGGAACCCCTTCAAATGCCCCAGACAATTTGGCCCTCTCTGCTTTCCTGCGGACTCCATCCTCAAAAGCACCTGTTTTCGCTTTCGGCGGTGTTTGGAGCAAAAAAGACAAACGTCCAGCTTTTGCTGCCACAGCAAAGGTGGCAGCGGGGAAAAGTGATGCTGGTCCTCACTGCCTCCTGGAACCCCTTCAAATGCCCCACACAATTTGGCCCTCTCTGCTTTCCTGCGGACTCCATCCTCAAAAGCACCTGTTTTCACTTTCGGCGCCCTCCGGAGCAAAAAAGACAAAGGTCCAGCTTTTGCTGCCACAGCAAAGGTGCCAGCGGGGAAAAGTGATGCTGGTCCTCACTGCCTCCTGGAACCCCTTCAAATGCCCCAGACAATTTGGCCCTCTCTGCTTTCCTGCGGACTCCATCCTCAAAAGCACCTGTTTTCACTTTCGGCGCCCTCGGGAGCAAAAAAGACAAACGTCCAGCTTTTGCTGCCACAGCAAAAGTGGCAGCGGGGAAAAGTGATGCTGGTCCTCACTGCCTCCTGGAACCCCTTCAAATGCCCCACACAATTTGGCCCTCTCTGCTTTCCTGTGGACTCCATCCTCAAAAGCACCTGTTTTCGCTTTCGGCGCCCTCCGGAGCAAAAAAGACAAACGTCCAGCTTTTGCTGCCACAGCAAAGGTTGCAGCGAGGAAAAGTGATGCTGGACCTCACTGCCTCCTGGAACCCCTTCAAATGCCCCAGACAATTTGGCCCTCTCTGCTTTCCTGCGGACTCCATCCTCAAAAGCACCTGTTTTCACTTTCGGCGCCCTCCGGAGCAAAAAAGATAAACGTCCAGCTTTTGCTGCCACAGCAAAGGTGGCAGCGGAGAAAAGTGATGCTGGTCCTCACTGCCTCCTGGAACCCCTTCAAATGCCCCACACAATTTGGCCCTCTCTGCTTTCCTGCGGACTCCATCCTCAAAAGCACCTGTTTTCGTTTTCGGCGATGTTTGGATCAAAAAAGACAAACGTCCAGCTTTTGCTGCCACAGCAAAGGTGGCAGCGGGGAAAAGTGATGCTGGTCCTCACTGCCTCCTGGAACCCCTTCAAATGCCCCACACAATTTCGCCCTCTCTGCTTTCCTGCGGACTCCATCCTCAAAAGCAGCTTTTTTCGCTTTCGGCGCTCTCCGGAGCAAAAAAGACAAACGTCCAGGTTTTGCTGCCACAGCAAAGGTGGCAGCGGGGAAAAGTGATGCTGGTCCTCACTGCCTCCTGGAACCCCTTCAAATGCCCCAGACAATTTGGCCCTCTCTGCTTTCCTGCGGACTCCATACTCAAAAGCACCTTTTTTCGTTTTCGGCGGTCTCCGGAGCAAAAAAGACAAACGTCCAGCTTTTGCTGCCACAGCAAAGGTGCCAGCGGGGAAAAGTGATGCTGGTCCTCACTGCCTCCTGGAACCCCTTCAAATGCCCCACACAATTTGGCCCTCTCTGCTTTCCTGCGGACTCCATCCTCAAAAGCACCTTTTTTCGCATTCGGCGCTCTCCGGAGCAAAAAAGACAAACGTCCAGCTTTTGCTGCCACAGCAAAGGTGCCAGCGGGGAAAAGTGATGCTGGTCCTCACTGCCTCCTGGAACCCCGTCAAATGCCCCAGACATTTTGGCCCTCTCTGCTTTCCTGCGGACTCCAGCCTCAAAAGCACCTGTTTTCGCTTTCGGCGCCCTCGGGAGCAAAAAAGACAAACGTCCAGCTTTTGCTGCCACAGCAAAGGTGGCAGTGGGGAAAAGTGATGCTGGTCCTCACTGCCTCCTGGAACCCCTTCAAATGCCCCAGACAATTTGGCCCTCTCTGCTTTCCTGCGGACTCCATCCTCAATAGCACCTTTTTTGAATTTCGGCGCCCTCCGGAGCAAAAAAGACAAACGTCCAGGTTTTGCTGCCACAGCAAAAGTGGCAGCGAGGAAAAGTGATGCTGGTCCTCACTGCCTCCTGGAACCCCTTCAAATGCCCCAGACAATTTGGCCCTCTCAGCTTTCCTGCGGACTCCATCCTCAAAAGCACCTGTTTTCGCTTTCGGCGGTGTTTGGAGCAAAAAAGACAAACGTCCAGCTTTTGCTGCCACAGCAAAGGTGGCAGTGGGGAAAAGTGATGCTGGTCCTCACTGCCTCCTGGAACCCCTTCAAATGCCCCAGATAATTTGGCCCTCTCTGCTTTCCTGCGGACTCCATCCTCAAAAGCACCTGTTTTCACTTTCGGCGCCCTCGGGAGCAAAAAAGACAAACGTCCAGCTTTTGCTGCCACAGCAAAGGTGGCAGCGGGGAAAAGTGATGCTGGTCCTCACTGCCTCCTGGAACCCCTTCAAATGCCCCAGACAATTTGGCCCTCTCTGCTTTCCTGCGGACTCCATCCTCAAAAGCACCTGTTTTCGCTTTCGGCGGTGTTTGGAGCAAAAAAGAAAAACGTCCAGCTTTTGCTGCCACAGCAAAGGTGGCAGCGGGGAAAAGTGATGCTGGTCCTCACTGCCTCCTGGAACCCCTTCAAATGCCCCAGACAATTTGGCCCTCTCTGCTTTCCTGCGGACTCCATCCTCAAAAGCACCTGTTTTCCCTATCGGCGCCCTCCGGAGCAAAAAAGACAAACGTCCAGCTTTTGCTGCCACAGCAAAGGTGCCAGCGGGGAAAAGTGATGCTGGTCCTCACTGCCTCCTGGAACCCCTTCAAATGCCCCAGACAATTTGGCCCTCTCTGCTTTCCTGCGGACTCCATCCTCAAAAGCACCTGTTTTCACTTTCGGCGCCCTCCGGAGCAAAAAAGACAATCGTCCAGCTTTTGCTGCCACAGCAAAGGTGGCAGCGGGGAAAAGTGATGCTGGTCCACACTGCCTCCTGGAACCCCTTCAAATGCCCCAGACAATTTGGCCCTCTCTGCTTTCCTGCGGACTCCATCCTCAAAAGCACCTGTTTTCACTTTCGGCGCCCTCCGGAGCAAAAAAGACAATCGTCCAGCTTTTACTGCCACAGCAAAGGTGCCAGCGGGGAAAAGTGATGCTGGTCCTCACTGCCTCCTGGAACCCCTTCAAATGCCCCAGACAATTTGGCCCTCTCTGCTTTCCTGCGGACTCCATCCTCAAAAGCACCTGTTTTCGCTTTCGGCGGTGTTTGGAGCAAAAAAGACAAACGTCCAGCTTTTGCTGCCACAGCAAAGGTGCCAGCGGGGAAAAGTGATGCTGGTCCTCACTGCCTCCTGGAACCCCTTCAAATGCCCCAGACAATTTGGCCCTCTCTGCTTTCCTGCGGACTCCATCCTCAAAAGCACCTGTTTTCGCTTTCGGCGGTGTTTGGAGCAAAAAAGACAAACGTCCAGCTTTTGCTGCCACAGCAAAGGTGGCAGTGGGGAAAAGTGATGCTGGTCCTCACTGCCTCCTGGAACCCCTTCAAATGCCCCACACAATTTGGCCCTCTCTGCTTTCCTGCGGACTCCATCCTCAAAAGCAGCTTTTTTCGCTTTCGGCGCTCTCCGGAGCAAAAAAGACAAACGTCCAGCTTTTGCTGCCACAGCAAAGGTGGCAGCGGGGAAAAGTGATGCTGGTCCTCACTGCCTCCTGGAACCCCTTCAAATGCCCCACACAATTTGGCCCTCTCTGCTTTCCTGCGGACTCCATCCTCAAAAGCACCTCTTTTGAATTTCGGCGCCCTAGGGAGCAAAAAAGACAAACGTCCAGGTTTTGCTGCCACAGCAAAGGTGGCAGTGGGGAAAAGTGATGCTGGTCCTCACTGCCTCCTGGAACCCCTTCAAATGCCCCAGATAATTTGGCCCTCTCTGCTTTCCTGCGGACTCCATCCTCAAAAGCACCTGTTTTCACTTTCGGCGCCCTCGGGAGCAAAAAAGACAAACGTCCAGCTTTTGCTGCCACAGCAAAGGTGGCAGTGCGGAAAAGTGATGCTGGTCCTCACTGCCTCCTGGAACCCCTTCAAATGCCCCACACAATTTGGCCCTCTCTGCTTTCCTGCGGACTCCATCCTCAAAAGCACCTGTTTTCACTTTCGGCGCCCTCCGGAGCAAAAAAGACAAAGGTCCAGCTTTTGCTGCCACAGCAAAGGTGCCAGCGGGGAAAAGTGATGCTGGTCCTCACTGCCTCCTGGAACCCCTTCAAATGCCCCAGACAATTTGGCCCTCTCTGCTTTCCTGCGGACTCCATCCTCAAAAGCACCTGTTTTCACTTTCGGCGCCCTCGGGAGCAAAAAAGACAAACGTCCAGCTTTTGCTGCCACAGCAAAAGTGGCAGCGGGGAAAAGTGATGCTGGTCCTCACTGCCTCCTGGAACCCCTTCAAATGCCCCACACAATTTGGCCCTCTCTGCTTTCCTGTGGACTCCATCCTCAAAAGCACCTGTTTTCGCTTTCGGCGCCCTCCGGAGCAAAAAAGACAAACGTCCAGCTTTTGCTGCCACAGCAAAGGTTGCAGCGAGGAAAAGTGATGCTGGACCTCACTGCCTCCTGGAACCCCTTCAAATGCCCCAGACAATTTGGCCCTCTCTGCTTTCCTGCGGACTCCATCCTCAAAAGCACCTGTTTTCACTTTCGGCGCCCTCCGGAGCAAAAAAGATAAACGTCCAGCTTTTGCTGCCACAGCAAAGGTGGCAGCGGAGAAAAGTGATGCTGGTCCTCACTGCCTCCTGGAACCCCTTCAAATGCCCCACACAATTTGGCCCTCTCTGCTTTCCTGCGGACTCCATCCTCAAAAGCACCTGTTTTCGTTTTCGGCGATGTTTGGATCAAAAAAGACAAACGTCCAGCTTTTGCTGCCACAGCAAAGGTGGCAGCGGGGAAAAGTGATGCTGGTCCTCACTGCCTCCTGGAACCCCTTCAAATGCCCCACACAATTTCGCCCTCTCTGCTTTCCTGCGGACTCCATCCTCAAAAGCAGCTTTTTTCGCTTTCGGCGCTCTCCGGAGCAAAAAAGACAAACGTCCAGGTTTTGCTGCCACAGCAAAGGTGGCAGCGGGGAAAAGTGATGCTGGTCCTCACTGCCTCCTGGAACCCCTTCAAATGCCCCAGACAATTTGGCCCTCTCTGCTTTCCTGCGGACTCCATCCTCAAAAGCACCTTTTTTCGTTTTCGGCGGTCTCCGGAGCAAAAAAGACAAACGTCCAGCTTTTGCTGCCACAGCAAAGGTGCCAGCGGGGAAAAGTGATGCTGGTCCTCACTGCCTCCTGGAACCCCTTCAAATGCCCCACACAATTTGGCCCTCTCTGCTTTCCTGCGGACTCCATCCTCAAAAGCACCTTTTTTCGCATTCGGCGCTCTCCGGAGCAAAAAAGACAAACGTCCAGCTTTTGCTGCCACAGCAAAGGTGCCAGCGGGGAAAAGTGATGCTGGTCCTCACTGCCTCCTGGAACCCCTTCAAATGCCCCAGACATTTTGGCCCTCTCTGCTTTCCTGCGGACTCCAGCCTCAAAAGCACCTGTTTTCGCTTTCGGCGCCCTCGGGAGCAAAAAAGACAAACGTCCAGCTTTTGCTGCCACAGCAAAGGTGGCAGTGGGGAAAAGTGATGCTGGTCCTCACTGCCTCCTGGAACCCCTTCAAATGCCCCAGACAATTTGGCCCTCTCTGCTTTCCTGCGGACTCCATCCTCAAAAGCACCTTTTTTCGCTTTCGGCGGTGTTTGGAGCAAAAAGACAAAGGTCCAGCTTTTGCTGCCACAGCAAAGGTGGCAGCGGGGAAAAGTGATGCTGGTCCTCACTGCCTCCTGGAACCCCTTCAAATGCCCCACACAATTTGGCCCTCTCTGCTTTCCTGCGGACTCCATCCTCAAAAGCACCTGTTTTCCCTATCGGCGCCCTCCGGAGCAAAAAAGACAAACGTCCAGCTTTTGCTGCCACAGCAAAGGTGCCAGCGGGGAAAAGTGATGCTGGTCCTCACTGCCTCCTGGAACCCCTTCAAATGCCCCAGACAATTTGGCCCTCTCTGCTTTCCTGCGGACTCCATCCTCAAAAGCACCTGTTTTCACTTTCGGCGCCCTCCGGAGCAAAAAAGACAATCGTCCAGCTTTTGCTGCCACAGCAAAGGTGGCAGCGGGGAAAAGTGATGCTGGTCCACACTGCCTCCTGGAACCCCTTCAAATGCCCCAGACAATTTGGCCCTCTCTGCTTTCCTGCGGACTCCATCCTCAAAAGCACCTGTTTTCACTTTCGGCGCCCTCCGGAGCAAAAAAGACAATCGTCCAGCTTTTACTGCCACAGCAAAGGTGCCAGCGGGGAAAAGTGATGCTGGTCCTCACTGCCTCCTGGAACCCCTTCAAATGCCCCAGACAATTTGGCCCTCTCTGCTTTCCTGCGGACTCCATCCTCAAAAGCACCTGTTTTCGCTTTCGGCGGTGTTTGGAGCAAAAAAGACAAACGTCCAGCTTTTGCTGCCACAGCAAAGGTGCCAGCGGGGAAAAGTGATGCTGGTCCTCACTGCCTCCTGGAACCCCTTCAAATGCCCCAGACAATTTGGCCCTCTCTGCTTTCCTGCGGACTCCATCCTCAAAAGCACCTGTTTTCGCTTTCGGCGGTGTTTGGAGCAAAAAAGACAAACGTCCAGCTTTTGCTGCCACAGCAAAGGTGGCAGTGGGGAAAAGTGATGCTGGTCCTCACTGCCTCCTGGAACCCCTTCAAATGCCCCACACAATTTGGCCCTCTCTGCTTTCCTGCGGACTCCATCCTCAAAAGCAGCTTTTTTCGCTTTCGGCGCTCTCCGGAGCAAAAAAGACAAACGTCCAGCTTTTGCTGCCACAGCAAAGGTGGCAGCGGGGAAAAGTGATGCTGGTCCTCACTGCCTCCTGGAACCCCTTCAAATGCCCCACACAATTTGGCCCTCTCTGCTTTCCTGCGGACTCCATCCTCAAAAGCACCTCTTTTGAATTTCGGCGCCCTAGGGAGCAAAAAAGACAAACGTCCAGGTTTTGCTGCCACAGCAAAGGTGGCAGTGGGGAAAAGTGATGCTGGTCCTCACTGCCTCCTGGAACCCCTTCAAATGCCCCAGATAATTTGGCCCTCTCTGCTTTCCTGCGGACTCCATCCTCAAAAGCACCTGTTTTCACTTTCGGCGCCCTCGGGAGCAAAAAAGACAAACGTCCAGCTTTTGCTGCCACAGCAAAGGTGGCAGTGCGGAAAAGTGATGCTGGTCCTCACTGCCTCCTGGAACCCCTTCAAATGCCCCAGACAATTTGGCCCTCTCTGCTTTCCTGCGGACTCCATCCTCAAAAGCACCTGTTTTCGCTTTCGGCGGTGTTTGGAGCAAAAAAGACAAACGTCCAGCTTTTGCTGCCACAGCAAAGGTGGCAGCGGGGAAAAGTGATGCTGGTCCTCACTGCCTCCTGGAACCCCTTCAAATGCCCCAGACAATTTGGCCCTCTCTGCTTTCCTGCGGACTCCATCCTCAAAAGCACCTGTTTTCACTTTCGGCGCCCTCCGGAGCAAAAAAGACAAACGTCCAGCTTTTGCTGCCACAGTAAAGGTGCCAGCGGGGAAAAGTGATGCTGGTCCTCACTGCCTCCTGGAACCCCTTCAAATGCCCCACACAATTTGGCCCTCTCTGCTTTCCTGTGGACTCCATCCTCAAAAGCACCTGTTTTCGCTTTCGGCGGTGTTTGGAGCAAAAAAGACAAACGTCCAGCTTTTGCTGCCACAGCAAAGGTGGCAGCGGGGAAAAGTGATGCTGGTCCTCACTGCCTCCTGGAACCCCTTCAAATGCCCCAGACAATTTGGCCCTCTCAGCTTTCCTGCGGACTCCATCCTCAAAAGCACCTGTTTTCACTTTCGGCGCCCTCCGGAGCAAAAAAGACAATCGTCCAGCTTTTGCTGCCACAGCAAAGGTGCCAGCGGGGAAAAGTGATGCTGGTCCACACTGCCTCCTGGAACCCCTTCAAATGCCCCAGACAATTTGGCCCTCTCTGCTTTCCTGCGGACTCCATCCTCAAAAGCACCTGTTTTCACTTTCGGGGCCCTCCGGAGCAAAAAAGACAAACGTCCAGCTTTTACTGCCACAGCAAAGGTGGCAGTGCGGAAAAGTGATGCTGGTCCTCACTGCCTCCTGGAACCCCTTCAAATGCCCCAGACAATTTGGCCCTCTCTGCTTTCCTGCGGACTCCATCCTCAAAAGCACCTGTTTTCGCTTTCGGCGGTGTTTGGAGCAAAAAAGACAAACGTCCAGCTTTTGCTGCCACAGCAAAGGTGGCAGCGGGGAAAAGTGATGCTGGTCCTCACTGCCTCCTGGAACCCCTTCAAATGCCCCAGACAATTTGGCCCTCTCTGCTTTCCTGCGGACTCCATCCTCAAAAGCACCTTTTTTCACTTTCGGCGCCCTCCGGAGCAAAAAAGACAAACGTCCAGCTTTTGCTGCCACAGCAAAGGTGCCAGCGGGGAAAAGTGATGCTGGTCCTCACTGCCTCCTGGAACCCCTTCAAATGCCCCAGACAATTTGGCCCTCTCTGTTTTCCTGCGGACTCCATCCTCAAAAGCATCTGTTTTTGCTTTCGGCGGTGTTTGGAGCAAAAAAGACAAACGTCCAGCTTTTGCTGCCACAGCAAAGGTGGCAGCGGGGAAAAGTGATGCTGGTCCTCACTGCCTCCTGGAACCCCTTCAAATGCCCCAGACAATTTGGCCCTCTCAGCTTTCCTGCGGACTCCATCCTCAAAAGCACCTGTTTTCACTTTCGGCGCCCTCCGGAGCAAAAAAGACAATCGTCCAGCTTTTGCTGCCACAGCAAAGGTGGCAGCGGGGAAAAGTGATGCTGGTCCACACTGCCTCCTGGAACCCCTTCAAATGCCCCAGACAATTTGGCCCTCTCTGCTTTCCTGCGGACTCCATCCTCAAAAGCACCTGTTTTCACTTTCGGCGCCCTCCGGAGCAAAAAAGACAAACGTCCAGCTTTTACTGCCACAGCAAAGGTGGCAGTGCGGAAAAGTGATGCTGGTCCTCACTGCCTCCTGGAACCCCTTCAAATGCCCCAGACAATTTGGCCCTCTCTGCTTTCCTGCGGACTCCATCCTCAAAAGCACCTGTTTTCGCTTTCGGCGGTGTTTGGAGCAAAAAAGACAAACGTCCAGCTTTTGCTGCCACAGCAAAGGTGCCAGCGGGGAAAAGTGATGCTGGTCCTCACTGCCTCCTGGAACCCCTTCAAATGCCCCAGACAATTTGGCCCTCTCTGCTTTCCTGCGGACTCCATCCTCTAAAGCACCTTTTTTCACTTTTGGCGCCCTCCGGAGCAAAAAAGACAAACGTCCAGGTTTTGCTGCCACAGCAAAGGTGGCAGCGGGGAAAAGTGATGCTGGTCCTCACTGCCTCCTGGAACCCCTTCAAATGCCCCAGACAATTTGGCCCTCTCTGCTTTCCTGCGGACTCCATCCTCAAAAGCACCTTTTTTCGCTTTCGGCGGTGTTTGGAGCAAAAAGACAAAGGTCCAGCTTTTGCTGCCACAGCAAAGGTGCCAGCGGGGAAAAGTGATGCTGGTCCTCACTGCCTCCTGGAACCCCTTCAAATGCCCCACACAATTTGGCCCTCTCTGCTTTCCTGCGGACTCCATCCTCAAAAGCACCTGTTTTCACTTTGGGCGCCCTCCGGAGCAAAAAAGACAAACGTCCAGCTTTTGCTGCCACAGCAAAGGTGGCAGCGGGGAAAAGTGATGCTGGTCCTCACTGCCTCCTGGAACCCCTTCAAATGCCCCAGACAATTTGGCCCTCTCTGTTTTCCTGCGGACTCCATCCTCAAAAGCACCTGTTTTCGCTTTCGGCGGTGTTTGGAGCAAAAAAGACAAACGTCCAGCTTTTGCTGCCACAGCAAAGGTGCCAGCGGGGAAAAGTGATGCTGGTCCTCACTGCCTCCTGGAACACCTTCAAATGCCCCAGACAATTTGGCCCTCTCTGCTTTCCTGCGGACTCCATCCTCAAAAGCACCTGTTTTCACTTTCGGCGCCCTCCGGAGCAAAAAAGACAAACGTCCAGCTTTTGCTGCCACAGCAAAGGTGGCAGCGGGGAAAAGTGATGCTGGTCCTCACTGCCTCCTGGAACCCCTTCAAATGCCCCACACAATTTGGCCCTCTCTGCTTTCCTGCGGACTCCATCCTCAAAAGCACCTTTTTTCACTTTCGGAGCCCTCCGAGCAAAAAAGACAAACGTCCAGCTTTTGCTGCCACAGTAAAGGTGACAGCGGGGAAAAGTGATGCTGGTCCTCACTGCCTCCTGGAACCCCTTCAAATTCCCCAGACAATTTGGCCCTCTCTGCTTTCCTGCGGACTCCATCCTCAAAAGCACCTTTTTTCGCTTTCGGCGCTGTTTGGAGCAAAAAAGACAAACGTCCAGCTTTTGCTGCCACAGCAAAGGTGCCAGCGGGGAAAAGTGATGCTGGTCCTCACTGCCTCCTGGAACCCCTTCAAATGCCCCAGACAATTTGGCCCTCTCTGCTTTCCTGCGGACTCCATCCTCAAAAGCACCTGTTTTCACTTTCGGCGCCCTCCGGAGCAAAAAAGACAAACGTCCAGGTTTTGCTGCCACAGCAAAGGTGCCAGCGGGGAAAAGTGATGCTGGTCCTCACTGCCTCCTGGAACCCCTTCAAATGCCCCAGACAATTTGGCCCTCTCTGCTTTCCTGCGGACTCCATCCTCAAAAGCACCTGTTTTCGCTTTCGGCGGTGTTTGGAGCAAAAAAGACAAACGTCCAGGTTTTGCTGCCACAGCAAAGGTGGCAGCGGGGAAAAGTGATGCTGGTCCTCACTGCCTCCTGGAACCCCTTCAAATGCCCCAGACAATTTGGCCCTCTCTGCTTTCCTGCGGACTCCATCCTCAAAAGCACCTGTTTTCACTTTCGGCGCCCTCCGGAGCAAAAAAGACAAACGTCCAGCTTTTGCTGCCACAGCAAAGGTGGCAGTGGGGAAAAGTGATGCTGGTCCTCACTGCCTTCTGGAACCCCTTCAAATGCCCCAGACAATTTGGCCCTCTTTGTTTTCCTGCGGACTCCATCCTCAAAAGCACCTGTTTTCACTTTCGGCGGTGTTTGGAGCAAAAAAGACAAACGTCCAGCTTTTGCTGCCACAGCAAAGGTGCCAGCTGGGAAAAGTGATGCTGGTCCTCACTGCCTCCTGGAACCCCTTCAAATGCCCCAGGCAATTTGGCCCTCTCTGCTTTCCTGCGGACTCCATCCTCAAAAGCACCTGTTTTCACTTTCGGCGCCCTCCGGAGCAAAAAAGACAAACGTCCAGCTTTTGCTGCCACAGCAAAGGTGGCAGTGCGGAAAAGTGATGCTGGTCCTCACTGCCTCCTGGAACCCCTTCAAATGCCCCAGACAATTTGGCCCTCTCTGCTTTCCTGCGGACTCCATCCTCAAAAGCACCTTTTTTCGCTTTCGGCGGTCTCCGGAGCAAAAAAGACAAACGTCCAGCTTTTGCTGCCACAGCAAAGGTGCCAGCGGGGAAAAGTGATGCTGGTCCTCACTGCCTCCTGGAACCCCTTCAAATGCCCCACACAATTTGGCCCTCTCTGCTTTCCTGCGGACTCCATCCTCAAAAGCACCTGTTTTCGCTTTCGGCGCTGTTTGGAGCAAAAAAGACAAACGTCCAGCTTTTGCTGCCACAGCAAAGGGGCCAGCGGGGAAAAGTGATGCTGGTCCTCACTGCCTCCTGGAACCCCTTCAAATGCCCCAGACAATTTGGCCCTCTCTGCTTTCCTGCGGACTCCATCCTCAAAAGCACCTTTTTTCACTTTCGGCGCCCTCCGGAGCAAAAAAGACAAACGTCCAGCTTTTGCTGCCACAGCAAAGGTGGCAGTGCGGAAAAGTGATGCTGGTCCTCACTGCCTCCTGGAACCCCTTCAAATGCCCCAGACAATTTGGCCCTCTCTGCTTTCCGGCGGACTCCATCCTCAAAAGCACCTGTTTTCGCTTTCGGCGGTGTTTGGAGCAAAAAAGACAAACGTCCAGCTTTTGCTGCCACAGCAAAGGTGCCAGCGGGGAAAAGTGATGCTGGTCCTCACTGCCTCCTGGAACCCCTTCAAATGCCCCAGACAATTTGGCCCTCTCTGCTTTCCTGCGGACTCCATCCTCAAAAGCACCTGTTTTCACTTTCGGCGCCCTCCGGAGCAAAAAAGACAAACGTCCAGCTTTTGCTGCCACAGCAAAGGTGGCAGCGGGGAAAAGTGATGCTGGTCCTCACTGCCTCCTGGAACCCCTTCAAATGCCCCAGACAATTTGGCCCTCTCTGTTTTCCTGCGGACTCCATCCTCAAAAGCACCTGTTTTCACTTTCGGCGGTGTTTGGAGCAAAAAAGACAAACGTCCAGCTTTTGCTGCCACAGCAAAGGTGCCAGCGGGGAAAAGTGATGCTGGTCCTCACTGCCTCCTGGAACCCCTTCAAATGCCCCAGACAATTTGGCCCTCTCTGCTTTCCTGCGGACTCCATCCTCAAAAGCACCTGTTTTCACTTTCGGCGCCCTCCGGAGCAAAAAAGACAATCGTCCAGCTTTTGCTGCCACAGCAAAGGTGCCAGCGGGGAAAAGTGATGCTGGTCCTCACTGCCTCCTGGAACCCCTTCAAATGCCCCAGACAATTTGGCCCTCTCTGCTTTCCTGCGGACTCCATCCTCAAAAGCACCTGTTTTCGCTTTCGGCGGTGTTTGGAGCAAAAAAGACAAACGTCCAGCTTTTGCTGCCACAGCAAAGGTGGCAGTGGGGAAAAGTGATGCTGGTCCTCACTGCCTCCTGGAACCCCTTCAAATGCCCCAGACAATTTGGCCCTCTCTGCTTTCCTGCGGACTCCATCCTCAAAAGCACCTTTTTTCACTTTCGGCGCCCTCCGCAGCAAAAAAGACAAACGTCCAGCTTTTGCTGCCACAGTAAAGGTGCCAGCGGGGAAAAGTGATGCTGGTCCTCACTGCCTCCTGGAACCCCTTCAAATGCCCCAGACAATTTGGCCCTCTCTGCTTTCCTGCGGACTCCATCCTCAAAAGCACCTTTTTTCACTTTCGGAGCCCTCCGAGCAAAAAAGACAAACGTCCAGCTTTTGCTGCCACAGTAAAGGTGACAGCGGGGAAAAGTGATGCTGGTCCTCACTGCCTCCTGGAACCCCTTCAAATGCCCCAGACAATTTGGCCCTCTCTGCTTTCCTGCGGACTCCATCCTCAAAAGCACCTGTTTTCACTTTCGGCGCTCTCCGGAGCAAAAAAGACAAACGTCCAGCTTTTGCTGCCACAGCAAAGGTGCCAGCGGGGAAAAGTGATGCTGGTCCTCACTGCCTCCTGGAACCCCTTCAAATGCCCCAGACAATTTGGCCCTCTCTGCTTTCCTGCGGACTCCATCCTCAAAAGCACCTTTTTTCGCTTTCGGCGGTGTTTGGAGCAAAAAGACAAAGGTCCAGCTTTTGCTGCCACAGCAAAGGTGCCAGCGGGGAAAAGTGATGCTGGTCCTCACTGCCTCCTGGAACCCCTTCAAATGCCCCAGACAATTTGGCCCTCTCTGCTTTCCTGCGGACTCCATCCTCAAAAGCACCTGTTTTCACTTTCGGCGCCCTCCGGAGCAAAAAAGACAAACGTCCAGCTTTTGCTGCCACAGCAAAGGTGCCAGCGGGGAAAAGTGATGCTGGTCCTCACTGCCTCCTGGAACCCCTTCAAATGCCCCAGACAATTTGGCCCTCTCTGCTTTCCTGCGGACTCCATCCTCAAAAGCACCTGTTTTCGCTTTCGGCGGTGTTTGGAGCAAAAAAGACAAACGTCCAGCTTTTGCTGCCACAGCAAAGGTGCCAGCGGGGAAAAGTGATGCTGGTCCTCACTGCCTCCTGGAACCCCTTCAAATGCCCCACACAATTTGGCCCTCTCTGCTTTCCTGCGGACTCCAGCCTCAAAAGCACCTGTTTTCACTTTCGGCGCCCTCCGGAGCAAAAAAGACAAACGTCCAGCTTTTGCTGCCACAGCAAAGGTGCCAGCGGGGAAAAGTGATGCTGGTCCTCACTGCCTCCTGGAACCCCTTCAAATGCCCCAGACAATTTGGCCCTCTCTGCTTTCCGGCGGACTCCATCCTCAAAAGCACCTGTTTTCGCTTTCGGCGGTGTTTGGAGCAAAAATGACAAACGTCCAGCTTTTGCTGCCACAGCAAAGGTGCCAGCGGGGAAAAGTGATGATGGTCCTCACTGCCTCCTGGAACCCCTTCAAATGCCCCACACAATTTGGCCCTCTCTGCTTTCCTGCGGACTCCATCCTCAAAAGCACCTGTTTTCACTTTCGGCGCCCTCCGGAGCAAAAAAGACAAACGTCCAGCTTTTGCTGCCACAGTAAAGGTTCCAGCGGGGAAAAGTGATGCTGGTCCTCACTGCCTCCTGGAACCCCTTCAAATTCCCCAGACAATTTGGCCCTCTCTGCTTTCCTGCGGACTCCATTCTCAAAAGCACCTTTTTTCGCTTTCGGCGCTGTTTGGAGCAAAAAAAACAAACGTCCAGCTTTTGCTGCCACAGCAAAGGTGCCAGCGGGGAAAAGTGATGCTGGTCCTCACTGCCTCCTGGAACCCCTTCAAATGCCCCAGACAATTTGGCCCTCTCTGCTTTCCTGCGGACTCCATCCTCAAAAGCACCTGTTTTCACTTTCGGCGCCCTCCGGAGCAAAAAAGACAAACGTCCAGGTTTTGCTGCCACAGCAAAGGTGCCAGCGGGGAAAAGTGATGCTGGTCCTCACTGCCTCCTGGAACCCCTTCAAATGCCCCAGACAATTTGGCCCTCTCTGCTTTCCTGCGGACTCCATCCTCTAAAGCACCTGTTTTCGCTTTCGGCGGTGTTTGGAGCAAAAAAGACAAACGTCCAGCTTTTGCTGCCACAGCAAAGGTGGTAGCGGGGAAAAGTGATGCTGGTCCTCACTGCCTCCTGGAACCCCTTCAAATGCCCCACACAATTTGGCCCTCTCTGCTTTCCTGCGGACTCCAGCCTCAAAAGCACCTGTTTTCACTTTCGGCGCCCTCCGGAGCAAAAAAGACAAACGTCCAGCTTTTGCTGCCACAGCAAAGGTGCCAGCGGGGAAAAGTGATGCTGGTCCTCACTGCCTCCTGGAACCCCTTCAAATGCCCCAGACAATTTGGCCCTCTCTGCTTTCCGGCGGACTCCATCCTCAAAAGCACCTGTTTTCGCTTTCGGCGGTGTTTGGAGCAAAAAAGACAAACGTCCAGCTTTTGCTGCCACAGCAAAGGTGCCAGCGGGGAAAAGTGATGATGGTCCTCACTGCCTCCTGGAACCCCTTCAAATGCCCCACACAATTTGGCCCTCTCTGCTTTCCTGCGGACTCCATCCTCAAAAGCACCTGTTTTCACTTTCGGCGCCCTCCGGAGCAAAAAAGACAAAAGGTCCACTTTTGCTGCCACAGTAAAGGTGCCAGCGGGGAAAAGTGATGCTGGTCCTCACTGCCTCCTGGAACCCCTTCAAATTCCCCAGACAATTTGGCCCTCTCTGCTTTCCTGCGGACTCCATCCTCAAAAGCACCTGTTTTCGCTTTCGGCGGTGTTTGGAGCAAAAAAGACAAACGTCCAGCTTTTGCTGCCACAGCAAAGGTGGCAGCGGGGAAAAGTGATGCTGGTCCTCACTGCCTCCTGGAACCCCTTCAAATGCCCCAGACAATTTGGCCCTCTCTGCTTTCCTGCGGACTCCATCCTCAAAAGCACCTTTTTTCACTTTCGGCGCCCTCCGGAGCAAAAAAGACAAACGTCCAGCTTTTGCTGCCACAGCAAAGGTGGCAGTGCGGAAAAGTGGTGCTGGTCCTCACTGCCTCCTGGAACCCCTTCAAATGCCCCAGACAATTTGGCCCTCTCTGCTTTCCTGCGGACTCCATCCTCAAAAGCACCTGTTTTCACTTTCGGCGCCCTCCGGAGCAAAAAAGACAATCGTCCAGCTTTTGCTGCCACAGCAAATGTGCCAGCGGGGAAAAGTGATGCTGGTCCTCACTGCCTCCTGGAACCCCTTCAAATGCCCCAGACAATTTGGCCCTCTCTGCTTTCCTGCGGACTCCATCCTCAAAAGCACCTGTTTTCGCTATCGGCGGTGTTTGGAGCAAAAAAGACAAACGTCCAGCTTTTGCTGCCACAGCAAAGGTGGCAGTGGGGAAAAGTGATGCTGGTCCTCACTGCCTCCTGGAACCCCTTCAAATGCCCCAGACAATTTGGCCCTCTCTGCTTTCCTGCGGACTCCATCCTCAAAAGCACCTTTTTTAACTTTCGGCTCCCTCCGCAGCAAAAAAGACAAACGTCCAGCTTTTGCTGCCACAGTAAAGGTGCCAGCGGGGAAAAGTGATGCTGGTCCTCACTGCCTCCTGGAACCCCTTCAAATGCCCCAGACAATTTGGCCCTCTCTGCTTTCCTGCGGACTCCATCCTCAAAAGCACCTTTTTTCACTTTCGGCGCCCTCCGCAGCAAAAAAGACAAACGTCCAGCTTTTGCTGCCACAGTAAAGGTGACAGCGGGGAAAAGTGATGCTGGTCCTCACTGCCTCCTGGAACCCCTTCAAATGCCCCAGACAATTTGGCCCTCTCTGCTTTCCTGCGGACTCCATCCTCAAAAGCAGCTGTTCTCGCTTTCGGCGGTGTTTGGAGCAAAAAAGACAAACGTCCAGCTTTTGCTGCCACAGCAAAGGTGGCAGCGGGGAAAAGTGATGCTGGTCCTCACTGCCTCCTGGAACCCCTTCAAATGCCCCAGACAATTTGGCCCTCTCTGCTTTCTGCGGACTCCATCATCAAAAGCACCTGTTTTCGCTTTCGGCGGTGTTTGGAGCAAAAAAGACAAACGTCCAGGTTTTGCTGCCACAGCAAAGGTGCCAGCGGGGAAAAGTGATGCTGGTCCTCACTGCCTCCTGGAACCCCTTCAAATGCCCCAGACAATTTGGCCCTCTCTGCTTTCCGGCGGACTCCATCCTCAAAAGCACCTGTTTTCGCTTTCGGCGGTGTTTGGAGCAAAAAAGACAAACGTCCAGCTTTTGCTGCCACAGCAAAGGTGCCAGCGGGGAAAAGTGATGATGGTCCTCACTGCCTCCTGGAACCCCTTCAAATGCCCCACACAATTTGGCCCTCTCTGCTTTCCTGCGGACTCCATCCTCAAAAGCACCTGTTTTCACTTTCGGCGCCCTCCGGAGCAAAAAAGACAAAAGGTCCACTTTTGCTGCCACAGTAAAGGTGCCAGCGGGGAAAAGTGATGCTGGTCCTCACTGCCTCCTGGAACCCCTTCAAATTCCCCAGACAATTTGGCCCTCTCTGCTTTCCTGCGGACTCCATCCTCAAAAGCACCTGTTTTCGCTTTCGGCGGTGTTTGGAGCAAAAAAGACAAACGTCCAGCTTTTGCTGCCACAGCAAAGGTGGCAGCGGGGAAAAGTGATGCTGGTCCTCACTGCCTCCTGGAACCCCTTCAAATGCCCCAGACAATTTGGCCCTCTCTGCTTTCCTGCGGACTCCATCCTCAAAAGCACCTTTTTTCACTTTCGGCGCCCTCCGGAGCAAAAAAGACAAACGTCCAGCTTTTGCTGCCACAGCAAAGGTGGCAGTGCGGAAAAGTGGTGCTGGTCCTCACTGCCTCCTGGAACCCCTTCAAATGCCCCAGACAATTTGGCCCTCTCTGCTTTCCTGCGGACTCCATCCTCAAAAGCACCTGTTTTCACTTTCGGCGCCCTCCGGAGCAAAAAAGACAATCGTCCAGCTTTTGCTGCCACAGCAAAGGTGCCAGCGGGGAAAAGTGATGCTGGTCCTCACTGCCTCCTGGAACCCCTTCAAATGCCCCAGACAATTTGGCCCTCTCTGCTTTCCTGCGGACTCCATCCTCAAAAGCACCTGTTTTCGCTATCGGCGGTGTTTGGAGCAAAAAAGACAAACGTCCAGCTTTTGCTGCCACAGCAAAGGTGGCAGTGGGGAAAAGTGATGCTGGTCCTCACTGCCTCCTGGAACCCCTTCAAATGCCCCAGACAATTTGGCCCTCTCTGCTTTCCTGCGGACTCCATCCTCAAAAGCACCTTTTTTAACTTTCGGCTCCCTCCGCAGCAAAAAAGACAAACGTCCAGCTTTTGCTGCCACAGTAAAGGTGCCAGCGGGGAAAAGTGATGCTGGTCCTCACTGCCTCCTGGAACCCCTTCAAATGCCCCAGACAATTTGGCCCTCTCTGCTTTCCTGCGGACTCCATCCTCAAAAGCACCTTTTTTCACTTTCGGCGCCCTCCGGAGCAAAAAAGACAAACGTCCAGCTTTTGCTGCCACAGTAAAGGTGACAGCGGGGAAAAGTGATGCTGGTCCTCACTGCCTCCTGGAACCCCTTCAAATGCCCCAGACAATTTGGCCCTCTCTGCTTTCCTGCGGACTCCATCCTCAAAAGCAGCTGTTCTCGCTTTCGGCGGTGTTTGGAGCAAAAAAGACAAACGTCCAGCTTTTGCTGCCACAGCAAAGGTGGCAGCGGGGAAAAGTGATGCTGGTCCTCACTGCCTCCTGGAACCCCTTCAAATGCCCCAGACAATTTGGCCCTCTCTGCTTTCTGCGGACTCCATCATCAAAAGCACCTGTTTTCGCTTTCGGCGGTGTTTGGAGCAAAAAAGACAAACGTCCAGGTTTTGCTGCCACAGCAAAGGTGCCAGCGGGGAAAAGTGATGCTGGTCCTCACTGCCTCCTGGAACCCCTTCAAATGCCCCAGACAATTTGGCCCTCTCTGCTTTCCTGCGGACTCCATCCTCAAAAGCACCTGTTTTCACTTTCGGCGCCCTCCGGAGCAAAAAAGACAAACGTCCAGCTTTTGCTGCCACAGCAAAGGTGGCAGCGGGGAAAAGTGATGCTGGTCCTCACTGCCTCCTGGAACCCCTTCAAATGCCCCACACAATTTGGCCCTCTCTGCTTTCCTGCGGACTCCATCCTCAAAAGCACCTTTTTTCGCTTTCGGCGGTGTTTGGAGCAAAAAAGACAAACGTCCAGCTTTTGCTGCCACAGCAAAGGTGGCAGTGCGGAAAAGTGATGCTGGTCCTCACTGCCTCCTGGAACCCCTTCAAATGCCCCAGACAATTTGGCCCTCTCTGCTTTCCTGCGGACTCCATCCTCAAAAGCACCTGTTTTCGCTATCGGCGGTGTTTGGAGCAAAAAAGACAAACGTCCAGCTTTTGCTGCCACAGCAAAGGTGCCAGCGGGGAAAAGTGATGCTGGTCCTCACTGCCTCCTGGAACCCCTTCATATGCCCCAGACAATTTGGCCCTCTCTGCTTTCCTGCGGACTCCATCCTCAAAAGCACCTGTTTTCACTTTCGGCGCCCTCCGGAGCAAAAAAGACAATCGTCCAGCTTTTGCTGCCACAGTAAAGGTGCCAGCGGGGAAAAGTGATGCTGGTCCTCACTGCCTCCTGGAACCCCTTCAAATGCCCCACACAATTTGGCCCTCTCTGCTTTCCTGCGAACTCCATCCTCAAAAGCACCTGTTTTCGCTTTCGGCGCTGTTTGGAACAAAAAAGACAAACGTCCAGCTTTTGCTGCCACAGCAAAGGTGCCAGCGGGGAAAAGTGATGCTGGTCCTCACTGCCTCCTGGAACCCCTTCAAATGCCCCAGACAATTTGGCCCTCTCTGCTTTCCTGCGGACTCCATCCTCAAAAGCACCTGTTTTCGCTTTCGGCGGTGTTTGGAGAAAAAAAGACAAACGTCCAGCTTTTGCTGCCACAGCAAAGGTGCCAGCGGGGAAAAGTGATGCTGGTCCTCACTGCCTCCTGGAACCCCTTCAAATGCCCCAGACAATTTGGCCCTCTCTGCTTTCCTGCGGACTCCATCCTCAAAAGCACCTGTTTTCGCTTTCGGCGGTGTTTGGAGCAAAAAAGATAACCGTCCAGCTTTTGCTGCCACAGCAAAGGTAGCAGTGGGGAAAAGTGATTCTGGTCCTCACTGCCTCCTGGAACCCCTTCAAATGCCCCAGACAATTTGGCCCTCTCTGCTTTCCTGCGGACTCCATCCTCAAAAGCACCTTTTTTCACTTTCGGCGCCCTTCGGAGCAAAAAAGAAAAACGTCCAGCTTTTGCTGCCACAGCAAAGGTGCCAGCGGGGAAAAGTGATGCTGGTCCTCACTGCCTCCTGGAACCCCTTCAAATGCCCCAGACAATTTGGCCCTCTCTGCTTTCCTGCGGACTCCATCCTCTAAAGCACCTGTTTTCGCTTTCGGCGCTGTTTGGAGCAAAAAAGACAAACGTCCAGCTTTTGCTGCCACAGCAAAGGTGGCAGTGGGGAAAAGTGATGCTGGTCCTCAATGCCTCCTGGAACCCCTTCAAATGCCCCAGATAATTTGGCCCTCTCTGCCTTCCTGCGGACTCCATCCTCAAAAGCACCTTTTTTCGCTTTCGGCACCCTCCGGAGCAAAAAAGACAAACGTCCAGCTTTTGCTGCCACAGCAAAGGTGGCAGTGGGGAAAAGTGATGCTGGTCCTCAATGCCTCCTGGAACCCCTTCAAATGCCCCAGATAATTTGGCCCTCTCTGCTTTCCTGCGGACTCCATCCTCAAAAGCACCTGTTTTCGCTTTCGGCGGTGTTTGGAGCAAAAAAGACAAACGTCCAGCTTTTGCTGCCACAGCAAAGGTGCCAGCGGGGAAAAGTGATGCTGGTCCTCACTGCCTCCTGGAACCCCTTCAAATGCCCCACACAATTTGGCCCTCTCTGCTTTCCTGCGGACTCCAGCCTCAAAAGCACCTGTTTTCGCTTTCGGCGCTGTTTGGAGCAAAAAAGACAAACGTCCAGCTTTTGCTGCCACAGCAAAGGTGGCAGCGAGGAAAAGTGATGCTGGTCCTCACTGCCTCCTGGAACCCCTTCAAATGCCCCAGGCAATTTGGCCCTCTCTGCTTTCCTGCGGACTCCATCCTCAAAAGCACCTGTTTTCACTTTCGGCGCCCTCCGGAGCAAAAAAGACAAACGTCCAGCTTTTGCTGCCACAGCAAAGGTGGCAGCGGGGAAAAGTGATGCTGGTCCTCACTGCCTCCTGGAACCCCTTCAAATGCCCCAGACAATTTGGCCCTCTCTGCTTTCCTGCGGACTCCATCCTCAAAAGCAGCTGTTCTCGCTTTCGGTGGTGTTTGGAGCAAAAAAGACAAACGTCCAGCTTTTGCTGCCACAGCAAAGGTGGCAGCGGGGAAAAGTGATGCTGGTCCTCACTGCCTCCTGGAACCCCTTCAAATGCCCCAGACAATTTGGCCCTCTCTGCTTTCCTGCGGACTCCATCCTCAAAAGCACCTGTTTTCTCTTTCGGCGGTGTTTGGAGCAAAAAAGACAAACGTCCAGCTTTTGCTGCCACAGCAAAGGTGGCAGCGGGGAAAAGTGATGCTGGTCCTCACTGCCTCCTGGAACCCCTTCAAATGCCCCAGACAATTTGGCCCTCTCTGTTTTCCTGCGGACTCCATCCTCAAAAGCACCTTTTTTCACTTTCGTCGGTGTTTGGAGCAAAAAAGACAAACGTCCAGCTTTTGCTGCCACAGCAAAGGTGCCAGCGGGGAAAAGTGATGCTGGTCCTCACTGCCTCCTGGAACCCCTTCAAATGCCCCACACAATTTGGCCCTCTCTGCTTTCCTGCGGACTCCATCCTCAAAAGCACCTGTTTTCACTTTCGGCGCCCTCCGGAGCAAAAAAGACAAACGTCCAGCTTTTGCTGCCACAGCAAAGGTGGCAGTGCGGAAAAGTGATGCTGGTCCTCACTGCCTCCTGGAACCCCTTCAAATGCCCCAGACAATTTGGCCCTCTCTGCTTTCCTGCGGACTCCATCCTCAAAAGCACCTGTTTTCACTTTCGGCGCCCTCCGGAGCAAAAAAGACAATCGTCCAGCTTTTGCTGCCACAGCAAAGGTGCCAGCGGGGAAAAGTGATGCTGGTCCTCACTGCCTCCTGGAACCCCTTCAGATGCCCCAGACAATTTGGCCCTCTCTGCTTTCCTGCGGACTCCATCCTCAAAAGCACCTGTTTTCGCTTTCGGCGGTGTTTGGAGCAAAAAAGACAAACGTCCAGCTTTTGCTGCCACAGCAAAGGTGGCAGTGGGGAAAAGTGATGCTGGTCCTCACTGCCTCCTGGAACCCCTTCAAATGCCCCAGACAATTTGGCCCTCTCTGCTTTCCTGCGGACTCCATCCTCAAAAGCACCTTTTTTCACTTTCGGCGCCCTCCGCAGCAAAAAAGACAAACGTCCAGCTTTTGCTGCCACAGTAAAGGTGCCAGCGGGGAAAAGTGATGCTGGTCCTCACTGCCTCCTGGAACCCCTTCAAATGCCCCAGACAATTTGGCCCTCTCTGCTTTCCTGCGGACTCCATCCTCAAAAGCACCTTTTTTCACTTTCGGAGCCCTCCGAGCAAAAAAGACAAACGTCCAGCTTTTGCTGCCACAGTAAAGGTGACAGCGGGGAAAAGTGATGCTGGTCCTCACTGCCTCCTGGAACCCCTTCAAATGCCCCAGACAATTTGGCCCTCTCTGCTTTCCTGCGGACTCCATCCTCAAAAGCACCTGTTTTCACTTTCGGCGCTCTCCGGAGCAAAAAAGACAAACGTCCAGGTTTTGCTGCCACAGCAAAGGTGGCAGCGGGGAAAAGTGATGCTGGTCCTCACTGCCTCCTGGAACCCCTTCAAATGCCCCAGACAATTTGGCCCTCTCTGCTTTCCTGCGGACTCCATCCTCAAAAGCAGCTGTTCTCGCTTTCGGCGGTGTTTGGAGCAAAAAAGACAAACGTCCAGCTTTTGCTGCCACAGCAAAGGTGCCAGCGGGGAAAAGTGATGCTGGTCCTCACTGCCTCCTGGAACCCCTTCAAATGCCCCAGACAATTTGGCCCTCTCTGCTTTCTGCGGACTCCATCCTCAAAAGCACCTGTTTTCGCTTTCGGCGGTGTTTGGAGCAAAAAAGACAAACGTCCATCTTTTGCTGCCACAGCAAAGGTGCCAGCGGGGAAAAGTGATGCTGGTCCTCACTGCCTCCTGGAACCCCTTCAAATGCCCCAGACAATTTGGCCCTCTCTGCTTTCCTGCGGACTCCATCCTCAAAAGCACCTGTTTTCACTTTCGGCGCCCTCCGGAGCAAAAAAGACAAACGTCCAGCTTTTGCTGCCACAGCAAAGGTGGCAGCGGGGAAAAGTGATGCTGGTCCTCACTGCCTCCTGGAACCCCTTCAAATGCCCCACACAATTTGGCCCTCTCTGCTTTCCTGCGGACTCCATCCTCAAAAGCACCTGTTTTCGCTTTCGGCGGTGTTTGGAGCAAAAAAGACAAACGTCCAGCTTTTGCTGCCACAGTAAAGGTGGCAGTGCGGAAAAGTGATGCTGGTCCTCACTGCCTCCTGGAACCCCTTCAAATGCCCCACACAATTTGGCCCTCTCTGCTTTCCTGCGGACTCCATCCTCAAAAGCACCTGTTTTCGCTATCGGCGGTGTTTGGAGCAAAAAAGACAAACGTCCAGCTTTTGCTGCCACAGCAAAGGTGGCAGTGGGGAAAAGTGATGCTGGTCCTCACTGCCTCCTGGAACCCCTTCAAATGCCCCAGACAATTTGGCCCTCTCTGCTTTCCTGCGGACTCCATCCTCAAAAGCACCTGTTTTCGCTTTCGGCGGTGTTTGGAGCAAAAAAGACAAACGTCCAGCTTTTGCTGCCACAGCAAAGGTGCCAGCGGGGAAAAGTGATGCTGGTCCTCACTGCCTCCTGGAACCCCTTCAAATGCCCCAGACAATTTGGCCCTCTCTGCTTTCCTGCGGACTCCATCCTCAAAAGCACCTGTTTTCACTTTCGGCGCCCTCCGGAGCAAAAAAGACAATCGTCCAGCTTTTGCTGCCACAGCAAAGGTGGCAGTGGGGAAAAGTGATGCTGGTCCTCACTGCCTCCTGGAACCCCTTCAAATGCCCCACACAATTTGGCCCTCTCTGTTTTCCTGCGAACTCCATCCTCAAAAGCACCTGTTTTCGCTTTCGGCGCTGTTTGGAACAAAAAAGACAAACGTCCAGCTTTTGCTGCCACAGCAAAGGTGCCAGCGGGGAAAAGTGATGCTGGTCCTCACTGCCTCCTGGAACCCCTTCAAATGCCCCAGACAATTTGGCCCTCTCTGCTTTCCTGCGGACTCCATCCTCAAAAGCACCTGTTTTCGCTTTCGGCGGTGTTTGGAGAAAAAAAGACAAACGTCCAGCTTTTGCTGCCACAGCAAAGGTGCCAGCGGGGAAAAGTGATGCTGGTCCTCACTGCCTCCTGGAACCCCTTCAAATGCCCCACACAATTTGGCCCTCTCTGCTTTCCTGCGGACTCCATCCTCAAAAGCACCTGTTTTCGCTTTCGGCGGTGTTTGGAGCAAAAAAGATAACCGTCCAGCTTTTGCTGCCACAGCAAAGGTAGCAGTGGGGAAAAGTGATTCTGGTCCTCACTGCCTCCTGGAACCCCTTCAAATGCCCCAGACAATTTGGCCCTCTCTGCTTTCCTGCGGACTCCATCCTCAAAAGCACCTTTTTTCACTTTCGGCGCCCTTCGGAGCAAAAAAGACAAACGTCCAGCTTTTGCTGCCACAGCAAAGGTGCCAGCGGGGAAAAGTGATGCTGGTCCTCACTGCCTCCTGGAACCCCTTCAAATGCCCCAGACAATTTGGCCCTCTCTGCTTTCCTGCGGACTCCATCCTCTAAAGCACCTGTTTTCTCTTTCGGCGCTGTTTGGAGCAAAAAAGACAAACGTCCAGCTTTTGCTGCCACAGCAAAGGTGGCAGTGGGGAAAAGTGATGCTGGTCCTCAATGCCTCCTGGAACCCCTTCAAATGCCCCAGATAATTTGGCCCTCTCTGCCTTCCTGCGGACTCCATCCTCAAAAGCACCTTTTTTCGCTTTCGGCACCCTCCGGAGCAAAAAAGACAAACGTCCAGCTTTTGCTGCCACAGCAAAGGTGGCAGTGGGGAAAAGTGATGCTGGTCCTCAATGCCTCCTGGAACCCCTTCAAATGCCCCAGACAATTTGGCCCTCTCTGCTTTCCTGCGGACTCCATCCTCAAAAGCACCTGTTTTCGCTTTCGGCGGTGTTTGGAGAAAAAAAGACAAACGTCCAGCTTTTGCTGCCACAGCAAAGGTGGCAGCGGGGAAAAGTGATGCTGGTCCTCACTGCCTCCTGGAACCCCTTCAAATGCCCCAGACAATTTGGCCCTCTCTGCTTTCTGCGGACTCCATCCTCAAAAGCACCTGTTTTCGCTTTCGGCGGTGTTTGGAGCAAAAAAGACAAACGTCCAGCTTTTGCTGCCACAGCAAAGGTGCCAGCGGGGAAAAGTGATGCTGGTCCTCACTGCCTCCTGGAACCCCTTCAAATGCCCCAGACAATTTGGCCCTCTCTGCTTTCCTGCGGACTCCATCCTCAAAAGCACCTTTTTTCACTTTCGGCGCCCTCCGGAGCAAAAAAGACAAACGTCCAGCTTTTGCTGCCACAGCAAAGGTGCCAGCGGGGAAAAGTGATGCTGGTCCTCACTGCCTCCTGGAACCCCTTCAAATGCCCCAGACAATTTGGCCCTCTCTGCTTTCCTGCGGACTCCATCCTCAAAAGCACCTGTTTTCGCTTTCGGAGGTGTTTGGAGCAAAAAAGACAAACGTCCAGCTTTTGCTGCCACAGCAAAGGTGGCAGTGGGGAAAAGTGATGCTGGTCCTCAATGCCTCCTGGAACCCCTTCAAATGCCCCAGATAATTTGGCCCTCTCTGCCTTCCTGCGGACTCCATCCTCAAAAGCACTTGTTTTCGCTTTCGGCGGTGTTTGGAGCAAAAAAGACAAACGTCCAGCTTTTGCTGCCACAGCAAAGGTGCCAGCGGGGAAAAGTGATGCTGGTCCTCACTGCCTCCTGGAACCCCTTCAAATGCCCCACACAATTTGGCCCTCTCTGCTTTCCTGCGGACTCCATCCTCAAAAGCACCTGTTTTCGCTTTCGGCGGTGTTTGGAGCAAAAGAGACAAACGTCCAGCTTTTGCTGCCACAGCAAAGGTGCCAGCGGGGAAAAGTGATGCTGGTCCTCACTGCCTCCTGGAACCCCTTCAAATGCCCCACACAATTTGGCCCTCTCTGCTTTCCTGCGGACTCCATCCTCAAAAGCACCTGTTTTCGCTTTCGGCGCTGTTTGGAGCAAAAAAGACAAACGTCCATCTTTTGCTGCCACAGCAAAGGTGCCAGCGGGGAAAAGTGATGCTGGTCCTCACTGCCTCCTGGAACCCCTTCAAATGCCCGAGACAATTTGGCCCTCTCTGCTTTCCTGCGGACTCCATCCTCAAAAGCACCTGTTTTCACTTTCGGCGCCCTCCTAGCAAAAAAGACAAACGTCCAGCTTTTGCTGCAACAGCAAAGGTGGCAGCGGGGAAAAGTGATGCTGGTCCTCACTGCCTCCTGGAACCCCTTCAAATGCCCCAGACAATTTGGCCCTCTCTGCTTTCCTGCGGACTCCATCCTCAAAAGCACCTGTTTTCGCTTTCGGCGGTGTTTGGAGCAAAAAAGACAAACGTCCAGCTTTTGCTGCCACAGCAAAGGTGGCAGTGGGGAAAAGTGATTCTGGTCCTCACTGCCTCCTGGAACCCCTTCAAATGCCCCAGACAATTTGGCCCTCTCTGCTTTCCTGCGGACTCCATCCTCAAAAGCACCTTTTTTCACTTTCGGCGCCCTCCGGAGCAAAAAAGACAAACGTCCAGCTTTTGCTGCCACAGCAAAGGTGGCAGCGGGGAAAAGTGATGCTGGTCCTCACTGCCTCCTGGAACCCCTTCAAATGCCCCAGATAATTTGGACCTCTCTGCCTTCCTGCGGACTCCATCCTCAAAAGCACCTTTTTTCGCTTTCGGCACCCTCCGGAGCAAAAAAGACAAACGTCCAGCTTTTGCTGCCACAGCAAAGGTGGCAGCGGGGAAAAGTGATGCTGGTCCTCACTGCCTCCTGGAACCCCTTCAAATGCCCCAGACAATTTGGCCCTCTCTGCTTTCCTGCGGACTCCATCCTCAAAAGCACCTGTTTTCGCTTTCGGCGCTGTTTGGAGCAAAAAAGACAAACGTCCAGCTTTTGCTGCCACAGCAAAGGTGGCAGTGGGGAAAAGTGATGCTGGTCCTCACTGCCTCCTGGAACCCCTTCAAATGCCCCAGACAATTTGGCCCGCTCTGCTTTCCTGCGGACTCCATCCTCAAAAGCACCTGTTTTCTCTTTCGGCGGTGTTTGGAGCAAAAAAGACAAACGTCCAGCTTTTGCTGCCACAGCAAAGGTGGCAGTGGGGAAAAGTGATGCTGGTCCTCACTGCCTCCTGGAACCCCTTCAAATGCCCCAGACAATTTGGCCCTCTCTGCTTTCCTGCGGACTCCATCCTCAAAAGCACCTGTTTTCGCTTTCGGCGGTGTTTGGAGCAAAAAAGACAAACGTCCAGCTTTTGCTGCCACAGCAAAGGTGCCAGCGGGGAAAAGTGATGCTGGTCCTCACTGCCTCCTGGAACCCCTTCAAATGCCCCAGACAATTTGGCCCTCTCTGCTTTCCTGCGGACTCCATCCTCAAAAGCACCTGTTTTCGCTTTCGGCGGTGTTTGGAGCAAAAAAGACAAACGTCCAGCTTTTGCTGCCACAGCAAAGGTGCCAGCGGGGAAAAGTGATGCTGGTCCTCACTGCCTCCTGGAACCCCTTCAAATGCCCCAGACAATTTGGCCCTCTCTGCTTTCCTGCGGACTCCATCCTCAAAAGCACCTGTTTTCACTTTCGGCGGTGTTTGGAGCAAAAAAGACAAACGTCCAGCTTTTGCTGCAACAGCAAAGGTGGCAGCGGGGAAAAGTGATGCTGGTCCTCACTGCCTCCTGGAACCCCTTCAAATGCCCCAGACAATTTGGCCCTCTCTGCTTTCCTGCGGACTCCATCCTCAAAAGCACCTGTTTTCGCTTTCGGCGGTGTTTGGAGCAAAAAAGACAAACGTCCAGCTTTTGCTGCCACAGCAAAGGTGGCAGTGGGGAAAAGTGATTCTGGTCCTCACTGCCTCCTGGAACCCCTTCAAATGCCCCAGACAATTTGGCCCTCTCTGCTTTCCTGCGGACTCCATCCTCAAAAGCACCTTTTTTCACTTTCGGCGCCCTCCGGAGCAAAAAAGACAAACGTCCAGCTTTTGCTGCCACAGCAAAGGTGGCAGCGGGGAAAAGTGATGCTGGTCCTCACTGCCTCCTGGAACCCCTTCAAATGCCACAGACAATTTGGCCCTCTCTGCTTTCCTGCGGACTCCATCCTCAAAAGCACCTGTTTTCGCTTTCGGCGGTGTTTGGAGCAAAAAAGACAAACGTCCAGCTTTTGCTGCCACAGCAAAGGTGCCAGCAGGGAAAAGTGATTCTGGTCCTCACTGCCTCCTGGAACCCCTTCAAATGCCCCAGACAATTTGGCCCTCTCTGCTTTCCTGCGGACTCCATCCTCAAAAGCACCTTTTTTCACTTTCGGCGCCCTCCGGAGCAAAAAAGACAAACGTCCAGCTTTTGCTGCCACAGCAAAGGTGGCAGCGGGGAAAAGTGATGCTGGTCCTCACTGCCTCCTGGAACCCCTTCAAATGCCCCAGATAATTTGGACCTCTCTGCCTTCCTGCGGACTCCATCCTCAAAAGCACCTTTTTTCGCTTTCGGCACCCTCCGGAGCAAAAAAGACAAACGTCCAGCTTTTGCTGCCACAGCAAAGGTGGCAGCGGGGAAAAGTGATGCTGGTCCTCACTGCCTCCTGGAACCCCTTCAAATGCCCCAGACAATTTGGCCCTCTCTGCTTTCCTGCGGACTCCATCCTCAAAAGCACCTGTTTTCTCTTTCGGCGGTGTTTGGAGCAAAAAAGACAAACGTCCAGCTTTTGCTGCCACAGCAAAGGTGGCAGCGGGGAAAAGTGATGCTGGTCCTCACTGCCTCCTGGAACCCCTTCAAATGCCCCAGACAATTTGGCCCTCTCTGCTTTCCTGCGGACTCCATCCTCAAAAGCACCTGTTTTCGCTTTCGGCGGTGTTTGGAGCAAAAAAGACAAACGTCCAGCTTTTGCTGCCACAGCAAAGGTGCCAGCGGGGAAAAGTGATGCTGGTCCTCACTGCCTCCTGGAACCCCTTCAAATGCCCCAGACAATTTGGCCCTCTCTGCTTTCCTGCGGACTCCATCCTCAAAAGCACCTGTTTTCGCTTTCGGCGCTGTTTGGAGCAAAAAAGACAAACGTCCAGCTTTTGCTGCCACAGCAAAGGTGGCAGTGGGGAAAAGTGATGCTGGTCCTCAATGCCTCCTGGAACCCCTTCAAATGCCCCAGATAATTTGGCCCTCTCTGCCTTCCTGCGGACTCCATCCTCAAAAGCACCTTTTTTCGCTTTCGGCACCCTCCGGAGCAAAAAAGACAAACGTCCAGCTTTTGCTGCCACAGCAAAGGTGGCAGCGGGGAAAAGTGATGCTGGTCCACACTGCCTCCTGGAACCCCTTCAAATGACCCAGACAATTTGGCCCTCTCTGCTTTCCTGCGGACTCCATCCTCAAAAGCACCTGTTTTCGCTTTCGGCGCTGTTTGGAGCAAAAAAGACAAACGTCCAGCTTTTGCTGCCACAGCAAAGGTGGCAGTGGGGAAAAGTGATGCTGGTCCTCACTGCCTCCTGGAACCCCTTCAAATGCCCCAGACAATTTGGCCCTCTCTGCTTTCCTGCGGACTCCATCCTCAAAAGCACCTGTTTTCACTTTCGGCGGTGTTTGGAGCAAAAAAGACAAACGTCCAGCTTTTGCTGCCACAGCAAAGGTGGCAGTGGGGAAAAGTGATGCTGGTCCTCACTGCCTCCTGGAACCCCTTCAAATGCCCCAGACAATTTGGCCCTCTCTGCTTTCCTGCGGACTCCATCCTCAAAAGCACCTGTTTTCGTTTTCGGCGGTGTTTGGAGCAAAAAAGACAAACGTCCAGCTTTTGCTGCCACAGCAAAGGTGGCAGTGGGGAAAAGTGATGCTGGTCCTCACTGCCTCATGGAACCCCTTCAAATGCCCCAGACAATTTAGCCCTCTCTGCTTTCCTGCGAACTCCAGCCTCAAAAGCACCTTTTTTCACTTTCGGCGCCCTCCGGAGCAAAAAAGATAACCGTCCAGCTTTTGCTGCCACAGCAAAGGTGGCAGCGGGGAAAAGTGATGCTGGTCCTCACTGCCTCCTGGAACCCCTTCAAATGCCCCAGATAATTTGGCCCTCTCTGCTTTCCTGCGGACTCCAGCCTCAAAAGCACCTGTTTTCACTTTCGGCGCCCTCCGGAGCAAAAAAGATAAACGTCCAGCTTTTGCTGCCACAGCAAAGGTGCCAGCGGGGAAAAGTGATGCTGGTCCTCACTGCCTCCTGGAACCCCTTCAAATGCCCCAGACAATTTGGCCCTCTCTGCTTTCCTGCGGACTCCATCCTCAAAAGCACCTGTTTTCGTTTTCGGCGGTGTTTGGAGCAAAAAAGACAAACGTCCGGCTTTTGCTGCCACAGCAAAGGTGCCAGCGGGGAAAAGTGATGCTGGTCCTCACTGCCTCCTGGAACCCCTTCAAATGCCCCACACAATTTGGCCCTCTCTGCTTTCCTGCGGACTCCATCCTCAAAAGCACCTGTTTTCGCTTTCGGCGCTGTTTGGAGCAAAAAAGACAAACGTCTAGCTTTTGCTGCCACAGCAAAGGTGCCAGCGGGGAAAAGTGATGCTGGTCCTCACTGCCTCCTGGAACCCCTTCAAATGCCCCAGACAATTTGGCCCTCTCTGCTTTCCTGCGGACTCCATCCTCAAAAGCACCTGTTTTCACTTTCGGCGCCCTCCGGAGCAAAAAAGACAAACGTCCAGCTTTTGCTGCCACAGCAAAGGTGGCAGTGCGGAAAAGTGATGCTGGTCCTCACTGCCTCCTGGAACCCCTTCAAATGCCCCAGACAATTTGGCCCTCTCTGCTTTCCTGCGGACTCCATCCTCAAAAGCACCTGTTTTCGCTTTCGGCGGTGTTTGGAGCAAAAAAGACAATCGTCCAGCTTTTGCTGCCACAGCAAAGGTGGCAGTGGGGAAAAGTGATGCTGGTCCTCACTGCCTCCTGGAACCCCTTCAAATGCCCCACACAATTTGGCCCTCTCTGCTTTCCTGCGGACTCCATCCTCAAAAGCACCTGTTTTCACTTTCGGCGCCCTCGGGAGCAAAAAAGACAATCGTCCAGCTTTTGCTGCCACAGCAAAGGTGGCAGCGGGGAAAAGTGATGCTGGTCCTCACTGCCTCCTGGAACCCCTTCAAATGCCCCAGACAATTTGGCCCTCTCTGCTTTCCTGCGGACTCCATCCTCAAAAGCACCTGTTTTCGCTTTCGGCGGTGTTTGGAGCAAAAAAGACAAACGTCCAGCTTTTGCTGCCACAGCAAAGGTGCCAGCGGGGAAAAGTGATGCTGGTCCTCACTGCCTCCTGGAACCCCTTCAAATGCCCCAGACAATTTGGCCCTCTCTGCTTTCCTGCGGACTCCATCCTCAAAAGCACCTGTTTTCACTTTCGGCGCCCTCCGGAGCAAAAAAGACAAACGTCCAGCTATTGCTGCCACAGCAAAGGTGGCAGTGCGGAAAAGTGATGCTGGTCCTCACTGCCTCCTGGAACCCCTTCAAATGCCCCAGACAATTTGGCCCTCTCTGCTTTCCTGCGGACTCCATCCTCAAAAGCACCTGTTTTCACTTTCGGCGCCCTCGGGAGCAAAAAAGACAATCGTCCAGCTTTTGCTGCCACAGCAAAGGTGGCAGCGGGGAAAAGTGATGCTGGTCCTCACTGCCTCCTGGAACCCCTTCAAATGCCCCAGACAATTTGGCCCTCTCTGCTTTCCTGCGGACTCCATCCTCAAAAGCACCTGTTTTCGCTTTCGGCGGTGTTTGGAGCAAAAAAGACAAACGTCCAGCTTTTGCTGCCACAGCAAAGGTGCCAGCGGGGAAAAGTGATGCTGGTCCTCACTGCTTCCTGGAACCCCTTCAAATGCCCCACACAATTTGGCCCTCTCTGCTTTCCTGCGGACTCCATCCTCAAAAGCACCTGTTTTCACTTTCGGCGCCCTCCGAGCAAAAAAGACAAACGTCCAGCTTTTGCTGCCACAGTAAAGGTGACAGCGGGGAAAAGTGATGCTGGTCCTCACTGCCTCCTGGAACCCCTTCAAATGCCCCAGACAATTTGGCCCTCTCTGCTTTCCTGCGGACTCCATCCTCAAAAGCACCTGTTTTCGCTTTCGGCGCCCTCCGGAGCAAAAAAGACAAACGTCCAGGTTTTGCTGCCACAGCAAAGGTAGCAGCGGGGAAAAGTGATGCTGGTCCTCACTGCCTCCTGGAACCCCTTCAAATGCCCCAGACAATTTGGTCCTCTCTGCTTTCCTGCAGACTCCATCCTCAAAAGCACCTGTTTTCGCTTTCGGCGGTGTTTGGAGCAAAAAAGAAAAACGTCCAGCTTTTGCTGCCACAGCAAAGGTGCCAGCAAGGAAAAGTGATGCTGGTCCTCACTGCCTCCTGGAACCCCTTCAAATGCCCCAGACAATTTGGCCCTCTCTGCTTTCCTGCGGACTCCATCCTCAAAAGCACCTGTTTTCGCTTTCGGCGGTGTTTGGAGCAAAAAAGACAAACGTCCAGCTTTTGCTGCCACAGCAAAGGTGCCAGCGGGGAAAAGTGATGCTGGTCCTCACTGCCTCCTGGAACCCCTTCAAATGCCCCACACAATTTGGCCCTCTCTGCTTTCCTGCGGACTCCATCCTCAAAAGCACCTGTTTTCACTTTCGGCGCCCTCCGGAGCAAAAAAGACAAACGTCCAGCTTTTGCTGCAACAGCAAAGGTGGCAGCGGGGAAAAGTGATGCTGGTCCTCACTGCCTCCTGGAACCCCTTCAAATGCCCCAGACAATTTGGCCCTCTCTGCTTTCCTGCGGACTCCATCCTCAAAAGCACCTGTTTTCGCTTTCGGCGGTGTTTGGAGCAAAAAAGACAAACGTCCAGCTTTTGCTGCCACAGCAAAGGTGCCAGCGGGGAAAAGTGATGCTGGTCCTCACTGCCTAATGGAACCCCTTCAAATGCCCCAGACAATTTGGCCCTCTCTGCTTTCCTGCGGACTCCATCCTCAAAAGCACCTTTTTTCACGTTCGGAGCCCTCCGGAGCAAAAAAGACAAACGTCCAGCTTTTGCTGCCACAGCAAAGGTGCCAGCGGGGAAAAGTGATGCTGGTCCTCACTGCCTCCTGGAACCCCTTCAAATGCCCCAGACAATTTGGCCCTCTCTGCTTTCCTGCGGACTCCATCCTCAAAAGCACCTGTTTTCGCTTTCGGCGCTGTTTGGAGCAAAAAAGACAAACGTCCAGCTTTTGCTGCCACAGCAAAGGTGCCAGCGGGGAAAAGTGATGCTGGTCCTCACTGCCTCCTGGAACCCCTTCAAATGCCCCAGACAATTTGGCCCTCCCTGCCTTCCTGCGGACTCCATCCTCAAAAGCACCTTTTTTCGCTTTCGGCACCCTCCGGAGCAAAAAAGACAAACGTCCAGCTTTTGCTGCCACAGCAAAGGTGGCAGCGGGGAAAAGTGATGCTGGTCCTCACTGCCTCCTGGAACCCCTTCAAATGCCCCAGACAATTTGGCCCTCTCTGCTTTCCTGCGGACTCCATCCTCAAAAGCACCTGTTTTCGCTTTCGGCGGTGTTTGGAGCAAAAAAGACAAACGTCCAGGTTTTGCTGCCACAGCAAAGGTGGCAGTGGGGAAAAGTGATGCTGGTCCTCACTGCCTCCTGGAACCCCTTCAAATGCCACAGACAATTTGGCCCTCTCTGCTTTCCTGCGGACTCCATCCTCAAAAGCACCTTTTTTCACTTTCGGCGCCCTCCGGAGCAAAAAAGATAAACGTCCAGCTTTTGCTGCCACAGCAAAGGTGGCAGCGGGCAAAAGTGATGCTGGTCCTCACTGCCTCCTGGAACCCCTTCAAATGCCCCAGACAATTTGGCCCTCTCTGCTTTCCTGCGGACTCCATCCTCAAAAGCACCTGTTTTCGCTTTCGGCGGTGTTTGGAGCAAAAAAGACAAACGTCCAGCTTTTGCTGCCACAGCAAAGGTGGCAGCGGGGAAAAGTGATGCTGGTCCTCACTGCCTCCTGGAACCCCTTCAAATGCCCCAGACAATTTGGCCCTCTCTGCTTTCCTGCGGACTCCAGCCTCAAAAGCACCTTTTTTCACTTTCGGCGCCCTCCGGAGCAAAAAAATAACCGTCCAGCATTTGCTGCCACAGCAAAGGTGGCAGCGGGGAAAAGTGATGCTGGTCCTCACTGCCTCCTGGAACCCCTTCAAATGCCCCAGACAATTTGGCTCTCTCTGCTTTCCTGCGGACTCCAGCCTCAAAAGCACCTGTTTTCACTTTCGGCGCCCTCCGGAGCAAAAAAGATAAACGTCCAGCTTTTGCTGCCACAGCAAAGGTGGCAGCGGGGAAAAGTGATGCTGGTCCTCACTGCCTCCTGGAACCCCTTCAAATGCCCCACACAATTTGGCCCTCTCTGCTTTCCTGCGGACTCCATCCTCAAAAGCACCTGTTTTCTCTTTCGGCGCTCTCCGGAGCAAAAAAGACAAACGTCCAGCTTTTGCTGCCACAGCAAAGGTGCCAGCGGGGAAAAGTGATGCTGGTCCTCACTGCCTCCTGGAACCCCTTCAAATGCCCCACACACTTTGCCCCTCCCTGCTTTCCTGCGGACTCCATCCTCAAAAGCACCTTTTTTCACTTTCGGCGCCCTCCGGAGCAAAAAAGACAAACGTCCAGCTTTTGCTGCCACAGCAAAGGTGCCAGCGGGGAAAAGTGATGCTGGTCCACACTGCCTCCTGGAACCCCTTCAAATGACCCAGACAATTTGGCCCTCTCTGCTTTCCTGCGGACTCCATCCTCAAAAGCACCTGTTTTCGCTTTGGGCGCTGTTTGGAGCAAAAAAGACAAACGTCCAGATTTTGCTGCCACAGCAAAGGTGCCAGCGGGGAAAAGTGATGCTGGTCCTCACTGCCTCCTGGAACCCCTTCAAATGCCCCAGACAATTTGGCCCTCTCTGCTTTCCTGCGGACTCCATCCTCAAAAGCACCTGTTTTCACTTACGGCGCCCTCCGGAGCAAAAAAGATAACCGTCCAGCTTTTGCTGCCACAGCAAAGGTGCCAGCGGGGAAAAGTGATGCTGGTCCTCACTGCCTCCTGGAACCCCTTCAAATGCCCCACACAATTTGGCCCTCTCTGCTTTCCTGCGGACTCCATCCTCAAAAGCACCTGTTTTCGCTTTCGGCGGTGTTTGGAGCAAAAAAGACAAACGTCCAGCTTTTGCTGCCACAGCAAAGGTGGCAGCGGGGAAAAGTGATGCTGGTCCTCACTGCCTCCTGGAACCCCTTCAAATGCCCCACACAATTTGGCCCTCTCTGCTTTCCTGCGGACTCCATCCTCAAAAGCACCTGTTTTCGCTTTTGGCGGTGTTTGGAACAAAAAAGACAAACGTCCAGCATTGGCTGCCACAGCAAAGGTGGCAGCGGGGAAAAGTGATGCTGGTCCTCACTGCCTCCTGGAACCCCTTCAAATGCCCCAGATAATTTGGCCCTCTCTGCTTTCCTGCGGACTCCATCCTCTAAAGCACCTTTTCTCACTTTCGGCGCCCTCCGGAGCAAAAAAGACAAACGTCCAGGTTTTGCTGCCACAGCAAAGGTGGCAGCGTGGAAAAGTGATGCTCGTCCTCACTGCCTCCTGGAACCCCTTCAAATGCCACAGACAATTTGGCCCTCTCTGCTTTCCTGCGGACTCCATCCTCAAAAGCACCTGTTTTCGCTTTCGGCGGTGTTTGGAGCAAAAAAGACAAACGTCCAGCTTTTGCTGCCACAGCAAAGGTGCCAGCGGGGAAAAGTGATGCTGGTCCTCACTGCCTCCTGGAACCCCTTCAAATGCCCCAGACAATTTGGCCCTCTCTGCTTTCCTGCGGAATCCAGCCTCAAAAGCACCTTTTTTCACTTTCGGCGCCCTCCGGAGCAAAAAAGATAACCGTCCAGCTTTTGCTGCCACAGCAAAGGTGGCAGCGGGGAAAAGTGATGCTGGTCCTCACTGCCTCCTGGAACCCCTTCAAATGCCCCAGACAATTTGGCCCTCTCTGCTTTCCTGCGGACTCCATCCTCAAAAGCACCTGTTTTCGCTTTCGGCTCCCTCCGGAGCAAAAAAGACAAACGTCCAGCTTTTGCTGCCACAGCAAAGGTGCCAGCGGGGAAAGGTGATGCTGGTCCTCACTGCCTGCTGCAACCCCTTCAAATGCCCCAGACAATTTTGCCCTCTCTGCTTTCCTGCGGACTCCATCCTCAAAAGCACCTGTTTTCGCTTTCGGCGGTGTTTGGAGCAAAAAAGACAAACGTCCAGCTTTTGCTGCCACAGCAAAGGTGCCAGCGGGGAAAAGTGATGCTGGTCCTCACTGCCTCCTGGAACCCCTTCAAATGCCCCAGACAATTTGGCCCCCTCTGCTTTCCTGCGGACTCCATCCTCTAAAGCACCTTTTTTCACTTTCGGCGCCCTCCGGAGCAAAAAAGACAAACGTCCAGCTTTTGCTGCCACAGCAAAGGTGCCAGCGGGGAAAAGTGATGCTGGTCCTCACTGCCTCCTGGAACCCCTTCAAATGCCCCAGATAAATTTGGCCCTCTCTGCTTTCCTGCGGACTCCATCCTCAAAAGCACCTGTTTTCACTTTCGGCGCCCTCCGGAGCAAAAAAGATAACCGTCCAGCTTTTGCTGCCACAGCAAAGGTGGCAGCGGGGAAAAGTGATGCTGGTCCTCACTGCCTCCTGGAACCCCTTCAAATGCCCCACACAATTTGGCCCTCTCTGCTTTCCTGCGGACTCCATCCTCAAAAGCACCTGTTTTCGCTTTCGGCTCCCTCCGGAGCAAAAAAGACAAACGTCCAGCTTTTGCTGCCACAGCAAAGGTGCCAGCGGGGAAAAGTGATGCTGGTCCTCACTGCCTGCTGCAACCCCTTCAAATGCCCCAGACAATTTGGCCCTCTCTGCTTTCCTGCGGACTCCATCCTCAAAAGCACCTTTTTTCGCTTTCGGCGGTGTTTGGAGCAAAAAAGACAAACGTCCAGCTTTTGCTGCCACAGCAAAGGTGGCAGCGGGGAAAAGTGATGCTGGTCCTCACTGCCTCCTGGAACCCCTTCAAATGCCCCAGACAATTTGGCCCTCTCTGCTTTCCTGCGGACTCCAGCCTCAAAAGCACCTGTTTTCGCTTTCGGCGGTGTTTGGAGCAAAAGAGACAAACGTCCAGCTTTTGCTGCCACAGCAAAGGTGGCAGCGGGGAAAAGTGATGCTGGTCCTCACTGCCTCCTGGAACCCCTTCAAATGCCCCAGACAATTTGGCCCTCTCTGCTTTCCTGCGGACTCCAGCCTCAAAAGCACCTGTTTTCGCTTTCGGCGGTGTTTGCAGCAAAAAAGACAAACGTCCAGGTTTTGCTGCCACAGCAAAGGTGCCAGCGGGGAAAAGTGATGCTGGTCCTCACTGCCTCCTGGAACCCCTTCAAATGCCCCAGACAATTTGGCCCTCTCTGCTTTCCTGCGGACTCCAGCCTCAAAAGCACCTGTTTTCGCTATCGGCGCTGTTTGGAGCAAAAAAGACAAACGTCCAGCTTTTGCTGCCACAGCAAAGGTGCCAGCGGGGAAAAGTGATGCTGGTCCTCACTGCCTCCTGGAACTCCTTCAAATGCCCCAGACAATTTGGCCCTCTCTGCTTTCCTGCGGACTCCATCCTCAAAAGCACCTGTTTTCACTTTCGGCGCCCTCGGGAGCAAAAAAGACAAACGTCCAGCTTTTGCTGCCACAGCAAAGGTGCCAGCGGGGAAAAGTGATGCTGGTCCTCACTGCCTCCTGGAACCCCTTCAAATGCCCCAGATAAATTTGGCCCTCTCTGCTTTCCTGCGGACTCCATCCTCAAAAGCACCTGTTTTCACTTTCGGCGCCCTCCGGAGCAAAAAAGATAACCGTCCAGCTTTTGCTGCCACAGCAAAGGTGGCAGCGGGGAAAAGTGATGCTGGTCCTCACTGCCTCCTGGAACCCCTTCAAATGCCCCAGACAATTTGGCCCTCTCTGCTTTCCTGCGGACTCCATCCTCAAAAGCACCTGTTTTCGCTTTCGGCTCCCTCCGGAGCAAAAAAGACAAACGTCCAGCTTTTGCAGCCACAGCAAAGGTGCCAGCGGGGAAAAGTGATGCTGGTCCTCACTGCCTGCTGCAACCCCTTCAAATGCCCCAGACAATTTGGCCCTCTCTGCTTTCCTGCGGACTCCATCCTCAAAAGCACCTTTTTTCGCTTTCGGCGGTGTTTGGAGCAAAAAAGACAAACGTCCAGCTTTTGCTGCCACAGCAAAGGTGGCAGCGGGGAAAAGTGATGCTGGTCCTCACTGCCTCCTGGAACCCCTTCAAATGCCCCAGACAATTTGGCCCTCTCTGCTTTCCTGCGGACTCCAGCCTCAAAAGCACCTGTTTTCGCTTTCGGCGGTGTTTGGAGCAAAAGAGACAAACGTCCAGCTTTTGCTGCCACAGCAAAGGTGGCAGCGGGGAAAAGTGATGCTGGTCCTCACTGCCTCCTGGAACCCCTTCAAATGCCCCAGACAATTTGGCCCTCTCTGCTTTCCTGCGGACTCCAGCCTCAAAAGCACCTGTTTTCGCTTTCGGCGGTGTTTGCAGCAAAAAAGACAAACGTCCAGCTTTTGCTGCCACAGCAAAGGTGGCAGCGGGGAAAAGTGATGCTGGTCCTCACTGCCTCCTGGAACCCCTTCAAATGCCCCAGACAATTTGGCCCTCTCTGCTTTCCTGCGGACTCCAGCCTCAAAAGCACCTGTTTTCGCTATCGGCGCTGTTTGGAGCAAAAAAGACAAACGTCCAGCTTTTGCTGCCACAGCAAAGGTGCCAGCGGGGAAAAGTGATGCTGGTCCTCACTGCCTCCTGGAACTCCTTCAAATGCCCCAGACAATTTGGCCCTCTCTGCTTTCCTGCGGACTCCATCCTCAAAAGCACCTGTTTTCACTTTCGGCGCCCTCGGGAGCAAAAAAGACAAACGTCCAGCTTTTGCTGCCACAGCAAAGGTGGCAGCGGGGAAAAGTGATGCTGGTCCTCACTGCCTCCTGCAACCCCTTCAAATGCCCCAGACAATTTGGCCCTCTCAGCTTTCCTGCGGACTCCATCCTCAAAAGCACCTGTTTTCGCTTTCGGCGCCCTCCGGAGCAAAAAAGACAAACGTCCAGCTTTTGCTGCCACAGCAAAGGTGGCAGCGGGGAAAAGTGATGCTGGTCCTCACTGCCTCCTGGAACCCCTTCAAATGCCCCAGACAATTTGGCCCTCTCTGCTTTCCTGCAGACTCCATCCTCAAAAGCACCTGTTTTCACTTTCGGCGCCCTCCGGAGCAAAAAAGACAATCGTCCAGCTTTTGCTGCCACAGCAAAGGTGGCAGCGGGGAAAAGTGATGCTGGTCCTCACTGCCTCCTGGAACCCCTTCAAATGCCCCAGACAATTTGGCCCTCTCTGCTTTCCTGCGGACTCCATCCTCAAAAGCACCTGTTTTCACTTTCGGCGCCCTCCGGTGCAAAAAAGACAAACGTCCAGCTTTTGCTGCCAAAGTAAAGGTGGCAGCGGGGAAAAGTGATGCTGGTCCTCACTGCCTCCTGGAACCCCTTCAAATGCCCCAGACAATTTGGCCCTCTCTGCTTTCCTGCGGACTCCATCCTCAAAAGCACCTGTTTTCGCTTTCGGCGGTGTTTGGAGCAAAAAAGACAAACGTCCAGCTTTTGCTGCCACAGCAAAGGTGCCAGCAGGGAAAAGTGATGCTGGTCCTCACTGCCTCCTGGAACCCCTTCAAATGCCCCAGACAATTTGGCCCTCTCTGCTTTCCTGCGGACTCCATCCTCAAAAGCACCTGTTTTCGCTTTCGGCGGTGTTTGGAGCAAAAAAGACAAACGTCCAGCTTTTGCTGCCACAGCAAAGGTGCCAGCGGGGAAAAGTGATGCTGGTCCTCACTGCCTCCTGGAACCCCTTCAAATGCCCCAGACAATTTGGCCCTCTCTGCTTTCCTGCGGACTCCATTCTCAAAAGCACCTTTTTTCACTTTCGGCGCCCTCAGGAGCAAAAAAGACAAACGTCCAGCTTTTGCTGCCACAGCAAAGGTGGCAGCGGGGAAAAGTGATGCTGGTCCTCACTGCCTCCTGGAACCCCTTCAAATGCCCCAGACAATTTGGCCCTCTCTGCTTTCCTGCGGACTCCAGCCTCAAAAGCACCTGTTTTCGCTTTCGGCGCTGTTTGGAGCAAAAAAGACAAACGTCCAGCTTTTGCTGCCACAGCAAAGGTGCCAGTGGGGAAAAGTGATGCTGGTCCTCAATGCCTCCTGGAACCCCTTCAAATGCCCCAGATAATTTGGCCCTCTCTGCTTTCCTGCGGACTCCATCCTCAAAAGCACCTGTTTTCACTTTCTGCGCCCTCGGGAGCAAAAAAGACAAACGTCCAGCTTTTGCTGCCACAGCAAAGGTGCCAGCGGGGAAAAGTGATGCTGGTCCTCACTGCCTCCTGGAACCCCTTCAAATGCCCCAGACAATTTGGCCCTCTCTGCTTTCCTGCGGACTCCAGCCTCAAAAGCACCTGTTTTCACTTTCGGCGCCCTCCGGAGCAAAAGAGACAAACGTCCAGCTTTTGCTGCCACAGCAAAGGTGGCAGCGGGGAAAAGTGATGCTGGTCCTCACTGCCTCCTGGAACCCCTTCAAATGCCCCAGACAATTTGGCCCTCTCTGCTTTCCTGCGGACTCCATCCTCAAAAGCACCTTTTTTCACTTTCGGCGCCCTCCGGAGCAAAAAAGACAAACGTCCAGGTTTTGCTGCCACAGCAAAGGTGCCAGCGGGGAAAAGTGATGCTGGTCCTCACTGCCTCCTGGAACCCCTTCAAATGCCCCAGACAATTTGGCCCTCTCTGCTTTCCTGCGGACTCCAGCCTCAAAAGCACCTGTTTTCGCTTTCGGCGCTGTTTGGAGCAAAAAAGACAAACGTCCAGCTTTTGCTGCCACAGCAAAGTGGCAGTGGGGAAAAGTGATGCTGGTCCTCAATGCCTCCTGGAACCCCTTCAAATGCCCCAGATAATTTGGCCCTCTCTGCCTTCCTGCGGACTCCATCCTCAAAAGCACCTTTTTTCGCTTTCGGCGCCCTCCGGAGCAAAAAAGACAAACGTCCAGCTTTTGCTGCCACAGCAAAGGTGGCAGCGGGGAAAAGTGATGCTGGTCCTCACTGCCTCCTGGAACCCCTTCAAATGCCCCACACAATTTGGCCCTCTCTGCTTTCCTGCGGACTCCATCCTCAAAAGCACCTGTTTTCGCTTTCGGCGGTGTTTGGAGCAAAAAAGACAAATGTCCAGCTTTTGCTGCCACAGCAAAGGTGGCAGTGGGGAAAAGTGATGCTGGTCCTCACTGCCTCCTGGAACCCCTTCAAATGCCCCACACAATTTGGCCCTCTCTGCTTTCCTGCGGACTCCATCCTCAAAAGCACCTGTTTTCACTTTCGGCGGTGTTTGGAGCAAAAAAGACAAACGTCCAGCTTTTGCTGCCACAGCAAAGGTGCCAGCGGGGAAAAGTGATGCTGGTCCTCCCTGCCTCCTGGAACCCCTTCAAATGCCCCACACAATTTGGCCCTCTCTGCTTTCCTGCGGACTCCATCCTCAAAAGCACCTGTTTTCGCTTTCGGCTCCCTCCGGAGCAAAAAAGACAAACGTCCAGCTTTTGCTGCCACAGCAAAGGTGCCAGCGGGGAAAAGTGATGCTGGTCCTCAATGCCTCCTGGAACCCCTTCAAATGCCCCAGATAATTTGGCCCTCTCTGCCTTCCTGCGGACTCCATCCTCAAAAGCACCTTTTTTCGCTTTCGTCGCCCTCCGGAGCAAAAAAGACAAACGTCCAGCTTTTACTGCCACAGCAAAGGTGGCAGCGGGGAAAAGTGATGCTGGTCCTCACTGCCTCCTGGAACCCCTTCAAATGCCCCAGACAATTTGGCCCTCTCTGCTTTCCTGCGGACTCCATCCTCAAAAGCACCTGTTTTCGCTATCGGCGGTGTTTGGAGCAAAAAAGACAAACGTCCAGCTTTTGCTGCCACAGCAAAGGTGGCAGTGGGGAAAAGTGATGCTGGTCCTCACTGCCTCCTGGAACCGCTTCAAATGCCCCAGACAATTTGGCCCTCTCTGCTTTCCTGCGGACTCCATCCTCAAAAGCACCTGTTTTCGCTTTCGGCGGTGTTTGGAGCAAAAAAGACAAACGTCCAGCTTTTGCTGCCACAGCAAAGGTGCCAGCGGGGAAAAGTGATGCTGGTCCTCACTGCCTCCTGGAACCCCTTCAAATGCCCCAGACAATTTGGCCCTCTCTGCTTTCCTGCGGACTCCAGCCTCAAAAGCACCTGTTTTCACTTTCGGCGCCCTCCGGAGCAAAAAAGACAAACGTCCAGCTTTTGCTGCCACAGCAAAGGTGCCAGCCGGGAAAAGTGATGCTGGTCCTCACTGCCTCCTGCAACCCCTTCAAATGCCCCAGACAATTTGGCCCTCTCTGCTTTCCTGCGGACTCCAGCCTCAAAAGCACCTGTTTTCGCTTTCGGCGCTGTTTGGAGCAAAAAAGACAAACGTCCAGCTTTTGCTGCCACAGCAAAGGTGCCAGAGGGGGAAAAGTGATGCTGGTCCTCACTGCCTTCTGGAACCCCTTCAAATGCCCCAGACAATTTGGCCCTCTCTGCTTTCCTGCGGACTCCATCCTCAAAAGCACCTTTTTTCACTTTCGGCGCCCTCCGGAGCAAAAAAGACAAACGTCCAGCTTTTGCTGCCACAGCAAAGGTGCCAGCGGGGAAAAGTGATGCTGGTCCTCACTGCCTCCTGGAACCCCTTCAAATGCCCCACACAATTTGGCCCTCTCTGCTTTCCTGCGGACTCCATCCTCAAAAGCACCTGTCTTCGCTTTCGGCGGTGTTTGGAGCAAAAAAGACAAACGTCCAGCTTTTGCTGCCACAGCAAAGGTGCCAGCGGGGAAAAGTGATGCTGGTCCTCACTGCCTCCTGGAACCCCTTCAAATGCCCCAGACAATTTGGCCCTCTCTGCTTTCCTGCGGACTCCAGCCTCAAAAGCACCTGTTTTCGCTATCGGCGCTGTTTGGAGCAAAAAAGACAAACGTCCAGCTTTTGCTGCCACAGCAAAGGTGCCAGCGGGGAAAAGTGATGCTGGTCCTCACTGCCTCCTGGAACTCCTTCAAATGCCCCAGACAATTTGGCCCTCTCTGCTTTCCTGCGGACTCCATCCTCAAAAGCACCTGTTTTCACTTTCGGCGCCCTCGGGAGCAAAAAAGACAAACGTCCAGCTTTTGCTGCCACAGCAAAGGTGGCAGCGGGGAAAAGTGATGCTGGTCCTCACTGCCTCCTGGAACCCCTTCAAATGCCCCAGACAATTTGGCCCTCTCTGCTTTCCTGCAGACTCCATCCTCAAAAGCACCTGTTTTCACTTTCGGCGCCCTCCGGAGCAAAAAAGACAATCGTCCAGCTTTTGCTGCCACAGCAAAGGTGGCAGCGGGGAAAAGTGATGCTGGTCCTCACTGCCTCCTGGAACCCCTTCAAATGCCCCAGATAAATTTGGCCCTCTCTGCTTTCCTGCGGACTCCATCCTCAAAAGCACCTGTTTTCTCTTTCGGCGCTGTTTGGAGCAAAAAAGACAAATGTCCAGCTTTTGCTGCCACAGCAAAGGTGGCAGCGGGGAAAAGTGATGCTGGTCCTCACTGCCTCCTGGAACCCCTTCAAATGCCCCAGACAATTTGGCCCTCTCTGCTTTCCTGCGGACTCCATCCTCAAAAGCACCTGTTTTCACTTTCGGCGCCCTCCGGTGCAAAAAAGACAAACGTCCAGCTTTTGCTGCCAAAGTAAAGGTGGCAGCGGGGAAAAGTGATGCTGGTCCTCACTGCCTCCTGGAACCCCTTCAAATGCCCCAGACAATTTGGCCCTCTCTGCTTTCCTGCGGACTCCATCCTCAAAAGCACCTGTTTTCGCTTTCGGCGGTGTTTGGAGCAAAAAAGACAAACGTCCAGCTTTTGCTGCCACAGCAAAGGTGCCAGCAGGGAAAAGTGATGCTGGTCCTCACTGCCTCCTGGAACCCCTTCAAATGCCCCAGACAATTTGGCCCTCTCTGCTTTCCTGCGGACTCCATCCTCAAAAGCACCTGTTTTCGCTTTCGGCGGTGTTTGGAGCAAAAAAGACAAACGTCCAGCTTTTGCTGCCACAGCAAAGGTGCCAGCGGGGAAAAGTGATGCTGGTCCTCACTGCCTCCTGGAACCCCTTCAAATGCCCCAGACAATTTGGCCCTCTCTGCTTTCCTGCGGACTCCATTCTCAAAAGCACCTTTTTTCACTTTCGGCGCCCTCAGGAGCAAAAAAGACAAACGTCCAGCTTTTGCTGCCACAGCAAAGGTGGCAGCGGGGAAAAGTGATGCTGGTCCTCACTGCCTCCTGGAACCCCTTCAAATGCCCCAGACAATTTGGCCCTCTCTGCTTTCCTGCGGACTCCAGCCTCAAAAGCACCTGTTTTCGCTTTCGGCGCTGTTTGGAGCAAAAAAGACAAACGTCCAGCTTTTGCTGCCACAGCAAAGGTGCCAGTGGGGAAAAGTGATGCTGGTCCTCAATGCCTCCTGGAACCCCTTCAAATGCCCCAGATAATTTGGCCCTCTCTGCTTTCCTGCGGACTCCATCCTCAAAAGCACCTGTTTTCACTTTCTGCGCCCTCGGGAGCAAAAAAGACAAACGTCCAGCTTTTGCTGCCACAGCAAAGGTGGCAGCGGGGAAAAGTGATGCTGGTCCTCACTGCCTCCTGGAACCCCTTCAAATGCCCCAGACAATTTGGCCCTCTCTGCTTTCCTGCGGACTCCAGCCTCAAAAGCACCTGTTTTCACTTTCGGCGCCCTCCGGAGCAAAAGAGACAAACGTCCAGCTTTTGCTGCAACAGCAAAGGTGGCAGCGGGGAAAAGTGATGCTGGTCCTCACTGCCTCCTGGAACCCCTTCAAATGCCCCAGACAATTTGGCCCTCTCTGCTTTCCTGCGGACTCCATCCTCAAAAGCACCTTTTTTCACTTTCGGCGCCCTCCGGAGCAAAAAAGACAAACGTCCAGCTTTTGCTGCCACAGCAAAGGTGCCAGCGGGGAAAAGTGATGCTGGTCCTCACTGCCTCCTGGAACCCCTTCAAATGCCCCAGACAATTTGGCCCTCTCTGCTTTCCTGCGGACTCCAGCCTCAAAAGCACCTGTTTTCGCTTTCGGCGCTGTTTGGAGCAAAAAAGACAAACGTCCAGCTTTTGCTGCCACAGCAAAGTGGCAGTGGGGAAAAGTGATGCTGGTCCTCAATGCCTCCTGGAACCCCTTCAAATGCCCCAGATAATTTGGCCCTCTCTGCCTTCCTGCGGACTCCATCCTCAAAAGCACCTTTTTTCGCTTTCGGCGCCCTCCGGAGCAAAAAAGACAAACGTCCAGCTTTTGCTGCCACAGCAAAGGTGGCAGCGGGGAAAAGTGATGCTGGTCCTCACTGCCTCCTGGAACCCCTTCAAATGCCCCACACAATTTGGCCCTCTCTGCTTTCCTGCGGACTCCATCCTCAAAAGCACCTGTTTTCGCTTTCGGCGGTGTTTGGAGCAAAAAAGACAAATGTCCAGCTTTTGCTGCCACAGCAAAGGTGGCAGTGGGGAAAAGTGATGCTGGTCCTCACTGCCTCCTGGAACCCCTTCAAATGCCCCAGACAATTTGGCCCTCTCTGCTTTCCTGCGGACTCCATCCTCAAAAGCACCTGTTTTCACTTTCGGCGGTGTTTGGAGCAAAAAAGACAAACGTCCAGCTTTTGCTGCCACAGCAAAGGTGCCAGCGGGGAAAAGTGATGCTGGTCCTCCCTGCCTCCTGGAACCCCTTCAAATGCCCCAGACAATTTGGCCCTCTCTGCTTTCCTGCGGACTCCATCCTCAAAAGCACCTGTTTTCGCTTTCGGCGCTCTCCGGAGCAAAAAAGACAAACGTCCAGCTTTTGCTGCCACAGCAAAGGTGGCAGTGGGGAAAAGTGATGCTGGTCCTCAATGCCTCCTGGAACCCCTTCAAATGCCCCAGATAATTTGGCCCTCTCTGCCTTCCTGCGGACTCCATCCTCAAAAGCACCTTTTTTCGCTTTCGTCGCCCTCCGGAGCAAAAAGACAAACGTCCAGCTTTTACTGCCACAGCAAAGGTGGCAGCGGGGAAAAGTGATGCTGGTCCTCACTGCCTCCTGGAACCCCTTCAAATGCCCCAGACAATTTGGCCTCTCTGCTTTCCTGCGGACTCCATCCTCAAAAGCACCTGTTTTCGCTATCGGCGGTGTTTGGAGCAAAAAAGACAAACGTCCAGCTTTTGCTGCCACAGCAAAGGTGGCAGTGGGGAAAAGTGATGCTGGTCCTCACTGCCTCCTGGAACCGCTTCAAATGCCCCAGACAATTTGGCCCTCTCTGCTTTCCTGCGGACTCCATCCTCAAAAGCACCTGTTTTCGCTTTCGGCGGTGTTTGGAGCAAAAAAGACAAACGTCCAGCTTTTGCTGCCACAGCAAAGGTGCCAGCGGGGAAAAGTGATGCTGGTCCTCACTGCCTCCTGGAACCTCTTCAAATGCCCCAGACAATTTTGGCCCTCTCTGCTTTCCTGCGGACTCCAGCCTCAAAAGCACCTTTTTTCACTTTCGGCGCCCTCCGGAGCAAAAAAGACAAACGTCCAGCTTTTGCTGCCACAGCAAAGGTGCCAGCAGGGAAAAGTGATGCTGGTCCTCACTGCCTCCTGGAACCCCTTCAAATGCCCCAGACAATTTGGCCCTCTCTGCTTTCCTGCGGACTCCATCCTCAAAAGCACCTGTTTTCGCTTTCGGCGCTGTTTGGAGCAAAAAAGACAAACGTCCAGCTTTTGCTGCCACAGCAAAGGTGCCAGAGGGGGAAAAGTGATGCTGGTCCTCACTGCCTTCTGGAACCCCTTCAAATGCCCCAGACAATTTGGCCCTCTCTGCTTTCCTGCGGACTCCATCCTCAAAAGCACCTTTTTTCAATTTCGGCGCCCTCCGGAGCAAAAAAGACAAACGTCCAGCTTTTGCTGCCACAGCAAAGGTGCCAGCGGGGAAAAGTGATGCTGGTCCTCACTGCCTCCTGGAACCCCTTCAAATGCCC